>NC_133450.1:216186986-216490017 GCF_048565385.1 Saimiri boliviensis | reverse complement strand
TTGTATAGAGAGCCAGGTATCTGATACATCTTTATGAATAAAGGGGACATAATGTGACTAGGAATAGAACTGGATAATCAGTATAATGAGATGCTTTGTAATGAGGTCTTATAGTACAAGAACCCAAGAGAACTGGTATGGTTTGCTTTGTGTTTGATCTCAAGACTTTTAAATAAGATTTTAAAAAATATTAAAATCTTCTGACTTTGTCTCTTGCTTCATCTTCTACCAGGACAGTTAAATTTTTATTTTATCTTAAATTTCTATGAGATTGGGCTCTTTAGATTTAAACTACACAATCCAAAGATTATAGGACATTTTCATTAGTGAATTTCCTGTCTTTAAATTTCCTTTCTTTAAACAGTATATAAAGGCTGGAAAATCTTTAAGTATTATTTAGAATACACTTAAGTCCATAGATTTTAACAAAATTATTGTTCTAAAATCTTGTGTATAGGTAAATAACCTTTGTAGTCCCATGATCTGAATTACTCAGTGAGAGGGAATTTTATAGGAGAAAACTTAAAATAGCATAGTTACCATCTGGGTCTATTCCTTTCAGCATAGTTTCTTACTATATCTGAAAGTTTTTGAACAACATGATTTCTTTTTTAGTATAACTTTAAAAAACTGCATGGGTAATATGTTCATGACAAAACATGTAGAAACTAGATAAAGCAAAAATAAAGCAAAAAAAAAAAAAAAGAAAAGAAAATACAAATCATTAGTTATTTTACCACACAGGGGTAACCGCTGTAACAATTTGGTATTTATCTTTCCATGTTTATTTCCTTGAGTACACATATAAGTTTGTGTGTTTGAGGAGAGTATATATGTGTGTATATGCATACATGTACTATTCATGCATATGTGTGTACTGAGAGAAATATAGGCTATTATCAATTCCATCATTGTATACGGAGCTCAGTTGACTGATTAGATATTATGTTATGAATGTAGTTGTCTTTGCTTTAGATGGTGTTACAAGTATTTCATAGATTGAAGTTGGAATAATTAGAATTATAGTAGGAACCTAAAAAATAATGATAGCTTTAGGTATTTTAAAGGTGCACATAGTATAGTAGTATTTGTTTTCTTTGTTTAGATCAGTGACATCATTTTGAAATTTGAAGAATGGTCCTCATGGATCAGAGATAGACTTATAAGAGTGCACACATCTTGGCCTCATTTAGCAGAGATTTATTTATCTTTTCCAACTTGACACATATGATTTTGTTTTTTTGCCTTCTATAACCCAAGAAATGATTAATGAAGGATCTACTTTGTTTTGGAGACATTACCTCCAAATTCCCAGAAATTTATTTGAGAGTTATATTTACTGGGAAAGAGAGTGAGAACTGCATGTTTTTTAATTTATGTTTTTATCATTGAGTTTCTAATGTTTGTTTTTTCTTTTTCACATTTGTTAAATTATCTTTTCCCACAGTATAACTATTATAAAGGAATTCTTAGAAATATTTCTATTATATACAAACCTTAAATGCTGAATATGCACTTAATCTAGACAACATTTCTAGTATTAAAACATTTATGATGTAATCCTTAAGGGATATTTGAGATAATTCACCACAAAGTATAGCGCTTATTACCCCCCCCACACACACACACACACACTCTCTCTCTCTCTCTCTCTCTCTCACTCACTCACTCTCACTCTCACTCTCTTACTCCCCCCACCCAGTTTTTCTTCTCATTCGCTTAAACTACCAGTGCTTGTTTTTACATATAGTGTATTTCCCATGTACCAGCACATTGATCAGAGACGCTTGCTGCTGCTAGATGTTTTATTCTGTGTGTTCTTTGTACCTTACAGTAAAAGAATCTGTCACAAATTATTGTGGCTCACTGCTTTAGAAACTGAGAAAAAAGGGAGGTTAGATTGACATCTGTGACTGAATAATGATGACCAGCCTTTTGGCTCTCCTTGAGCCACAAAGCTAGCACTGCCTTTAGAGTGGAAAAAGAAGTAAGAAGAAAGGGGAGGGATAAAAGAGAGTTACAAATCTGTGGTCCCGGAGATGTATTACTGTTGGGCCAGTTGTCTGCGTAGTATGATAATCCATTTTGATCTTCTCTGTCTTAATTGTCTGCTAAAGACAAATGGGCAGTAAAAGTTCATCAGTTTCATCTTTTTGCTTCTCGTTTAGAAGCAGAATAAATGATCCATCACTACAGAAGAAGCCTTTCTTTCTGTCACGGAAGTAATGCAGACCCAACACGTTTTATTAAAATGTTTTCCCCTCATTATTTCAGTCCTCTCAGCTCTGATAGATCTTACCGTTTCATAAAAAATGTAATCTGAAATGTAAATAAGGGTCTTGATACAGAAGGAAGAAGTAATGAGCAGCCTGATTGTAATTACTGACAAAGTGATTTCTCTGTGCCCCATTTTTTTTTCCTCCTTAAGTTGTCTGTGACACCCTCAGACCACAATGACATCTATGGTTTAAAACCATTAAATCACTGTAGCACTCAATATTTCATTTAAAATCTGGTAAGCCTGCTATCTTTAAACCTGGAAATACAGGCTTTGTTAATTCCTGAAAGACATGCATTGCCTGTATTTTTTGAAAGAAAAAAAAAAGCAAGGCAAAATCGGGGTTTTTTCAGAGTTCATATTATTTATTCATCTGCTTTTGTTTAATGCTTAGCTAGTTTAAATACTAAAACGTCACCATTGGTAGGATCCTGAGTTGAAAATAATTCTGTATTTAAAAAAATAATTAATAACAGCTTATGAAATTTTCTTAAATTGTGTCTCCCTTAACTATAATATAAAGTAGTCTAGAATTTCTTTTTAGGGTTAAGATTACTAAATTACAGATGTAATTTTTTAGTTACTTTGGGTTTGTGTAGCTTAGACTAGATGCTTTTCAGTCTCTTACTATAACTTTAGGTAATGTGGCTCTTAATAAAAGCCAATTGGAAAATTTTGTTAAAGGACTGAAGCACAACAATAATGTATTTCTTTCATTTCTAGAAATTGTTTTTTCAAATATATCAACATATCAATCAGACATTAAAAATAAGATAAAAAACGAATATCTTTCCCTACTGAAAATAGCCTGGTAGTTAATTAAGTGGGTTTATAATTATTCTATTATGTTTACTGTCTTCATAATTATGGAAATAATTGGTAAAACTTTACTTATTGTGATTAGTTCAGTTTTAATTAATACTAATTTAATTAAAGGAGAAAAGAATAGTTAAATTAACATGTTAGCAAATTATTGTCACCATTCTCATCAAAATCCCATCTTTGGTCTCAAAACATTATATGATTTTTTTTTTTTTTTTCGGAATAAAAAACATGAGCCTTTAGTAATTATAATGTTTAGTATGGGGTGGTTTGAAATTAGAGAGACTAGCCTATTGGAGAGATTTCCGTAAATAGTCTTGTAATGTATCAAGTATAGTAGATATTACACTTACCATTTTGAAATGTATTTGTTGTAATATGATTACTTCTTATACTAAAACATGTAGAGTTAATAATTTGCCCTCACAATTGTACTTTCAGAGCCTGTTTTTACTAAGAGTGGCAATTAGAGTTGAGTGTGCTAAAAGTTACTTCTCCAATGTGCTCATCCACACTTTGATGGAATACAGTGAGCCTCTTAGAGCTCTTTAAAAAGTGATCCAGGCACAGTTACCCACCTCTGTGTATGTAGATTGCTGTTTAGAGTTGCAGGTAATTTTTCTTTCCACTGGTGCGGAAACAGAGTGTTATAGTGAAACCAACAATCTTTATGCATTTATAGAAACTATAAAAATTTTATGGAAATCTTTATATAGAAACTAACAGTGTTTCTTGTACAAGCTCTATAAGCAAAGTAGAAACATGGCACGTTGGGAAAAATTAAAAGCTGCCCTTTCTCTTAAGGTTTTATATTGCCTGTGTGATTTCAAAATTTCACTATAGGCAGTTAAACAAATTATAAAAACATATACCAACTATATACTAAAAAGGAACAAAAATATGTTGCATAACTCAGGCTAATTGTGATGGAAATTGGCATTTCTGAGTTGCATGTAATTGCTTAAATATGGAGTTTTCATCTGTTCATGCTTGAGGTATGCTCCATAGAAAACATTTCTTAAGCTCACAGTTATTTACAATATAAACCAATGTAAATCATTTGGAAGATTCTGATTAGAGAGACAGTAGAGATAGTATTTAAACAAGACTTGCAACTTGTATGTTGAAGATTGCCTCGTTCTTTTGGTGAGAACTCCTGTGTATGAAAACTTTCATGCTATTTTCTTCAAAATTTTGATAAGCTAGAGACAAAACATTTCTATTGTAAAACTTAATTCGTGCCCTGATTCATTGAAAGAATAGTATTTCAAAAGAAAATTATAGATATAATCCATTTCCTAAATTTTTGTTACTATGAAAGAAAAGCACATTATACCAACATTGTATACTATGACACACATGTATAATATTTACAGAAAGTATAAAACAAATGATAAATTTTGTTTTTTTTCCATATCATTAGGCAGAGAAACATAAGCAGCAGTGTGCCTGTTTAAAATGTGACATTGATTCCACAAAGGTTCTGCCAGTCTTTCGACAGTGACTTGTTTAAACCATGTCTTCAAATTGGAATTGGGGTTTTGGGTTTGTGGTCCTTGGGGCCCTGTATTCACCAAGCTCACAAAGGATGGAATTGAACTTGGGTGCATCCCATTTCTCTTGGAAACTTTTGAGCTTTCTTATTTATTTATTTATTTATTTTTTTCCAAAGTGGTTGCTGTCATGCTTCCAGCCTACTCACAGGTTCTATTCAAACTAGATCCACTTTAAATGGTGAGATCAACTTTGATCTTGGAAACTTTCTAATGACATGATATACCATGGAACAGAATTTGTGAATTCATTTGACTTTCATCCAAAGGACTTTTATTAGGGTCAAATGGATCACATTTTAAAATGGTTCCACAATCTGATCTTAAAAAGAGCAACTTATGGTTACAAGTGACTATATTTTCTGATTCTTTTCCTATCATGCCTATTTTTGGCAGCAGAAACAGTCTGGGAGACTGAGTTTGATTCTATGTATTAATTGAGAGATTGATTAGCATATTATATGCAGACTTTGAGCCAGACACCGTAACAGGTAAAGAGGAGGAGAGAAGTGGATTCCATCTCTCCCTTGCAGAAACTTACTGCCTAGTGGGCTATAGAGTAATGCGTGTCTAAGATGTTTTGTGGAATAATGGCATGGCCACAAGAAAGTGGGAATGTCTCTGAAAACTCGAACTGTTGGGTGGCGGTGCCACCATGATCGCATTCCTGCAATTTCTTGTTCTTTGTGACGTGAAGCCATAGAATTTAGTAGAGTTAAATGATACAGAGAAGCAAATGGAAAGTCTTGGAGGTGCCCTTAAAGACAATCTTTTAGGCTTGTTTTAGATATATGCTTTTCTTTTCTTTTTTTTTTTTTTTTTGAAACAGTCTTGCTCTGTTGCCTAGGCTGGAGTGCAATAGCAGGATTTCGGCTCACCACAACTGCCACCTCCGAGTAGCTGAAATTCCAAGTATGCACCAACACGCCCGGCTAATTTTTGTATTTTTAGTAAAGATGGGGTTTCATCATGTTGGCCAGGCTGGTCTCCATCTCCTGACCTCAGGTGATCCTAACACCTTAGCTTCCTGAAGTGCTGAGATTACAGGTGTAAGCCACCATGCCCAGCCAGATGTGTGCTTTTCTAAGAGCCACTGTCGGTTCATGGATTTTTCAACCTCTTGCTCAAAAAGCTCACTTTCTATATTTCTTAGTAACTTGGCAGTCTGGAAATGTAGGTGGAAATGTAATTTTCTCATCTGCAGGTATAAACACTCAATTTCTTTAGACCTTTGGACCTAAGAGCTGATTGTTAGCGTGATAGCCACAGCGTGCTCTGCTGAAGTGGGTTTCTTGAAGTGGATATCAGCATTCATGAATGCCACCAAATGTAGCTATTCTGAAGGACTGCATTACAGATTTCTGAGGTTCATTGATAGATTGCAGATGTAGAAATGCATCCCAGCTTAAACATCTGCTTGTTCGTATATGTTTAAAATTGTTGCCAATTGGCTGGTTTAAATGTTTTCTAAGTATAGGTACACAAATGGATAAAAAAGTAATCTATCACAGGTTGCCTCTTATTTTTCCGTATGTTGTTACAAGTAAAATACATCACCTTGGACAGATGTCAAAGTGCTTTTAAAAGTGTTTGCTGAAGAAACAACACTTTTTTGTTTGGTTTGATTTTTTGGAGTTGGGGGTCTCATCTCAGTCTGTCGCCCAGGCTAGAGTGCAGTGGTGTGATTATAGCTCACTGTATCCTCAAACATTTCGTCTTAGTCAGTACTCCTACCTCAGCCTTCTGAGTAGCTGAGACTTCAGGGTGTGCACCACCATGCCTGTCTAATTAATTTTTTTAAGAGCTGGGGGTCCTACTATGTTGCCCAGGCTGACCTTAAACTCCTGGCCTCAAGCAGTCCTCTTCCCTCAGCCTCCCAAAGTGCTGGGATTATGGGTATGAGCTACCTCAGAAAAACCTCTTTGTATGTAAGAGGTGCTATTCTGTAATACCCATATGCTGAGTTTTTCTCTATTTCCAGAGAAGGGTGAATTTAAGAATGGGATGGGGTTGAATTGACATCTTAATGAAAGTATATTTCAACCTTAAACATTTAGCCAAACTCAATTGAAAAATTGAGACATTTTCTGACTTAAGGCTCTTCTTTTAAGTTGAAGATTTCTTCCCAATTTGGTCACTCCCCAGCTGTTACAGTTATGTAGAAGGAACTCATTAAAAAGACAAATTCTTTTTGAGCCATTCTTTCTGAAAGCACGCCAAGCTATTCAGCTATGTTGTACTACTACTTATTTGAATCTGACTCCAGGAAATGGTAATTATGCAATCCTTACTTACACATTCTTATGAGAATGTTCTCTTGGGTTTATTCAGGCTCCCAAAAAGCCCCACTAAATTTTTGTCTTTGAGTACTATTGGATGGTCTTGTTTCTAGTAAGTTATGCTATGATTATGATGAAATGGTCCATGTCTGCTTTTGAGAGCTGCAGTCTCTCTCTTCTCTTAGCCTCATAGAATCAGTCCTGGTTGCTCCTTGGATGCACCTGCAAGTCCTGCTCATTATTCTTTCTAAACTGCTCTCTAGTCTGTTCTATTCATCTGTTTCCCTCTGCTTTCACACTCAAAGCTTCTCTCACATGGACTTTTCCTAATGGTCTACAACCCAGTGACCCTGCAATCACCACCCACTCTAAGATGGCCTGAGATGACTTTCTAAAACCTAAATCAAATCACATAATTTCTCTTTAGTCAAAACTCTTGATGGTTCCCTGGTGCCTTCAAGATCAACTCTAAATCTCTTAACTTGGATTTAAGACTGGTTACAGTCTGACTTTGACCCAGCCCTTAGTCTTGTCGCCTGCCATCTGCCTTTACAGTCCAGACATAGGATGCCTCATTATTTCCCAGCTTCCTTGGCTTTTCCCCTCCTGTTTTTGTCTGTCTGTCTGTTTGTTTATTTTTGTCCAAACTTTTGGTTGGAATAGTTTCCTCCTTGTTGTCCTGCTGCTCCCACCCCAGTCTACTTCTGTTTCTACTCCTTGTGTTACCTTCTCTGGTCAATTCAGCCTCAGCTCTTAGGGAGCAATGGGAGCATCCACTTCTACATCATCTTGCTTGTATGTCTGTGTCATTGTCACTCTTCAAATGTAGACATGGCTATGGCCAATGTTAGAGACCTCTTTGAGCAGCTAGGACAGATGAGGGGCTCAGTGAACGATATGAGGTATGTGATACAGAGATGTAATTGCTAGAGTTAAGCTTCTAGAGAGGAGAGTGCAGAGGAATGATGGTGATGATTAAGAGCTTGGACTTTGGAGCAAGTCTGCCAGGGTCTGAATACTGGCTTTGCAACTTACAGGACTTTAGCACTTAAGGATTTGATTTTCTCATCGAGAAGTACAGATAGTCATGGTAACTACCTTTTAGGGTAACTGTGAGGGTGTTGTGATTTAAAGTGTGTCAAGTGCTTAGAGTAACAGCTGGCACCAAATCATTACCAATAATTATGTCTATCCTATTATTGGGCGAAGATTTAAATAAGGAGCAAGGTAATCCTGTTTTGGTGCCTTTGTCAGGTGTTAGGATTGTGTATGATAACGTTTGCCTCTAGAATTTCAGACCAATCCCAAGAAGGAAATACTTCCCTTTCTAAACCCACACTGTTTCAGGACAAAATATAGAGAAGTCACAAAGGTAAAAGTGAATATGGAAGAAGAGGTAGAAACAATTTCTGAATATTTATATTCTAAAATGTACTGAAAACATAAAAACTCTTTAAATGTTGATGAAGGGGTTTCAAATAATTACTTTTTATTTTTTTATTCCAACTGTGAAATCTATATGTTGAGATTCCCATGTTCAAAACTTCAGAAATTTAGTAATGGGACTACTGTCCTTGTAAATGAGCCCTTTTGGTTGTATCTAGTATTTTGTATTACTGTGGTAGCTTTCATTTTAAAAATACTTATATACAGTATAGTAAAGATTCCTCTGGCTATCATAATTTCAAACTGTGTAACTTCGATCAGTTTCAGATTTCAAATGTGGTATAACATGCCTGGACTGTGAGCCAGAGAGAGAGAGAGAGAGAGAGAGAGAGAGAGAGAGAGAGAGGAGATTGATCTTATCAAAGATTATTTACATAAATTATGTGATACAGTGTTGTTTCACAGTGCTTTTTCCCTGGAATATTCTTATCTAGGCTGTTTGTCTAGAAGATACTAATTCGTTTTTCAAATTTTAAATGCTGTCTCCTTTAAGGAGTCTTTTACATACCCCAGGAAGCCTTCTATCAGAAAACCTAAATCACTTTATACTTATTTACTGTCCTCTCCCTTTCCCAGGCAGGAAGTCAGAGATTCTTGCCAGCTTCATGTCCAGATCTCTAGGACCTGGTACTGTGCATGGCTGTTAGGAGGCCACGCATCTAATATATAATAAGCGATTGAATAGTCCTCATACTGTAATCTTTGGGCTCAGAATTTCAGCTAGGTAGGACAATCCAAGACATACCCTTATTAAATCCCATCTTACCTAGCAGAGACTTAAGCAGATGTGTTTAGGATTCTCATATTTGAGTGTATATCGAACATGATGCTTCTTTGTGCAGTATCTAGTTTTAGAGGTATAACCTGTAAAGTGTTGAGAACATTTTTTATCAGAGCACTGTTCCAACCTGTCATATACTTACCATTTCTGGAGATCTAAACCCCTAGCAAATTGAGAAACAGTTTTGGATTTTTAGAATATATCTGTTATAATAAACAGATTAAATGCAGCTAGAAATACTTTTTATTATTCATGTATTATTTATGTCTTAAGAAATATTCCCCTACCCCTTAAAATATTAAATTCTTATTTTTATTTTTTAAGACAGAGTCTCACTCTGTCACCCAGGCTGAAATGCAGTCATGCAATCTTGACGCACTTCAACCTCTGTCTCCCAGATTCAAGCAGTTCTTCTGCCTCATCCTCCCACGTAGCTGGGACTACAGGCATGTGTCACCACGCCTGGCTAATTTTTGTATTTTTAGTAGAGATGGGGTTTTGCCATGTTGCCCAGACTGGTCTTGTATTCCTGACCTCAGGTGAAGGTGATTCACCCACCTTGGCCTCCCGGAATGCTGGGATTATAGGTATGAGCCACTGTGCCCAGCCTTTTTTTTTTTTTAATGTTTAACTTAAAAGTTAGGAGGCATATATCCCCATGTTATATGAGATTTGACTTTGAATATGACACTTTGGGAAAAGACTACATTTTTTGGCTTCATCTTTTACATCTGTTAAATGAAAATAATACTAACTTTGTAGAATTGGCAGGAAAAGTAGCCATAATGTATACATAATACCTGAATTCATCTAGTTCAGTAAATGTTTTCTGTTGTAGTATGAGGAAAAACAGTTTGATGCTTCTATGTAACTGATGATGTTTGATACTGTATTAAGTCCCAGAATGTAAATAAGTCCTTCCTGTAGATAGAAGGACCCAAAGTTGAATGATAAACCCTCACTATTGTAGAACCACTCCCCAATTTCTCATCACAAGGCAGCTGAAACAACTATTTATTATTTTATTGCCCTCCAGACAAGACATGGTTTCCCCTCAAATATTCTGGTGATTATATCATCTAATCCAGGATACTTTTGAGACTGAAAGAGAGCACTGTGACTTCATAGAAATCACAGGCATAACTGAGATGTCCTGGGCAAACTGGCAGGTGAGGTTACCCTTCCCTAAGGCCCCTTAACAGGACAACACAAACCTTTCACTCTACTGCTGCAGTTGGAAGTGAGCTTGGAGAGAGGCTTTATCTGCGTTCAACATGGAGGGCTAATACTGCCCAAAATCTTAGCTGTGTGAATGCTTATGATCCTGGAGACAGAATGCTAATCAAACAAGGATGGAGATTGAGACTCTGTCTCTTGAGTAGAGAGATAGACCAGTTACTTCACCAGTCTACCTGAAACTAATTTTACTGTTTTCAAGGTGCAGTCCATAAATAGTGGGGTGATAATATCTGCATAAGATTAGTGGTAGGATCACTGAGCATATGTAACACTTCTAGCAAGACCTGACACACAGTAGTTGCTTTATCAGTCCCTTTCCACTTGTCACTTAAACCCCTCCCCCCAACCAAGAAAAGATAACCATTGATAGATGAGGAACAAAATAAAGTCAAATAGGTTAGTTCCACAATCCGAGTAAACTTCTATAGGTAAATTTAAATACTTTATATATATAATTCATAGGCAAAAATGGCAAACCTTTGACAAAAATGTGATACTACATTTATACAAACTTTAGTCTTCCCTATATAGCCTTTCATTTTCAACGTCAAGAATAAACATTAAAGTTTGATTCTCTCATCAATTCAAGTCTGTGCTTTGGCGCATGTGGTCTCACTGCTTCCTATGAGGATTAAACATGAAGGCATGTGGTCTTTAGCACAGTGCATGGCAATAGTAAGTGCTCAATCAATGCTCTTTCTTACTTTCTTAGTACAGACTATCACCCAATTATTATTTTTTTTTTCAGCATCATCATTCACTGAATGTTGCCTCTGTACCAGACACTTTGCTGGACACTGGCAATGGGTATAACCCCCATCCTTCTTAACTCAGTCTAGAGATAATGGTCAAGTTGATGATATGAATGATAGCCATAGGACAGGATTCGAGGGGGCAACTTGGGAGAGGCGAGAAGCTCACTGAGAATAGCCTCTGAGTCCTCCTGGGGTCTGGAAGACGTAGGGGTAGATGGAGGGTTAGAAAGTCTCGTGCAAGGCCTGGTGGCTCATGCCTGTAATCCCAGCACTTCAGAAGGCTGAGGAAGGCAGATCACTTGACATCAGGAGTTCGAGACCAGCCTGGCCAACATGGCAAAACCCCATCTCTACTAAAAATACAAAAATTAACTGGCGTGTTGGGAGGGCACCTGTAATTCTAGCTACTTGGGAGGCTGAGGCAGGAGAATCGCTTGAACCTGGGAGGTTGGAGGTTGCAACAAGCTGAGCTCTCGCCACTGCACTCCAGCTTGGGTGATAGGGCGAGACTTCGTCCCCCCTACCACCCTCCCGTCACCCCACACACAAAGTCTTATGCAAGTGGAATGCAAAAGGATCCACTCCATGCTTTGACCCCTGCCAACTTGTCCAGTCTCCTCTGTTCCAGCCTGCCAAGCTGCTTTTCAGTTCCTTGAATGCGCCAAGGGCTCCTGTTCCGCTGCCCTTGCTCTGATGTCGCTGTTGCCGCTCCCCGTCTTTGCCTGGTGAATACCTATTCTTTCCTCAAGTCTCAGCTCCAAATGTTGCTTCCTGAGAAACGTTTCTTGTTCCTTCTATCTAAATTCAGGCCCCTGGCATTCTGTCTTGAGCACTCTGCTCTTTACTGTCACAGCTCCTGGGCAGTTTGAATTGGGTGTGCATGTGTACATTTTGATAGCATCTCTATTTCCAACTAGATCATAAGCCCCATGTAGATGGAACCACATCTTGCCTGGTCTGTGCTTTATTGCTGGCCTCTAGCACATTGTCTGGTACTAAGTATCTTATTATGCTTAGGGAAATAATTTATTTTCTTTTCTCTGATGGCTTTGAAGTATAGTACTTGATTTCAGAGGCTTCTTTGTCTCCTGTCTTGTTTCCTAACACTCGGAAAGGTTTTAAAGCCTCAGATGGTTTTTTTTTTTTTTTTTTGAGTTATCTTGAAATTCAACAACCATGGCAAATATTTGAATCTCAGTCACACAGATGGATCATCTGTCCCCCAGCCAGAATTCCCAGCCAGTATTAAGGGTGGCCTGAGATCCTTCTTCTTTTGATGGGGGAAAGGGATTAGCAAGCAGCAGTATACCAGGAACCTTGATGACAAGTCTGGATTTCAGACATGTTGAGCTTAAAGTATCTGTGGGATGTGGGGAAGAAATGGCCAACAGACCATTCGAATAGGAGCCTGGAGGCCAGATGCAGTGCCTCAAGCCTGTAATACCAGCACTTTGGGAAGCTAAAGTGAATCACTTTAGCTTGAATCACTTGAGTTCAGGAGTTTGAGACCAGCCCGAGCAACATGGCAAAACCCCATCTTTACCAAAAATCAAAAATCAGCCGAGTATGGTGGTGTGTTCCTATGGTCTCAGCTACTCAGGAGGCTGAGGTGAGAGGATTGCTTGAGCCCAGGAAGCAGAGGTTGCAGTGAGCCAAGGTTGCACCACTCCCCTTCAGCCTGGGCAAAACAGTGAGACCCCGTGTCAAAAATAAAAAACAAAACAAAAAAGAATAGGAACCTGGAGCTGGAAATGTAGTTCAGAATTGAACACCTGAATTTGAGAGTCATTTACCTTGTGCTGATAGTTGAAACTAAAGTGTAGGCAAAGTGCTAATAGAGGAAGATGCAGAGAGAGAAGGAGAAAGATAAAATCATGGAAGGGAGTTGAGAAGGGGCCCAGAAATAGAGCATTGAGAGAGGCAGGAGGAGGCCCCTCTGTATTCTTCATCTAAAAAGCATCATTGGACAAGTAGTGTGTTTTGAGTGAGTGGGGAGTAGAGAACCAGAAAAGGATTTCTCCTCTTTTAATATTGCTTTCAAAATATTCTAAGCCAAACAAACCTCAAATTGAAGAGCTCTCAATTATCCGTAGAGCATGAATTCATTTATCTGTCAAGAAAACCCATGGACCTTACCTGAAGAAATGAACTATATTGATCTAAGAATTATTTCTATGAAGAGTCCATGCCTCAAAAACAGTTGTGAATTCTGGGTGGTGGAAACATGTTTTATTTTTAATTCTTTATACTTTAAACATTTTTTTTTAAATAGCACATTTGTGTGCAATAGGCATTTGGTCATTTTGGCAACAATCACGTGTGAATTGTTGAATTACCAAAGAACCAACGTGATTGTCATTGCCATTTTAGCTTTTGGGATTTCTGAATTTGAGTTTTTGGGTGTTGGTGAGTTTGTTTGGGTTATGTTGTGTGGCCAGGCTCCTTTACACTCTAGATCGGGGTTGACAGGCTACAGCCTACAGCCAGCTGGTCACATCCTGCCTGGGGCTGGATTTTGTATGGCCTGTGAGGTAAGATGGTTTTTTACCCTTGTTAAAGATAATAAAAAAATAAACAAACAAGAACACATGACAGAGACCATAAGTGGCCCACAAAACCTAAAATGTTTACAATCTGGCCCTTTGGAGAAAAGTTTGCTGGCTCCTTTCTTAGGTCATAAGTTGTACATGAAAGGAATCCAAAATTTCATAGGAAAAGCTCAAAGTGATGACTTCAATTCCAGAATGTCTTGAATGTCTTAACATTTTGAAGAGTGACTTACCTGTTGAATCAGGAGAACACATTTTTGGTGGTGAAATGAAGACTTAATCGAAAGAGTGCCTTGTACTGTGCCTTGACAGTACAGCAGAGGGTAAAGGGACTTCTGTATTGTATGATATTTCAGAATAGTTCTGGAAAGTGTCTGAACATATTCTGGTACCATTGTTGTGTTTAATTTATCCCAGACAGCCTCAAGTAAACACTAGAATTTGTATGTTGCAGCAAGATATGCAAAGTAAAATCAAATATATAGGTGAGATTGTATTATTTTATTGTATTTTGCTGGTCCTCTGAAGAGACTTTTTTTTCTAGTTGCAAAAAATTAAAATCCTTGAGTGTGAGATGTTAGAAACTTTTTGAATTATGTAATTTCTTTATTTCAGTAGTGGTTCATATCACCTCCTTCTGTCTTTGTAATGAGATGTTATCAATCTGTTCTGAGCATAATTTTTTTCAGTCTTGAATCCTCCTTGTATCTTCCTATTCTATCAGATTCTGCAAGTTGTAGGATATAAAAGTTGATTTGAAACAGTTCTGTAACACTAAACAGATGACTGTTTAGTGAGACTCTGTCTAATCAGTTGCTAAATAATTCTCTCTCAAAAGCAGATTTGATATTTACATTTTGATTTTCATATTCTGCTCACAGTGTTTGTTGACGGTGTCTGACATTCCCTGCCACTGGATAAATAAAGCCTATTTCCTTTTCAACATTTTAGGCTATTATTCTCATACAAGAGCTAATAAGCAGAAGGTCAGATGTATTACCAAACTGTGGTCCTGTCTATCAGAAGAATCCAGGAACCTTGATTAATATGCCTTGTTAACTGATGATTTCAGTTCCATACTGGTAGTGCTAGAATAATTTGTATAAACCAAGCAGTACAGATTCCTTATTTTAGCACTAAGACTTACAAAGGCTTCTTTTAGCAGCCTTTAATTTTGTACTTAGGTATGTGACATAGCCTGTGGCTGTGATAGCTACTGTGAATCTGCAGTTGTTTTGGGATGAAAGGAAGAGGCAGCTGGAAACTCAGTAGCTACATCTAGCTGTCTACCTAGAGAAGGCCTTGATTTCAAGTTTATCTAAACAAGCTCGACTAATCCCAACTATCTAGGGGGATCCACTGTCAAAACAAGCAGCGTGGCCCTGAGGCAAACACAGCTATACAGAAATGAAGGCTGGGGCTTCCAATACTCCGATGACTGCATACTGGAGGCCTTTTTCCCCCCTGAAAGAGGGTAAGAGAGGTAGAATTTGCATAATGCCTTTTCATTGGAAACTTTTGGAAAGCTGACAGACCTTCAGCTTATAGATCTGTAGCCACAATACAGAGTCTATAGGAGAATCCTTGAATGACCTAACCATATTGAAAGAAAATATAAAAGCGTCCAAGTATAGCCAAGTGAGAGAGGAAAAGAGGCTGATGCATTGTCTAACATCTGCTGTACTTCTCGTTAGTTTTGTTCTTTGCTATTCTGTGTGGACTTTGGAGAAGCCTAAGACAGCCTAACATGAATCCTATAATCTTCCTTCTGAATATTTATGTAGTGTGCCAGCTTCTAAGCTGTCCTTTGCGTTTTCCTACTTCCCCCTCATTTTCATGCTCTCAAATGAGGCCAACATTTCAAAAGCTAAATAAATGTTTGTGAATGTTTATAAAAGATTTGCATAAATTTGTCCTTGTCTGACAAAGATCACTTTTTTCTTATGCCAGTTCTGAAAAAAAAAATTTTAAGGTTTTGGTGCTTGTCTTGACAACAAAGTCCTGCATCCAGAACAATGATTGCTGATTAAGTGGGTATGCAATTGTGACTGAATAGGCTTTCAAGATTCTGAGTAAAAAGACCTATCATCTGAAGGCTGAATTATAGAATTTAGAAAATGTTATCAGAAGTACACATTTAAATCTATTTTTTGGTACCATATCATTAGGTAAGACAAAGCATTCTTACGAGTTAAAAGTATAGCCACCCATGGTTTAAAAAATTCTCCTGTACAAATTTTAATAATTAGAATGTTTCAGTAACTCAGTATATCACTTTTCTTCCCTATGTTTGAACATATTTAAAAATAATTTTTAGACCTTTAGGTACTTTTTGGAAACTGTAACTCTACCAGTTGTATGTGTTAATATGGTTACTGGGGTGGTGATCAGAGGGAATTTAATAGGCAGTCCTTTAAGATATTTGAATGCTCAGTCATACCTTGAGAAAATATAAACTACATGAAATATGTGTTAGGGCTTAATTACAGGACACACACACACAGCGCCCAGACACTTATGCCACTGATGGGTGTTTGCTGAATTCGTTTATCTTTTAAAATTAGAATGGATTTTGTGGGGTGGCAGGGGAAGTTGTGGGTAGAGGTGCTAATTTAGTTCAGAGATATTTGAAGATTGGCAGGAGAGAGAGGTAACAGCCAGTTCTGTTAGTCCTTTGGTTGTATTGGTTTAGAGGTTTAAGTTGTCATTAAGGCACAAACTAGAGCCACTTCTCTGACACAGTTTTTATCACATCTGCTAGGCTTGTGTCCCAAGAGGAGACGTCGAGAGCAGTGAATTCAGCATGGGCCCATTATCGACTGCTTTTTCGTGTGTTGTAAAAGGAGTGAGACCTCAGGGAGGCTTGGAGCCTCCTCCCGTGTAATGTCCAAGTCAGATTTGAAGGACTGGTGGCAGGAAAGCTTTGGCCTTGGGGTGTGAATTCTAAGAAATAGAGGCACAATTAAGTTTAAAAAATTCAAGGACTTTGAGCTTGATAATGAAAGATTTTTCTCTAGACTAATGTGAGCAGAAAAGTTGCCCATCTGTGCACATTTTTGTGTGCATTTAAAATATTTAAAGGCTGACAGCTTTTAATATGCTTACAAAATAGTATTTCTATCAGTGCTCTTTTTTTTTTTTCTTTTCTTTTTAAATAGTATCTTCCTAAGGGCAAGTTGCGTCTTCAGTGAAATCATGTTTACAGTTTTACTATTGGGACCCCTATTCCTTTGGTATGTTCTGACTTGTGTCCCCTCCTCCCCCCTTCCTTTTGGAAATATTGATAACATAAATATTCAGATAACAGGAATTAAAATGCTTAAGAAAATGAGCAAGAGAAAATATTTTAGAGTGATCATATTACTCTGAAATTACCAGTGAATTCTGATGCCACTGAATGCTAATTGTTAAGAGATCATAACCAAATAATTTGTTCATTTTGGAAGTACGGCATTTGAAGCAAGTGTGAAGAATTTTGTTGCCATTTCATGCTGACCTTATAAATACAGCTCTCTCATTTTCAACCACTTTATGTAAGATTTAAAATTAATAAAAGGGAATCTTGGAATGGAGGATATTATATGATCATGGAACAACTTTGTTTTAGAAAAGTTCGAAGAAAGGGGAGGATGCAAAAGGATAAAGTAATTGTTTTAAAAATAAGATTCCGTATTTTTGCTTCAGACTTCAAAGGCCATGAAGGTTTATACTTAAAAGTAGTTTCGGAGGGGTCTCTTTTGCTGTCGAAAGCCGCCTTTTTCTGCACTTACTGTCCTTGATAATTTAGGTGCTCAGTTTATATAATGTATGTTTATAGAGTATGATGATTTATTATAATTTTATCTTTGAATTACAACATTGAAACTACATATTGGATATCACAAATTAGCAAAATTATGACTCAGAATTAACTGAAGTTTATAAAAAGTAAACTATGGGTAGATATTGAAGTATACCAAAGAAAGGAGGCAGGCTCTGTAGCACTTGAGCAGCGTTGTTAGAAATTTGACCCGGCTTTTATGTTTGGGTGTTGAAAGGCCTTTCTGTAAAACCCCTTAGTCCAGGCTTCTTTTTCCCACTGAAAAATATTAAAATTTCGTTGTAATTACACTATGGGTCTTGGATTTAATTTGACACTTATAGTGAAGGAGAAAAATTTTATTTCCTGTGTTCACGTTAAGGAAATTTCTGATCAACATTCTTGAACTTGGTGCTAATTAAGCATCCAAGAACAACTGCTTTACCCTTCTTAATCATCAGCATTTAAAACCTTTGTTAACGTTCATTGGGAGTCCCTGGTTTTAACTTGAAATGGCTTAAGGTAGAAATTTTGTTGGCTTTTTTGTATGTTTGGATTTTGTGTGTGTTCTGTTTTTAACTTTCAACTTGAGTTTTAAGATCATCAATCAGAGGCTTTTAAGTCAGTGGCACTGCTCACAATTGCAGGACTTAGAGGGTCAGCATCTCCCTCATGCTATTAAAAAAAATTTAAACATAGGGAGTATTTTAGGAATTTGAGCTCTGCTGATCCTTTCATCACACACCTACATTTTGAAATGAACAAATAAATTAGATATAAGAAACCCAGGAAATGTTCTCCCACAGTTTCCCTTCCTCTCCCTCTTTCACTCTCGTTTTTGGACAAAGGTAAATTATCAACTGCTACATCAGCTTTCAGCAAGTCACAAAGAGGCTAATTGTGGCTTTACGTATTTTAAAATACATTCATTTATTCAAGCTATTTCTTCTCTTTATTTAAATCTTTTTCTGCACACATTTTTTTCCCTTTGAACTATTGAGAATATGCCTCATCTTCTTATGTTCTGTAACTCCAGTGGACACTATAATCATCCTGCACTTTTATCTTTCAGATGGCATTTATTTATGGGGTATGTATGTCTGTGTCTAACTGTCAGTTGTTTTCATCTGCCAAATAAAACTAATTTTTGTTTATAGGTTTCAATGAAGCAATGAAAACAAAGTATTTGACATCTGGAATGTTGGTTGTTGCAGGATTTCCTATACCCGTTTACTTAGCACCCCAAGGTCAGAGTGAATTAGTCTAGCCTTCTCATTAATAATCCCAGTTAACTTCATTGAATTTAGTCTTCAAAGTTTTGCTTCCAGATAGGATTCTATAATTATACATTTAAAAGTTTACTGGGTTCTTAGGTTCAGTGTCAACTGAGTATAATCTAATTTCTCCAGATGGGAGTAAATTTGGGCCTTCTGACCAGATGAGAATTAGAATTGGATGAAGTGAATCTAGACTGAAATGAATCTTGAGTTCATTTCTGAATTTCATTTGCAAGTGTGTCCAGCATTACGTGTGTTAATTTCGTATTTTGGGTCAAAAGGCTTGGTATCTTCTTGTTGGGAGAGCTTTGTAGATGTTGCTTTTCTACTACACTATGCAATCTGCTACTTCAAGTATGCATAACTGAAAGATCTGTGCAACTGCCTCTCTAACACACTTCCTCCCTGCCCCCTCTGCTTTTATTTCTTCCCACATGAAGTATCATATATTTTGTTAGGAAGAAAAGCCCTTTTGGAATTGCCTATTTCATAAATTGTCTGGTGACACAAAGGGGTTGAATGCTGTATTCTTGTCTCATTTATTTTGAAAACTTTGCTACTGAACTCACCTTAATCAATGAGCTCACTGTTGTCTCCAATAAGTTATGTGTTGGATATATTGATTGGGAGGGATTTTAGAAGACCCGTCTGGGGTTTATAATGTCAGCAGTGTTTTGATTATGAAAAGAGTTGGAACCTGGGGACATGGAACCAGGTGGCAAATGTCCTAAAGCCAGTGGTGACATGGTGGACTGGTTTCCTCCTGGGATCCAGTTCATGCCCTGCACTTTAACTGTGGTGACTGGCTACTATAGATTCACTTTTTTGCTCATTAAAATGTTAAAAAATCAAACTGTACATAAAAAGATTTGTGAAAATATAAACTTGGGAATTGATCTGGAGAGCTGGCACACAATCCTCCCCACCCCCCTGCCTTAGCAATGAGGTCATTTACATTTCATCAGCTGTGCTGCTTCCCCAAGACCCGATTTATGTGGCAGTCATTGAAGTTGCACTGAGGCTGGTTGTCTAAAAGAGCTTGTGTAGGCAAGAGAAACGGGAACGGGAACAACAAATTAACCATCTACAAAGAAGGTGCCCTAGCCAAAGATACAAGTTCTAGCGAGAAAAAGAGGTTGGTAACTGGTTAATGACTGATGTCCCAATAAAGTTAGTATTGGAAGACTGTGGGACACTGCCATGAATGTGCTGCTCCAAATATATTTAAATCAGGATTTTAAAGTTCCCCTTTCTCAGAGATTAGTATTTTTCATATTCAAATAATTGTATTTTTCTTTGGGAAAAGAGGATAAGGCATGAATGTTTATATGTAAGGAAAACATCAGTATTAAGAAAATGAGTTTATGTAACTTGTTTATTAAATTGGTTTATTGCAGTTTTTATTTACAGAGAACATTGTTTGTTTTTCCCTCCCTCTTCCTGTCCTCCCCTTCCCAAATTAAGAAGTAGATATCTCAGGTCTGAATTCGATAATGTGTGAATATGCCGAACACAGAGTAGATGCTCACTTTTGTTTTTTCTTCTGACAGCACACCACCATCTTGTTTGACTTAAATTGGAATATCAAGCTCTTGTAATATCACAAACATGAAGAAACATATTGTAATGTACCAACATGTGCCGACATTTGCCTATATTCCCTTCTCTCTCCCCTCCCCCTGCCCCATTGCTTAATTAGATTTATTGCTGTTTGCTTTGGTAAAAAGGAAAGCTGGTGGGTGGTTACACTCAGCTTACGTTGGGTATTTTGGTATTTGTTCTAATGTTATCTGACAGACAAGTTCAGGGTTGGTTATTACTATTGACATTAGAGAGTGGTAAGAAGTTTCTATATTGTAGTGAGTAATAAGTTGGGCATATTAGATTCCTTTGACTCTGCTGTAGAGCACAATGCCTTCTCATAGCCATGGGGGTCCTTTCTTTCAAAAATCTTTGAGGCCTTTTGCCAGTGCAACTCCAGCATAGAGTAGAGAAGTACTTTCTGCACCTGTAACTTTTGAGTGGTAAAGGATAGCTGTCTTTGTAGCTGATATTGTCAATGAGTGAGCAGTGAATACTGAGTTTTAAAGAATTGCAGATTTATATACTGAAGTTAAGAGATGCTTTCCATTACTAGTCAAAACTGGAAGTGGAAGGAAATTTGTAAGGAATTTTTGTGTAAATCATAAGGATTTTGTTTATATAAATTATAGTATATTTTATAATTAATTAAAACTGCAGGCATTAAATGTTTTATGTGATCTCTTTTCCTATCTTTGCCTGATAATAACATTATGCACTGAAAAATTGCCTTTGTTCTGATTCTGTATTACCTATTGCAGTTTATCTAAGCGTGATTAGTTTATAAACAATGTATATGCCTGAGTGCCACATTATAAATTAACTAATTTATAAATAATGTTTCTTAGGATATGCTGAGGTGTTCTCATCCACTTTTTCACTTCTTAGTTTCCTATTCATTTATTATATTATTTCATGACATGCCTTAACAGTGCTGTGATATACATAGTGCCAGTCCAAGATGATATTAAAAAATAGGATATGCTCAATTGAATTATGTAGGCGGAACATGCTCTGGCAAAGCAAGTAAGTGTGCTTTCTGCTTCATTGAGTGGGTTATTAGATTGATGTGGTTTATTTCTTGAATGATAGAAGTGGTTTTAAAAATAAATGAAGCGAGAAGCATCAATTCAGTTAGCATTGATAATTCATTATTATTGGTTAGAAAAGTGCTACATTTGTAAACTGATCTTTAATTTATCACTTGGATTAGGGTTTGCAATGGGCAGGTTTGTTTTAATTTGAACCAGCTTCTCAATGACTGAAAAATGTGTTCTTCATTTCGTCTTGAAGTTGGGATTTTAAATAGTTAAAAAGCAAATCAAATGCATGAAAGGAATACTTTTTTAAAATTTATAACATTGGTCTGTGAACTTATGATAAGCACCAACTGTGGGCTGTCCAAGTCTGCAGTTAAATTAAGTCAAGCTAAGGAAAATTCTATGAAGGAAATAGTAACTAACTACCTGTCTATGTGGT
Source organism: Saimiri boliviensis (assembly GCF_048565385.1). Lineage (NCBI taxonomy): Eukaryota > Metazoa > Chordata > Mammalia > Primates > Cebidae > Saimiri > Saimiri boliviensis. The sequence goes on along the minus strand of NC_133450.1, from coordinate 216,468,179 downwards.
TAGCTATGTGTATATGTGCTATATATATGAAATGTGTCTTTTAGGGAAAGTCACACACCACTGTATATTGTGTGTCATGTACTTTTGTTGTTGTTGTTGTTGTTATAGTAAGAATTTATTTTATGAATAAGTTGTTGAGATGTCACCTTATTTTGTGTACCCTAATCCTGAATAATGTGCCTGGCTTTATGTACTTATATATGTATGTGTATATATATATATATATATATTTTTTTTTTTTTTTTTTCTTTTTTTTTTAAAGACATTTAAACTGGTAGTTTGCTTTAGATTTTAATAAATTACAAGCAGGTGAGTATGTTCAATTATGGTGATATTTCAATAAGAATAGTATGTACTTAAAATTGTTACAGTTGGTTCCAAAATAAGTGTATGCCAAAAATGGCAACTTCTTTATAAAGTAAGTAAATGAAGTTTTAAACTCTAAAAAATGTAGCTGATGATGTTCAGGGACAATTATCTTCAAGTTGGCTTTCCATTCTGCTGTGATTTGGCCTATTGATGTTGGGAAGCGTTGTCTAATCCCGGCCCCCTCTGTTCCTAGGTAACAGGCAAAAACGGTGCCAGCAACAGCGGCCCTGCCAGGCCAAACCCATGTGGCTCGGTGTTATTCACTCTGATCCATATGGTCAGGCTGGAGATGTTCCCTGGAGGGGTGTTAACACTCAGCAACCCAACCGCTTCCCTCCCTTCAGAGTTTTCCTGCATGGCTCCTGCTGCTTGCCCATGTGTGATTCTTGATTAATTTTTCATTTTTAATGAAGTTTGATCATGTTTATTATTTCTCATGATTGACTGCCTGGTACTCCTCCCATGTAATTGATAAAGCCCATATTTCTTCATCTGTCTCCTCTTTCTTTAGGGTAAAGTTGCTAGATTGTGTGCTGTGGTTAATGTTAGATTTATTGGTCCCATTAGATGTATAAATTATCTCTCTTTCTCTCCACAGGAAGTTCTACAGACTTTGACCAAGTTTTGTTTCCCCTTCTATGTTGACAGGTAGTGTCAGATTTTCAAACTTTACTAGAAAAAAAAGTGTCAATAAACCTGCTATAGAAAATAAAAACCATACCATTCTTAACATTCTGTCTGTTTAACCATGATTTAAGATACCTGTGTTCCAAAGAGAGTTGCAATATTCTCCCTTCCTGGGGTTTTTATTGACACTATCAAAAAGTTTAAAGCTTAGACTTTGCATTGGTTAGTTTGTGAGATGTATTTTGTATGGCATTAAATTTTTGATTTTGGTTATCAGACTTAAACTGTGATTAAGAATGGTTAGTGTTTAGTCTGATGCTATTTAATTGTTATTTAAATATGAATATATTTGTCTTAAACATGTAATATTACTTGACTCCAAAGTTTTGTATTATATAGACTTTGTTTTTCCCAGACTTCAACTTATAATTTAAATCAGCCTAGCCCTATCTTGTTTAATGGTATTCAGCTATTTAAAGAGATTATTGCTAAATAGTGTTTTATATTTTGTTTAGGTGGCTAAGAATGGTATCTCTGGGGAAAAAAGGAGTTTCTATAGATTTCGAGACTAAAAAGTATAAAACTGCCTAAACATCTCCTTAGTATTTACATTGTGATAAACAGTTTCTTAGGAGCAAATATAAGAACTCTAAGACAATTAAAATAGTCTGAGGGTTTTATTTTCTTTTTGAGTCGCTGGTTAATGAAAATTTTGAAGAGCTTTTTTTTTTTTTTTACTTTATAAAACTAATTTATTAACTATATTAATAAAATGACAACAATTATTTTGTTTTCAAGAAATGTCTACTCTTTTTCATTACAGTTAAGCATTATTTTTTTACATTCATTTATTTGCCCACTTGATTGTTGTCTCTTCAGGTTTCTCTTAATGGAAATTTGAACTATGAAACTGTACATACATTACATCTTTAAAAATCCACTTTTATTGACAGAGGTTGTAGAAAATAACTTTGTAAGTAAGAAATGCCATAATATAGTCCAAGAAAGCTGTAAAATTTGTGCTTCTCTTCAGGAAGATTCAATCATGTATTTTAGTGTACCGAAACAATGCAAAGCCTGTAAGATGTCAGTAATTTAGAGTATATGTGGGTAGTATGCTGCTTGGATCTTTCCTACACGTTGTAATATCACTGTCCTGGTTTATTTGACATAAACCTAAAGATGGTATGAGATGAGAATTAGTAGCCAAAGGAGTTTAAAAGGGTACTAAAAAGCAACTCTGGAATGTTGCCAGCCACTTCTAATCGCTGCTCTCTCTAGTTCTAACATTTTATTTTTTCTTAAGCCGATCAACCATTGTAGTATTTCCAGACTCAGACCTTGTAAATCCTGGTACCAGGAATGTTTTAGTAGCAGGTTGATGCTCAAAAAAGAATAGCCTTAATTCTAAGAGGGTCAATCTTTGTAATGAGAGTCCTCTTGTCTCTTCTTCAGCCTATTCCTCTTAAAAATAGCAAGAAAGTAGGGTTTCATTTAAAGATATTTAATGCAGATTTCACATTTTATATGTATGAATTAGCAATGCATGAAATCTCCTCCAGCCACTTATAAAATATATGACAAATTATGGCAAAGACATATTTATAAAAAGTAATAAAGCTGAAATGTTTAAAAAATATAGTTAGGTATTTAACAAAGAAAAATAAGAGAAAACATTTTTACATGACTTCTTGTTAGAGTTGATTTGTTTTGTATAGGTGTTTCTTTTTCTTTTTCTTTTTTTTTTTTTGAGACGGAGTTTCGCTCTTGTTACCCAGGTTGGAGTGCAATGGCGCAATCTCGGCTCACCGCAACCTCCGCCTCCTGGGTTCAGGCAATTCTCCTGCCTCAGCCTCCTGAGTAGCTGGGATTACAGGCACGCACCACTATGCCCAGCTAATTTTTTGTATTTTTAGTAGAGACGGGGTTTCACCATGTTGACCAGGATGGTCTCGATCTCTTGACCTTGTGATCCACCCGCCTCGGCCTCCCAAAGTGCTGGGATTACAGGCTTGAGCCACCGCGCCCGGCCAGGTGTTTCTTAATTGACTTTGTAAACTTATAAGAAATGCTAGAGATTAAATCTCTATCTTCCCCACCAGCACACATGTGCATGCATACACACGTACACACACTTATATTTCTTTTTCTCTGATTTATACCACACATACACTTCTACTTCCCTACCTGTCTGAGTGATTACATTCTGAAATGGCAGAAAAGCTGAGTCTTTAACTGATAATTCTAAAGTCTTTTTTGTTACCAATAATATCTGATGCCCTTTTGTTGTTGTTAGAAATATATTTTTCTTCCAGAATCCCTCTCTCCAAATTATGTTCCCCTAATCCGTTTCCTTTTTTTTTTTTTTTTTAATAAAAGGATTTGAGGATGGAAATGTTTCTTTTTGGATATTTTATTCCTTAATATGTACAATAGTTTTTCTTACATTGTATTATATACCCTATGGGTGTTAATAACTTTTATTGATACCAAAAAACCACTTTATTTGGGGACTATATATTTTCTTGCTGTTCTCTCACCTTTAACCTTGGTATACTTTAATACGGAAGAAATAATAATAATGAATAAAGTGTATTTATAAGAAACATAAGGGTTTCAATGTCTCAGCTTTTTATTAGTTTACAGTTAGCACTGTCAAATGGATATCTCCAGATTCTGAGTCCCACAAAGCCCCCTACATGTGTTTATGATATTGTTTGACTTAGAAAATATGCCAGCTTGGGAGACAAGTAATGCCCCAGGTGATTTCTTTCAAAAAAGAAAGCTTCCTAATCTTTTCAGTATCTCTGCTTTTCTACCCCAAGGAACAGTAATAAAACTTTCTGACGTTTCTAGTCTATATCAAGAGTGAGATTTTCACAGTCATCATCAAATCACCTGTTAACATTGACGTCTTGCTGTCTCTTGTGTTGTTTTAAGATTTTTCATTTTGAAGCTAGACTTAGGAAATATAATAAAGCCGGCAGCTTTTCAAAAGAATGTGCTTCTTCATATATTAACTCATTTTATCCTCCTATCATAAGAGATAGGAGCAGGTGCCATTATCTTCATTTGAACAAAATCTAAGCTGCAGAGAAATTGGGACTTGCCCAAGGTTCTCTTAGCACAACCAGACAAATACATTTTTCAGTAGACCACCTTGCAGGGAAGACCAGGCACCAAATATATAGAGAGGGAGGAAAGGAAGGAAACTAGGATTTGATTTCCTTATCGATTCTCGTCAAAATGCTGGGGGCTGCCACATCACTCTATCATTTATTCTTCCCAGAAGCTCTAGGAGATAGATGATGGCATCTTTTTTACAAAAGAGCAAAGGAAGATTCAGGATGTAGAGCGTTGTGTTGGGTAGTATCGGGGATAACAGAAATGGTCTCAGACTTGGAGCCCTGCCCTCCCAGTCTAGTCCAGGAAGTATTACAAAGATATTTTAAACAGTAACCCAAAGGATAGTGAGGTTAGAGAGGACCAAAATGGTCAGAGAAAAATTCTTAACGATTGCGGAGAATTGTGTTGAGTCTGCCAGGACAGGAAGAAGTGGGTAAGTGGAAAGGAGAGTGTAACACCCCATCTGCACTGAACAGCAAAGCAGAGGAGAAGCCCCAATGAGCCTAGAGCTTGTACATCCAGAGCAAATGGAGCCTGCTGGGAAGAGGATGACTGAGAACCTGGGCTCTGGCCACAGGAGGCTTTGAAAATGTGTGGGAACAAGACCACAGGATTTTAAAACTGAAATTCATCTGGTTCAAACTCCCCATTTTATAAAAGGAAAACCATGATCCACAGAGGTGAAATGACTTACTTATGGTCACAATTATGTAATTTACAGGGCTGGGAAAGGCACCAGTACTCTTATTCCTAATCCAGTGTTATTTCTACCCTACACTGTACATGAAGCTGTTGGTGGGAGGGAGTAGTCAAGTGTCAGTGTTGAGATCCCTGTATCACTCTCAAAAACTCATTAGTAATGAAAGTGGTCTCTTAAAAAAAAGAAGAAGACTTGTACCATTCCATATCATGTTTGCTATTTGCTTGTCCTTGATAGCTGACAACCAGCTTCAGTTAGTCAAAGCACTTGAGAGATGCATTGGATGATGGAAGAGCTATTCTCTTCCATTTTTGTGTTTATCCTCTTTCAGAACCTGGAAAGTCAGCTACCATTCTGTTTTCCTGTGAATTATACTGGCACACACAAATGACATCATAGTGAAATGCAATGAAATAATCTCTTCAGGGGCAGAGGCATCATTTAATGGTCAGGATGTAACCCCAGATGCAAAAGTGGCACAAATGCTACTTACCATTTTATTGGGTATCTCTTATGTTCCAGGTGTTGTCCTGTGTTCTTTTCCTGTAATAAAAGGTTACAAATTTGCAAGGTTACCGTTATCCTCATGCCACCCAGGAGGAAACAGAGGCTCAGGCTCAATAACTTATACAAGGTCCCACTACCAGTTAGTGGTGGAGATGCTTGCAGAACCCTCATTTGCCTGACCTCCAACTCCACCATACCTTCCCTGTTTTCCCATACTGCCTCCATAAGATACATCACAGCATAAGTAACCTAACAAACGGTTTTATTTATTTCAAAGGCAATAAAGCAATGTATACTTACTGTAGAGAAGTAGGAAATTGAGAGAAAGAAGAAAATGAAGCCCACACAGACATAGGAATAGTGCATTAACATCTTATCTTCCCAGACCTCTCCTCTGTAGATTCACCCCGCTCTACCTTCCAAACCTCAACTCACTTGGCCCACTGTAGTCCCTTGGTTTAGCTTACACTATAGGTTCAGCTGTGCCCCATGATTATTTTCTACAGTGTTGATGACGATGAAGCAGTTGGGCCTTAATGGACAATGTGGTGGGCAGCAACAGGAGATCTGGGTTTTAGTTTTGCCTTTACCACTGCTCTGTTCTGTGCTGTGAGGCAAGTGACTTCTTCCCTAAAGTTCTTCATTTTTTCATGGTTAAAATGAGGGAATTGGATTCCATCAATCTCTGCTGTTCCTTCAGGTTTTGATGCTTTTTAATTCTACAGTTATGCTTCATGTTGACTTTGCCAGGCTCATGTAGAGGGAGTGGACAGAACTCTGTTCTTAGAATCATCTGGTGAGTTTCTCGAGCAGGTAGGCATCGCCTTCTGTCTCCAAGTATGTCACTTATTGTTGGTCCCCTCATATTTTGGGTCTGTGTCATTCCCACCACTTGGATCTCTGAGCAGGGAATGTGAGAAACTTGAGGCCTAGGCAGATGTAAGGAGGGTTTGTGGAAGAAAGCTTCGAGGCTCATGGAACTAAAGGCTGGGAGATGTGGTTTGATGAAGCTTCATTCCTGCCCTATGCTTCATGTGCACTAAAGGAAAGAAGAAGTGGCAGTTACGTGCCCTGCCATGGACAACAGATCATTGTCAGTGAGCTATAATGAATAGAAGGGGACAAAATGTTTCAGTTCCATCTCCTGAATTTTGTAATTGCTTAAAAGTAGTAGCCAGGCACGGTGGCTCAAGCCTGTAATCCCAGCACTTTGGGAGGCCGAGGCAGGTGGATCACAAGGTCAAGAGATCGAGACCATCCTGGTCAACATGGTGAAACCACATCTCTATTAAAAATACAAAAAATTAGCTGGGCATGGTGGGGCGTACCTGTAATCCCAGCTACTCGGGAGGCTGAGGCAGGAGAATTGCCTGAACCCAGGAGGCGGAGGTTGCGGTGAGCCGAGATCACGCCATTGCACTGCAGCCTGGGTAACAAGAGCGAAACTCCGTCTCAAAAAAAAAAACAAAAAAAAAACTAGTAATGATCATTTATGTTGTGTACCTACTATATGCTAGTTATCTTGTATACATTATCTCTAATCCTCAAAACCACTCTGGAAAGTGATGTGATTATCTGATGATTTACAGATGAGGTCAGAGAAGTATAGTAACTTGCCTATGCCCACATAACTTGTGAGTAACATATCTGGGACTCTGATGTAAGGTCCAGGCCTGAATGTTTTCTCTTCTGTCCTGCATTGTACATCTTTGCCTCTGCTGAATCATTTCCAACAGCTTAAAAACAAGTTCTGGTGTTCATCCTAAAAATAATAACAACACTCAGTTGCTTTCTGATTCTCTATTTTGAATGAGTTATCTACACACTTCCCTTATCCCTCAGCCTTCTTCATCCTGTCTTCTGCTTCTGTCGTTCTACTAGAGCTGTTTTATCAGGGTCATCTGAAACGTCCATATTGCTTAATTCAGTAAAACATTGCTTTTTCCTCTTCTCATCTTTGATGCATCAATACAGTTGACCACTCCCTCTTGTTTATTCTGCGTGGCTGTTCTCCTTTCTTTGGTCTCTTCTTCACCCATATTCTAAATTGGTGTTTCTATAAATTAGTCCTGGATCCTCTTTTGTTTCTCTGAACTCCCTCCCTAAGTGATCCCAGTCTTTACCATGGTGTTAAATACCATCTGTGTGTAGATGACTTCCAAATTTATAGCTTCAATCCAAACGTTTCCTCTGATTTCCTAACTAGTGTGTTCAGCTCTGTACTTGACATTTCTATTTAGATGTTTTACAGGCTTCTCAGACTTAACATATCCCAAATGGAACTCTTGGATCTTCCCCCAAACTTGTTAGTCTTTCCTATCATCAAATGGTAATATTCTGCCTTTTTGCTCCCCAATTCCCAGTCCATCTGCAAACCTGTCATTCATATCTGCTATCTATAACTTGAACTATCCATCCCTCTCCATTTCTACTCTCCCTACATAAGTTAAGCCACCACCCAATCTCACCTGGACTACTGCAATTGCTTCCTGATTATTTTCTCCTACTTATACCTTCTTCCAAACTGCTCTCCATGTAAGTCAGATCAAATATTTGAAGTATTTGAAGTTATAAACCAGACTGTGTTTTTCTCTTAATCAAAATCATTCAATGACATTCCATTGCCTCGCCCCCACCCCAAAAAATATCTGAATTATTTACCGTGACCTGTGGGACTCTGTGTGATTTGGAGCTTGCTTTATCTAGCAGCTTCGTGTGATGCCACTTCCCTTTTGTCTCCTGTGCACTAGCAGTACTCCTGTCCTTTTGGTTCCTTGATCTCTGCATAGCTCTTTTCTTTGCCTGAAACAGCCCAGTGCCCTGTTTCTTGAATGGCTGCTCCATCTCATCTTTTGGTCAATATTGTTGCCATCCCTTGAGAACTGCCTCTGACCACATTATCTCAGTAGGGCTTTCTCTTCCATTTTCTAATGTTTTTATTCCTTCTTTGGTTTTGTAACAGCACTATTAGAAACTGTAGGTTTTTTGGTATACTTGTTTATCATTTCTCGCTAACTAGACAGAAAGCCTGTGAAGGCAGGGGCCCTGTCTATATTGTTCAGTGTTATATATCCAGAACTTGTTACAGTGCCCAGTGTAGTTGTAGGCTCAATTTGCAAAATGGATAATGAAACCTAAAGTGAAGCTCACATGTAAAAGTTTCTCACTGGGAGACTAGAATCAAACTGTTCATCCTCAGGCTTCATACCATTCATGCACTGGACCTGTAAACAACTTGAAGATGAAGCAGAATGCTGCTGGAGAGGCTCTGAATGGCTGACAGGCATTTAAAAGGCAGCATGAAGGTTTAAGTCTATGGCTCAAATAGTCACTGCTTTTCTTCCTTGTTTTTCATATTCCTAGGCACGGGATGCTACGAGAAACACATCTAAGGCTGGTCGTGGCCCTGGTCTCCTGGGTTTATTTCTGGAGATCCTCCAATGTGGTCTCCCTACCTTAGTAAAAAATACGGTTTTTTGCTAAGACAACTATCTGAATTCCTCGCATTCCTTAGTTCCTTAAACTGAGTTGAAAGCTTCCCAGGGAGGATTTTCATTGTGTTTGGTGCAGCGTGGCAGAACGGAAAGGACTTTGAACCAGAAGTTGGCTTGGATTTTTGTTCTAGTCCTGATTACCTTGGAAAACAAAATGAAAGAAAACCCTAAATAGCAGTTTTCCCACCTGTGAAACAAGAAAATTGTGTGAGATGGTTTCTAAGGTTTCTCCTAGCTTCCATCATCCTGAAATCTCTGATTCCTGTGGAAATTATGGATACTGAGGTAAAGGCAAAACTGCAGATTTTCAGGAAGCAGACCCTTTCCCTGGAGTCATTTTTATGGAGAAATAGTGAACACTCCCATAGACTACCCCAGCAAGTAGGAGAGGGAGAATGATAAATTCTTTGGAGATTGAGAACCCTTTAAGTTACGCTGTTTGACTTCCCTTGCCAGACCTTTAGTTTATTGGAAATTGTCCAAGGAAACAATCTTTTAGAATCCACTGATTTTGGGCTTTTGTTGACTTCACCCTACCAGGAATTTAAAAAGTCAATCAATTGAGAATAAGTACCTCCTTGTAAGCTGTGGCACCCAGAAAAAGAATCTTTTTCACTGTAATGAAAACATCAGTCACTTAGTCACCCGGAGGATTACTCTTTCCTGAAAAATACACAACAGATGAGGTGGGCGGGGAGGGAGAGAGAAAGGGAGGGGGGAAAGAGAGAGAGAGAGAGAGAGAAAGAGAGAGAGGGAGAGAGAGAGAATGAGAATACAGACTTCTTCCTCTACTCACAGATATTATAAAGCTGAATCAGGAGGATTCTAAGTAAATTCCTGGCTTTTAATGTGAATTTTAGTTTTCACAGTTGGCAACAGCTTGCATCCCTCTTTTTAATTGTTCCTACTCTGGACTGGCCTTTATACTAAGTTCTTTTCCATTTATTCTTAAATCATCCTATGGGTTGGATGGTAGTAGCTCATTGTTATTCCAGGTGAAGAAACTGAGGTGCTTAAAGGTTTGAAGTAACTTGCTAAATTAAGGCCCATTTAGTCAGTGATTGAGTTGGGATTTGAACCAGGTAAATGAGTAATGATTCTTTGAGTCTGTGGTGTGAACACATTTTCAGCATTTTTAATGGGAGTAAAAAAGAAAGTAGGAAATTAATGACATGCAATTCACAAATCAGGTGCATTCATTCTCTTTTTTCTGGAGATCCTGGGTGTTTTCTTTTCATCCAGTCCTATCAATAGCCTTCCTTTCTAGAATGATGATACTTACAGAGAGTATTCATTTTAAACATTCTAGAAGTGAAATAGAAACCTGAGTTAAAACACCGAATAATTGTATTTTGTATGATCACGTAGTAGTGTTTCTTAAAGCACAACCTTATTTGTAACTTAGAATCATCAAGACCTGTTGCTTTAAATATTTTAATAAAACAGGATTTCCCCTCCCCCATTGAGGCCCACTTTTCTCCCCAGTCACTTTAATTATGTGAGCTAGAATGCTGTTTCTCACACATCTTCAGTTCTCAACCTTGTTAAAATTAATCATATAATCCCCCTTTAAAACATAGTATTAAATCACCATAGTAACACAGTATCCAAGCTTTATAGATAAAACATAACAGCCATAAGAAGGTAGCATTTGGTGTCCCCTTGACGGCTCTATAACTTTTATAGAAATGTGTTCCTTCTCCTGGCTGTGTAAGGTGGAGGGATAGCATTACTTACACCTGCTTTATGACCACGTTGCTTTTAAATTGCCACCTTGTTTTTGTTCACCTTCCCAGTTAAATAAGGAGAGTGGAACACCTTTTCTTTCTGAATTATTTTCTTGTACACTCTAATTACTCTCTAAGGGATGGAGTTGTGTCCTTAAATATGAACAGGCAGAATCCATTGACCTTTGTATTGGAATACCTTGAAATTCCCTTAATTTTCATTATTTATGTGGCTGTATAAGGGAGTTTTAGAAAGTCTACCCTGCCTTTGAAAGCTTAATTCGTATCATATCCAAAGACTCAATAAGAATTCTGCCTTTGGAAAAAGCTTGGTAAACCATGAGTTTTAAATTTCTTCTGATAATTCATAAAGTAATTGATAGCTGGTAGCATAGATTTGAATATTTTACCAATTTGAATATTGTAAAATACAGTGAGTTGATGAGTCCCTTTGAATAGCTCAGTGTCAAATTCTAGCATATTATGTTAGTATAAATTCATGTATTAGAATTTGAATTTTTTAACCAAAAATATTTAAATCTTCAGAGAAAAAAAATCTTCTTTTTCTGAGATAATTACAGTAACTTACAAAAATGGATATACATCTTCAAAGCATTTCCTCTTAATGGAAAATTTAGTTTTATAGGATCTAAACATTTAAAGGTAAAAAGAAAATTCTATTTTGTTGCCACTATAAGACAAAACTGAATCTAGCATAAGGTAGGGAAACCCATTCACTCTTCAGGTTCTTCTCTGACAGGAACTGGCATTGTTATATTATTTCCACTTAGCGAAATCTGCTCTAATTTAATTGTATTTCTTCCTGGCCAGGCGCGGTGGCTCACGCCTGTAATCCCAGCACTTTGGGAGGCTGAGGTGGGCAGATCACGAGGTCAGGAGTTCAAGACCAGCTTGGCAACATGCTGAAACCCCATCTCTACTAAAAATACAAAAATTAGCTGAGCATGGAGGCGCGTGCCTGTAATCCCAGCTACTTGGGAGGCTGAGGCAGGAGAATTGCTGAACTGGGACCCGGAAGGCAGAGATTGCAGTGAGTCGAGATCGCGCCACTGCACTCCAGCCTGGGCTACAGAGCGAGATTCCGTCTCAAAAAAAATAGCAAAAGTTTCTATTTCTTAGAAGACATCATGCAATGCTAGACGTTTTGGTTATTTTTGTCCTCTAAAATAGGAAATATGTTTCTCTTAAATTCAGAAATTATGAAAGATACAGGAATTTAGGAAAGTTACATCTAAGCTTGCCCTCTTTTCCAGTTTCAGCTCCTCCCTTTTGTTAGCCGTGTGAACTTGTTTCAGTTACTTACCTATTTTGTTCCATAGTTTCCTTTTCTGTGAAATGGGAACATCCTCTGAATTCCATGGTTGTCATGAGAGTCAGTGAGATGGTCTACGCATATATGGTGTCTAACTTTGTGGCTGGCACATAGTAACATTTACCTTCTGCTCTGGCAGGCACTCTTATTTTCTGAACTAGGGGAGTCTTAGGTGGGGATTGTTAACAGCAAGCTGATAGAGTGGCCTTTGGAATCAGAGCTAGGGTTAAAATCCAGCCTTTTGCTACTGATCAGCTGACCTTAGGCAATGCCTCTCTAGACTGTTTCTTTATCAGCAAAATGAAGTTAATAGAGGGCACCTTTCAGGATTGATAGGCTGACTGACAGAGCTGCCTCAGAGACTGAACTCAATAAGGAGAAGGTATGATAGCCCTGATTATTTGTTTTCTGAGGTGGTCATTAGAATGGGCTGCAGCCTGTCTTTTTTTTTTTTTTTTTTTTTTTTTTTTTTTTTAACTTGCTTACAGTCTGTTCCCTTGAAGTGTGTAAATTTTAAGAGTTCCACTGAGAGAGGAAATGTTATAAGTTCAATGACTCATTGTGATTAGATACTTTATCAAGAAACTTACTGCACATTCACTTTCCCCTTTATTCTGCCTTTGCTGCAGCCTCACAGTTAGCCAAGTTGGCCAGAACTTCACGTTCGTGCTCACTGACATTGACAGCAAACAGAGATTCGGGTTCTGCCGCTTATCTTCAGGAGCGAAGAGCTGCTTCTGTATCTTAAGGTAAGGGAGAAGGCTTGAGCTGTTGGCTCCTTCTCTGAAGCAATGTCAGCTTCTGAGTTGTTCTTCTGTAATTAAATCTTCCAGCTGTTCGTTTCATTTTCCTATCTGTTTCCCACAAGTCACTGCATTTGGGGAGAAGGACTTCACAATGTTGTTCTTGCACTCTAAGTTCTGCAGATAATTGTATTTATTTATTTGTATCATATCCCTTGGGTGGGAAAAGGGACCATCTCTTCTGAGTAGTTTGTGGAAGCCAGAGAGTCAGTGTGGCTTCAGTGCCTTCTGCTGTTATCTGGAGCTGTCAGAAATTAGCCTGTTAGACTGTCTCTTGGACATTTTGTGTATGTAAGATTGTTAATAAAGTATGTGTCTGTAGCGCAGGACATCTTGCAGACACGGACTGTGTCCGCCTTAAAATAACACCCTTGCCCCCTTTGCGTCAGTAAATGAATAACTGTGTCCCAACTTGGCTACCTCTGTAAAGTTTTGAAAAAAGTGCAGGATCATATAAGAAGCCTTCTTCAGGTCTTCTAAAAGCCCCTCATACACCAGAGCCACACTTGCTTAAGGCTCTGTTTCCTCCTGCCAGAGGGGTGAGGCATGCTCTGGGGTGGGAGGATGTGTGGAAATCCGATTTTGGAGTTGCTGGCTCTGTGGGCTCCTGCTGGGCGCCTCCTGAGGGGGAAGTAAAGGCATCCCCCATGCTCCCCTCTCCATCTGCCTCGGTTAAGTAGGTGTCAGAAGGGCCTGCCTCCTGTCTCTCTCTGCTCGTGTGGAACAGCCAGGGCATGGCAGCAGGAGGTGCCCATGACAAAACCCGGGCCCCCAGGCTTGGGTTGGGCCTGGGTCTGGGGATAAAAGGCCAGACCCTCTATGGATTCCAGAAAGGGTAGTTCTCTGCGGCACTAGTCTCTGCACTTTCTTCTTCTCATCAAGAAAAGACTCCCCTACCGACCCCTGTCCCCCAAACCCACACACCCTTACACCATAGGGGAGGAGGGGCTGACTTTGGAAGTTCCCATGCTCACTAACTGTCAATCTGAACTGCTATATGTTTGCATTTCTCTACACAAATCTTAGTATCATTAGTGCTTTTAATCAGTGAAGTCTACTCTCTTCTGCACCAAGCATAGTGTCTGTAATCTGGGCGTGAGAGAGTGACTGCTGGAGAGGCTTTAGGAAGGAGGCTGCTTTGGGAGATTCTGTGTGTTCAGTTGTTCTCAAGCACACCTCAGTAGCCAGGCCCAAGAATTACCTGCCCAGAGTATTAGACTTTGATGTAAATGAGTATTTACATTTGAATTTAACAGTGTGGTCTTTTTCTTTTTAAAGAAAAATTTCTCTTTCAGTTTTGTCTGTTATACTTCAGCCCTGGCCAGGCTACTGCATATTCATACAGTTGACCCTTGAACAATGTGGGGTTAAGGGCATTGATACTCCTGCACAGGTGAAAATCCACATATAACTTTGATTCCTCAAAAACTTAACTACTAATCCATATCCTACTGTTGACTGGAAGCTTTACCAGTAACATCAACAGTTGACTAACACATATTTGTATGTTGCATGTATTATATACTGATTCTCACAGTACCGTAAGGTAGGGAAAATAGTACTAAAAATCATAAGAAAGAGAAAATATATGTACTGTTTATTAAGCGGAAGTGGATTATCCTAAAGGCCTTCATCCTCATTATCTTCATGCTGAAGAAAAAGAGGAGGGGTTGGCCTTGCTGTCTCAGGGGTGGCAGAGGTAGAAGAGGGGGAAGAGGCCGAAGGGAGGCAGGAGAGGCAGGTGTAACTTTTGCTTTAAAAAAATCCACACATCTGCCAGACACTGGGGCTTACTCCTGTAATCCCAGTACTTCGGGAGGCTGAGGTGGGCAGATCACCTGAGGTCAGGCATTCGAGACCAGCCTGGCTAACATGTCGAAACCCCATCTCTACTGAAAAAAATAGAAAAATTAGCCGGAGTTGTGGCAGGCTCCTGTAATCCCAACTAGTTGGGAGGCGGAGGCACAAGAATTGCTTGAACCCAGGAGTCGGAGGTTGCAGTGAGCTGAGATCATGCCTCTTCACTCCAGCCTGGGCAACAGAGTGAGATTCTGTCTCAAGAAAAAAAAAAAAAAATCTTTGTATAACTGGACCTGAGCACCTCAAGCCCCTGTTGTCCAAGGTCAACTATGTATTCATTTTGGAGGTGGTGAGGCTTCAACTGAGTTCTTATAGTTTTGCAAAATGGTCTTTCCACATAATATTTTGGGGTTACAATGTTTCTTTCCAAGCTGTGTGTGTATGTGTATGTATACTCTAAACTGGTAATACCACTCCGCAAATTTGGAGAACAGGAAAGTATTTGAAGATGTACATCTAAACTTGCCTGTCTGTGATTCTGATGTGTGACTTTGTGTGCCTTATACAGGTAGGGCCATAGATTTTGTGTTTGTGAGAAGTTGGTTGGATAGTCTTCATGCTGTCATCCTTAGAATGAAAAATAGCAGCAACTGGTGTTTTTTGTTTTAATCTGTTATAATATATGGTTAGAACTATAGAGAAAAATTCGGTGGGTTAATTCATTTGTTTGTCATTTCTTAATTAAATGCCTACTATTAGCTAATCCCTGTCCTTGAGGAGTTCCTAGACTAGCTGGGGAGATGATCACCCTACTGTATGCTGTATATAATACATAGAATGATCCCAAGGCATAGTGTCTTCTTACTCTTTCTTTTCTAGCACGAGAGGATAGTGATGTGGCTCCAAATAAAAGAGTCCTACATGAATTCTGGAACATGAATTTTATGAGTATTTAATCTGAGAGCAGAGAAGCTCTCTATCTTTTCCAGCTTGTGTGGATATAAAGGGCACACCCAGTGACACTTTCCCTGTGTTGGGTTTGGGAACATTGCTAGGCTGAGACTAGCGTGTAAATGGAAGGGTTTACTGGTAAACCTGGATGACTGGTTGGCCGTGTATCCAATGGGGAATGGAGAGGTCTGCCAAGAGAATGAGGGCTCACTTTGGGTCTAGCTTATGCTGTTGCCATTGTCCTCTTCTGCTGCTTAGTCTCCTTGCTTTCTTTAGATACTCTTTCTTTAGTTAACCTGTGCCTTGAGGTCCAATCACCTGTCACAGTGTGCTCAGGGCAATGGTTCAAGTCTGCTCATAAACCACCTCTGCTTTTGCTTTCCATTTCTTCTCTCGAGGGATGTAGCTCCCAGTTATGGCATCTGTGCAGACATAGCCCCTGCAGTTCCAGGATTTAGCTTCACTTCTTCCCTGCCCCGTCTTCTATGCTTTCTGGCCCATATGAACCACTCAACAGTCTCTGCTTTCACGTGTTTACCCATCTTCCCAGACACCTCCTCAGAGTAGCCTTCCCCAGGTAGAGGTAATCATTCCCTCTCTGGCACACCCAGCGTACTTTGCATTCTTCAGTTATACACTCATAAGCCTTGGTCTTCCTTTGTTTTCCTCCTATTAGAAGGTCAACTCATTAGGGGTAAATGCTGTATCTTAACTATGTATCTCCAGCACTTAGTGTAGTGCTCGACCAGGATGTTGTGTACATTGTGTTCAGAGAAAGGGAAATGCATCAAGAATGGGAGGGCAGGGCACCAAAGACTTTGAATGAGAGGACAGGCGTCATGGGACATGCATTCCAGGAGGAAATATGAAATAGTTGTTGGAAGAAGTGTGGTTCACATTCCCAAATGCATTTCATGCTAGTTGTTTAAGAGATGCGTCTTTTAATCTCACAGTGGAGGTTCAATATTGAGTGATAGGCATTTTGTCCATGAAGGGTTAAGCCATCTGTATTTTAAAATTTAAACTTAATTTCACAATGAAAGGTTCTTAGACATCCTTTATGCACTGTAACCTACTTATTAGGTTCCTTTTTATTTTCTGTTCCTGCCCGCTAGGGTATGAGCTCCATGAAGACTGGGAATTTTTATGTTTTTTTTTTTTTCTCCTCCAGCAGATACATTTGAAGTTTATTGAAGAAATTCTGGCACATAGCTGGCACTCCCAGCTAATCTAGGAACTCCTCAAGGACAGGGACTTAGCTAGCACTTGTTTTATAAAGGAATGAAAGGGGAAATAGACCCATGTTTATTTAAAAAAACAAAAAACCCTTTTTAAGAAAAGTTGGTTTGAACTCTTGTTACCAGCTAACCTTGGCAGAAATCTAGTCGTACCAAACAAGTCCCATTAACACAAATGCCACTGTAAATCAAATGTATTATTTCCTCCTATGGTTGACTAGTTTCTGCCATTAAAGGATTTTACTTTTCCTTTAGATCTGCCACATTATTTAACAAGTTCCTGGACGGGAGTTGATAATAAATTTAAAACACCAGCTAGGAGAACAGTAGTTATGAGTTAGTTACTCTTCATCATAAACACAGGGATATGAGAGCGTTTTGGCATTTTCAGCTTGCACCATCTGTGTCTGGGGCGATATATGCATTTACCTCTGACATCTTTAAATATTATAAAACAAAGTGACCTAGAATTGAAATTTTGTTATGACATTTGATATTTGATTCACCCCAGTGGGACTCCATCAAGGCCAAAACTGTAATGAAAGATGCTATTTCTAACCAACTTCTAGTTCTGAATCAACAGAAGGAATGGAAGAATTCAAAGCTTTAAATTTGTTGTTTGAGGGTTGAGAGATGTGTTATACAGTAATTAAATATCTTTTGTCTTTTATAAAGGAACTACACAAATATTTGCCCTACAGTTTTCTCCTTCCATTGGGATGTTATTGACACTTTTGAGAAAGCTTGAGTAACTGTCCTTAAACACAAGTAAAACTCTTCAGAACCTATTGCACATTTTCGGAAGAAAAAAACTTTTTTCCTCTAGATGCTATGTAAATTTTTTTTAGTTTAACTTTTTAAATTTTTATTCAATTGAAAAGTATCCGAGTCCGGGTGCAGCGACTCACGCCTGTAATCCCAGCACTTTGGGAGGCCAAGGCAGGCGGATCATGAGGTCAAGAGATCGAGATGATCATGGCCAACATGGTGAAACCTCATCTCTACTAAAAATACAAAAATGAGCTGGCATGGTGGTGCACGCCTTTAGTCCCAGCTACTCGGGAGGCTGAGGCTGGAGAATGCCTTGAAAGGTGGAGGTTGCAGTGAGCCGAGATCACACCACTGCACTCCAGCCTGGTGACAGAGTGAGACTCTGTCTCAAAAAAAAAAAAAAAAAAAAAAAAAAAAAAGTATCTGAGTACCCAGTATACACCTGGAAGGAGCAACACATAACATAACACTTGGTCTCGGGCCTTCACTTATCTCAAGGCCCCTTAAAATGTACACAGAGGTCTACCCCGATCTCCATTTGCAAACTCTTCACATGTCACATTCATCCAAGATTTTGACGAGCTTAACTTTCTGAACTTGGTAGTACAAAATGAAAAAAAACTTCCCTTATTCCTTCCTGTCTCCGCTGTTAAGCACAGTTATCGACATAAAAGAGGTTTTTAATACTATTTTTAGATTGCATTCCAGCCTGGGCAATAGAGCAAGACTCCTGTTCTCTCTCACCCTTTCTCTTAAAAAAAAAAGAAAAAAAAAGTAAGTGCTTCTTGTCATTTACCAAATATAAAATTGAATATGCTTCTAGGCACAGTGTTCATGGACCACCTCTGATTTTGATATCTGCCTCCCACTGCACTTCTGCTGCCCTCATTCTTGTAGGAACTGCTTAATCTTTGGGATGGGAATATGTAAACAAGTAATTAAAATATAATGTGATCAGTGTTGTTTTAAGAAAAAACATATATATGTGTGAGGTTCTTCAGGGTCACAGATTAGGCAGTGTCCATCTCTAACTTGAGAATAAGGGAAAGTATTGCAGATCAGTTAAACTGGGTCTTGCAGAATGAGTGGAGGCTTGCCTGGAGGAAAATGGAAGAAAACCTCTCTAGGCAGTGCGAACCAATATGTAAAGGTCCTAAGAAGTGAAAGATAGAGCAAGATGAAAGGATGTTGAGAATGAAATGAGAGCAATGCAAGACATGATGCCGTGGAAGTCTGGGCTCAATTGTGAGTGCTTGTGGGGTGTGCTCAAGATTTTAGATTTATCCCGTGGCAAATGGAATGCTGTCAGCTGGTTTGGGGTAGACATTAGCGATGCTGACATTTGTTACCTAGGAGAAAGTGATTCTTTGAACATGAAATGTGCTTGGGTTTTTCTGGTTATTGTTTGAAGGGATGTTGCATGTCACTTTGGGAGTAGTATCCAGATTTAGACTGGGTTTTTCAAAACTCAACTAGAGGGTTTTTGTTTTGTTTTGTTAAAAAACAAGGAGAGCGATCCTTCCTTCCATGCTAGTTGGCATATGGACTGGAGTTTAAACCTGAGTAGTGTTCAGTGAGAACCTTCTTCCTTCTGGAGCACTTTCTGATCTCATGACTGGAACGACCATTGCCTCCATTCTCAGCTGTGTTGCATTCATTTTCACTCAAAACCCAGAAAAGCTCTATTTCCACAGAGCGAAAAAGAAGCTAGAAGTAATAAAGGAGTCCGGTTTTAAAAACTTTGGCTTCCCTTGCTGTCTGTTCCAGTGTTTTTAAACAACTCATACAGTTCAGGAATAAAATCAAAGGACTCTGTTTCCTCAGGCAGGTGCGGTGGCAGAAGCCCTTTAGGATTGTGTGTTAGCTGCTTTCGTTTAAAATAAGTGTTTGGGAGGTGGGGGAGGGAGGTGGGGAGGAAGGCTGTGGAGACAACTCCCAGATTTTTACCTTGAAAGCAGGTGCTGCTGAAATATTCCAGAAACAGATGGAATCTCCTATTCTTGTTTTAAGCTATTTATGGTTGTCTCGCCCGAGGGTACCCTGCTATACAAAAATGCACAGCCTGATGTTTGAGGGCAGTTGGGCATCAAAGCCGGGGCCCCTCTGGGAGAAATCAGCCTTTCTTCCCAGTGCCTTAAATGCCATTCTGGAAACCTGGGTCTTTCATACCGTTTAACAGAGGACTTTCCTTTGCCTTTTGAGTGTTTCCGTCTCTCTGGAACTGTTTGATTTCTTTTTAATTCCTCTCCTTAAAAGTAAGCTGGGTACTGTGTTGTTCTTGTTATTCTCTGGATGGTCATTTGGGAGAAGGCCCCACTGCTAAGGCAGATTGATAATTTTACCGACTGTGAGTCTCAGGACATGGCTTCTGTCAGAAGCTGAACACAGAGGATGGGCCAGGGAGGCTGCTATTTCCGTGGCCCAGGACCCTTCTGAGTTCCTCAGTATATTGAAAGGATTATGTAGGTGCAGGGCACAGAGTGCTCCTCAACATCACTTTGTGGAAGGTTATAACTATTTTTTCTGAATTGAAAAAATGAAATGGTTGGGGAATGTTGCGTGTTTTATTGCCATACAGATGCCTTCATACTTAGAAACATATATTATCCTCTGGGGAGCCACAACTCAACAATAGTAACAAGCTGTACAGTTTAAAGAAAATCACCTTTGAAGAGAAGAAAAGAGGAATAACTAAAACTGCCCTTGCTCTCTTAGCGGCCTGCTGTTGGAGGTTGATTTGAGGGCTGGGAAGCTGCGCAGTTGGAAGGACAGGTGTGTCTTCTGCAGTGGCTGTGGGGCTGGAACCAGGAGCCAACCTCAGGCTGTCCACTGCAGGAGGAAGCTCCCTCTCTCCTCCTGGTCCTTTTCAAAGGACACCATCCTGGCACAGCCTTCCCTCAAGCAACCTGACCCCAGGGTTGTAGGATATTTGAAACACTAAGACTTTGGCTGAAAGAGATTTTTTATTTTTGAGACGAAATGAGTTCTAAACCTTACAAGAGCTGTGATATTTTCTCACTCTGTTTTAGAAACAGAGCACTTCCTTGTCATAAGGCTAATGAAGCTTAGTACAGGGCAGGAAGTGAAACCACCTGAAGAATTCCAGGAGTACAGTTCTGCTTTTTTACTTTTTCCCACCCATTCTTTAATAATCTTGCTACCTCTAGTGATTGCTGCTGATGGCTACTGTTACTATATCATTTTAGACATGGAAAGACTAACTGAATAACTCACTACAGAGGATTTGTAGTGGCAGGGAGGAATTAGCGTTTTTCAGCATTTATTTAATATGCCAGCTGGTTTACGTAATTTTCATTTATTTGTATCACGGGCTTATGAAATTATCTCTGTTGTAGAGATAAAATGGTTGAGGCTGAGAGAGATACAGTGACTTGCCCAAGATCTTATGAGGAGAAAGTTAAGGAATCTGGTTTGGAATCTAAAATCTAATCCAAAATTTATACTCTCAAATTGCAATTTCTATCTTCCTGCCACCAAAGCAACTCTTACTGCTTTCAAAAGGTTATTCATCCTCTCTTTGTGTACATATATATTTAGTTTAAAAAGACATAATGGGTACTTTGCCCTTGCAGAATGAGCTCAGAGGTGAGCTTAAAGAGCTTTTAGAAATAAGGTACTACAGTTCACCCTCATCTGAAAATGAAACATGAATGAGACAGGAAGATTTTTGTTCCACGCTCTTTGGCTGGTGAACGACAGTCTTCTGACCTTCAACCCAGGGTTTTCCCCGTGATATGGCAATGATTCTTCCAACTCAGGAGAATGAACCCGCAGGCCAGCTGGAACTAATGTTTT
Source organism: Saimiri boliviensis (assembly GCF_048565385.1). Taxonomy (NCBI): domain Eukaryota; kingdom Metazoa; phylum Chordata; class Mammalia; order Primates; family Cebidae; genus Saimiri; species Saimiri boliviensis. Next base: position 216,446,917 of record NC_133450.1, on the reverse strand, counting down.
TTCAAGACTCAGTAGCCCTTGATTACTGTCAAGGCGTCAAATTTTGGCTAGCATCATTATGACCAACGTGAATAATTGAACTATGTGATTATAGAGTGAACAAAATGATAGTTCTGTTTAAATGTAATGCAAGGTATGGCTGAATGAAAAACCAGTAAAATAGAGCCTGTCTTTTGAAAGAATCTCAGAATTCCACATGAGAGACCCTTTTTGGGAGATGGAAAAGCATTCTACAGGAGAGGCTCCTTGGTGCTTTTTGGTTGAGTTTAAGGACCAACAGTTTTTCTTGGACCCTGCAAGCCAGCCACTCCTTCAACAGCAACAAGCAGAAAGCATTTATCTGAGCCTGATCTTTGTTTTTCACTGGGTGGGAGGTAGAAAAGAAAAAGACTCAAAATACACCTCACACCTAAAATTGCTCTTTGCTTCTAAGCTACACTCTTAAGAGCAAAACAGATTTGTGAATACAGGAGTCTGAATTTAAGTTGTCTGGCCCTTTCAGGAATCAGTTTTAGAAGCAGTAGGAAGCCTAACATCTCTCTGTCATAGAGAGGCCCCGTAAAACTGCAATAATAGTGTACTTCTTTACAGAAAAATCATGGTGCCGTGATTGAAGTTTGAAGGCCCCACAATTCTAGCAATCAATTATGAGCCACATTATTTTTAGGATTTTTTTAAGATTATAAAGATATACTTCCCCATTAGAGAAATTTAGAAAACTGCAGAAAAGAAATCTCTTACCCCACCATGCTGATAATGACAAAGAGTGTTACTTTGTATCTAGCTTTTTCACTTACTAAATTGTAAGCATTTTACGTATTATTAAATATTCTTTCCTCAGAATGTTTTTAACTACATAGTTTATTTGTGTGAGATTGATTAACAATACAAGGAAAGAAGCTCTTAATAATCTGAAAGAGTATTTCTTCCTAAGGCTTATCTGCTTTTTAAAAACACATTTGCTATAATGTTATTTGTCATTCAGCTAACTACTTTGGGTTTGTTTTTTTTTTTAATCTTTTTTTATTTAAGAAACACCCAACTGTTTTTTTTTAAATCTTAACATTTGAGCTATTACCTGATTCTTGACAATGAAGAATAGTTACTAGCTTCTGAAACAATGAATATAAGAGTATGGAAATAGTATCAAAAGTCTTGGTTAAAATTAAGTAGCAAATAATGTGTTGAGTTTACTTTTCCATATTTTATTTTATGTATTTACATCTTCAGAGTAAGTAATTTTTATTAGCATGAGTTGTATCGTAAAATGCAAATTGTAACATTAAGGGAACACTTTTAAAGTTAGATAACAAGATCATTTTGAAATTAGAATATATTACATTCTGAATGAAAGCAAATTACATATATCTTAAAACTTTATGTAAACTTATGGAATTTTTAAACATTGTAGAGAAAATTAAATTCTATATAGTGTAGTATGCAGTGGAAATTTAAATAGGTTTTTATTTCCTATTCATGGGACTTGAAACTACCAGTGATCTTACCCAAAACCAAGGGCAATTGTTGTTTTTTAGCTCAGTTCATAAGTGTTAGACTACCACATGGAGATTTTTAATACCTTATCTGTAATACAAAGCAATATTTATTACAGAATTAATTCTGAGAGGCATCATTTATGGTTTCTAATCCATTCTAGTTCAGATGCCTTTGAAGTAAAGTGGTGGAGTTTTGCATGTGGGGTTAATTGTCCCTTTGTTCACTTATACAGTCTGGTATTTTAAAATTAGCTCTTTATGTGAATTAATGGACCCAAAATGCAGCAAAAATGCTTGGCTTGAAAAATTTTATATTAAAAAAAAATGATATAAGGGTGTGATGGACAAAGAAGTTCGGTGAAATTCAGTGTCCTGCAGTTTGTTGTCTAAGCTCCTTGTGATGACTTTTTTTTTTTTAAATTATTTAATTTTAAAATTCTGGTCCCATTGGAAAACAAGTTTTAAAGCGCTTAAAAAACAAAAACCACTACAAGCCAAAAATGACTCTGAAGAATGTATGTGTGCTAGTATAGTGTTCTCTGCTCAGCTAGGATTTTTACTGTCACTTTTGTACATTTTGTAATTTTGGATACCAATTTTTGGGAAACTTCAGTTTGTGCTTTTTCTTTTTTATTAGCATATGAAAATATACCCAGTATTAATCATCCTCACTGAGTAAAGATAACTATTGTCTCCTGGCCACTGAAAACAAAACTCGTTTAAATATCTTTTCATTGTACTCTTTGTTAACATTTTCCAGACATTGTAATTCTAGGTCTTTTTATTTGAAGGGATAGTTTAACTTTCAAGGACTTCTATGAACTCAGATTTAGTGTACTCAGTATTCCTAATCTGAACATCCAAAATTCAAAATGCTCTGAAAGCTTTTTGAGTACCAACGTGATGCTCAAATGAAATGTTCATCAGAGATTCTGGATTTTTGGATTTTCAAATTAGCAGTGCTCAACTGGTACATATTCAGCAAATATTCTAAAATCCAAAAAAATCTAAAATGTGAATCATTTCTAGTCCCAAATGTTTCGGTTAAGGGATACTTTATATTATAGTGGAAGAAACATTGGTGCTATACTTTGATTTTGTTTTCTTTAATCTTTTTAAAAAATGGATTTATAATAAAAATATTTTTACTTGGCTATCATTTATTCTTTGCTTCGGTTATTTCAGTGGCAAATTATGGACAATACTAATGCAGAATATTGTTCTAAAGATTAAATAAAACTGTAAATACTTGATAAAGTTCCTTGTGTATTATATCTGTTGTGTAAATGTTTTATCACAGCCCTATGCTTTGCCCTTTTGCAAATTGTTAAATATAACCTACAAACAGAAAAGGGCATCAAAAGTACACACACACACACACACACACACACACGTAAACATAAATAGCAAATACCCATGTAATCACCATCGAAGTTAAGAAATTACTAGCACTCCGATATTTTTTCACCTATGTATACATCCCTAAATATACAGTCTAGCTTTGTTTGGTTTTGACCTCTGTAAGTTGCATTATACAATTCAGAATTTTTTCAGTTTTGCTTAACCTTTGAGATGTACCCACGTTGTTGCTTACGGTTGTAGTTTATTTTCTTTGCTGTCTAGTGTTCTGTGTTGTATGACGAGACCGCAGGTTGTTTATGCATGTAACTGTAGGTGGCCATTTGGACTGTTCTAACTTGTGACTTTTATGAACATTCTTGAACAGCCATACTGGTGCATATAGCTGTGTGCTGTATGTACCTAAGGAGTTGAATAGTTGTGTCATAGGATGTGTATATTGCTGACTTTATTGGGATAAATGCCAAATTGGACAATTTTATTCTATTAAGCCCAATCAACTTTATTGGGATAATGCCAAATTGTTTCCTTAAGTGGTTTCTCCGTTTTATGCTTCTGCAAGCTGTGTATGAGCATTCCATGCGCCACACTGCTGCCACTTGCTCCTTGCTTTTTAAAGAAGACAAGCCAGCATATACTTCATTTTTCTCAAAGCCCATGAGATCTAGGTATTATTGCGGTTGTTTACTTCTCCAAACATTAATCTGGTCCCATTGTTTGCAGACATATTGCTAGAGAAAGAGACAGTCCCTGGAGTTGTGAGAGAAAAGCTGATCATTATCTGGAAGGTAAAATGAGTTACAAGGTGGCATGGCATAAAAGTATGGTCTAGTGTCAGACCAGGGCCTGCATTCCAGTCCTCCTGATCTGGAATTGAGCGTCTGACTACTCCATTTACTGTGTCTGAGCCTTTATTTCCTTATATCTACTTTTTCGGTGAAGATTAGAGATAATGTAAGTAGGCAGGGCACAGTGGCTGACACCTATAAACCCGGCACTTTGGCAGGCCAAGCTGGATGATCACCTGAGGTCAGGAATTTGAAACCAGCCTCGTCTCTACTAAAAATATAAAAATTAGTTAGGCATGGTGGTGTGTACATGTAATCCCAGATACTCGAAATGCTGAGGCAGAAGAATTGCTTGAACCTGGGAGGCGGAGGTTGCAATGAGCCAAGATCACACCATTGCACTCCAGCCTGGGTGACAGGAGCAAGACTCTGTCTCAGAAAAAGAAAAAAGTTGAGATAAACAAGTAAAGAATGTTGGCAAAATAGTCATGGGCATTTCACCATATCGCCTAGTGTAGTAGATATCGAAAGGTAGAACAGTTGTAATAGGTGAGATGTATGTAAGCATGCATGTAACAAAGTATACATGAGCCTAGGTTATGTCAGCTTGCAGATGACACTTGGTGGCAATGAGGTAGGCATACTTAAACACTGTCGATCAGGTTGTAAAATGGTCCAACGTTCTTGGAAAACAGCAGTATATATTCAAAATCTTTAAAATTGTTTCCACTTTGGAGAATCTGTTTTACTGAAAACTCAGAAATAAGTACAATATATGGACAAGGACATTTAACATGTAGGGTGAAAAGTTAGAAACAATTTTAAGGCCTAAAAGTAGGGGATAGTTAATTTAATTAAATACCATGTAGACATTAATATTGGTTTTGGTGATTATTTGATGACATGGAAAATATCTAGTACTTAATGTTATACAAGAAGAGCAAGAGACAAATTTTTATATGTGATATGATCTCTATTTTGTAAGAAATACACAGAAAAAAATGATGTGGGTGATCGGATCCCAAAGTATTAATGAGAATAGTTAGGTAATGAGGTCATGTGAGTGTTTTAAATTTTCTTCTTTTTAATGAAGTGGTTATCCTGGCTGTTCTATCAAGCCCAATCCAAATATTCACTGCATAATAATTTACATATTTTTTAATTTGGAAAAATTACAACTACCTTCATGTATCTATATCATGATTTCAAATATAGAATGCCACAAATGGCAGTGCTTTAGCTACCAAAATAGTAACTGATACTCTAGTATGTGTTTCCCTGCTAACTTTGGGGAACAGACTTGAGCTCTGAAATCAGACCTGTGTTCAAATTTTGATTCTACCCCTTAATGTATCTAAGGAGGACATGAGCAAGTCATGTCACCTTTATGAGTCTCTTCCTTATCTGTAAAATAGAAAGTATGTCTCATGGTATCCTTGAAGATTACGAGAGATTTTTTTTTTTTTATTTTTGGGATGGAGTCCCACTCCATCACCCAGGCTGGAGTGCAGTGGCATGATCTCAGCTCACTGCAGCCTCTGCCTCCTGAGTCCAAGTGATTCTCCCATCTCAGCCTCCCAAGTACCTGGGATTACAGGTGCCCAACACCACACCCAGCTAATTTTTTTTTACTTTTAGTAGAGACGGGGTTTCTTTATGTTGGCCAGGCTGGTCTTGAACTCCTGACCTCAAGTGATCTGCCTGCCTCGACTTCCCAAAGTGCTGGGATTACGGGTGTGAGCCACCATGCCTGGCTCAGGAGAGATTTTTTTTTTTTTCTTTTTGAGATGGAGGTAGCTGGGACTACAGGCACATGCCACCATGCCCAGCTAATTTTTGTATTTTTAGGGAGACGAGATTTTTCCGTGTTGACCAGGATAGTCTCAATCTCTTGACCTGGTGATCCACCTGCCTCGGCCTCCCAAAGTGCTGACGTTATAGGCATGAGCCACTGCGCCCGGCCTGAGAGATTTTTTTAAATGGACGTACCACGCACAGTGCATAGCACATCTACAGTGCTCAGTCCAAGGCAGTTATTCCCATGTTGTCTGCTGAGACTTAAAAGTACCATCAGTTATACACTACACCATTGATGTAAAAATATTTTTCGGGAGTGGGAGTGGAATTACTGTGTTAAATTTTTAGTTTGATCCCAAAACACATTTTGATTTCAGAAATGTTAAAGGAGTTTCTCTTAATTGAGAAATGTTAGTATTAATTTCAAAGTCGGATATTTAGCATCTGTCCTATGCATTATCACCATTCTCTACTCACCTACTTGACCTTTTAATTTTCTCAGAAATTTTTATCTTATTTCTGTAAAATGACTAGGAACCTATTCCCAATGTGTGCCTCAAATCTGCTTTTTATGGCCTCAGGATCTCTGTCATAACCCGTTTTATGCTTTCACAAACTGAGCCCCTGGGGAGCTGTCTGCACTTTTCAGTGTGATCCAGCTGAATTCCTTCCCTTCCCCACTCAGGCCCTTTGATTTGCCAGGTTTTTGTTCATCTACCCTAAGGATGAACTAGATTGCTGAGCATGGCCTCTCTTGTGGTGCAAAGTGAGAATTGTTTTTAATTGAGCAGAAACATGTGGAAGGATCAGGAATATCTCAAGGGATTACAGAAAAATTCCAAATTTGTACTACTTACAGCTTGTGTTTAGAACAGGGTCTGCTGGGAATAAATGTTAGTTAGTGTGGCCTGTGACCTTAAAAACTGTTGACATGGACTTCAGCCAGAAACTAGCCACAGACCTCCTTTGTTAAACTCATTCATAGCTCCTTGAAAACTCTAGTCAGTGAAAGTTGCCAGCTCCAATCTAAGCATAGCCTTTTTTTTTTTTTTTTTCCCATGCTTTGGAAACAGAGGACGCCCCTTAACCAGCAGGCCTTCTTTAATAGGACTACATGGCCTAAACGCAATTGGAATTGACAACTTCCTGGCTTGGGTTTGCCAACTGGCAGAGCTGTGAGGCCGAGGGGACAAACAGCGTTGGGGCGCTATGCACTTGTGTTTATGTATGTGCAAAGAAGACTGAACTCTAGAGCATGGTGATACCCTTCGCTCTGAGAGCAACGCTCTGGCCTGAATTGGACACGTCTTTCGAATGTTCTGCTGGGATAGACACATCAGAATTATCTCTCAGTACTTTCTTTTTAAAGGAAAGAAAAGAGAAAATAACTCCCCTTTCTTTTTTGATAGGGATAACCATGGCCTTTCCCCTCTCTGCTCAGAATCCTTGATATAATCCTCTTTTTGTCAGCATTGTGCTATGTTGCTCAAATATAAAATGAGAACTTGAAACTCGGATTGGGGAATTATCATTTGTTGAATGACATTCAGCACCCACCCACTTTGGAGCTTTATTTAAGTTTAGTTTCCTATCAAGGTAAAGGGGTAACCAGGATATCTCTCTATTTTACTTCTTGAGGAGACTGAGCAATGAGGAGGTTAAGCTATTTCTTCTCTCTTCCTATCAAAAGGAACCCTAAGAAAAGTCTGAAATAATTACAATGCTGCCTCTGTAAACCAGCATAGTAACTGAGCTAGAAATTGATATCTTCCCCGGTTCTTGTCTTTAATCCGAAAGACTTCATTGTCTGAAATATCTGAAATTTTGAGAAATGGATAAATTGATCAGGCTAAAAAGAAGTAGTAGTTATTCTGCTTACCAAGTTTTCTTTGACATCACGGACATGTTGATGGTGGGTAGGGAAGCTAGCCGAGTTATGGGTTGTCATTCTGAGATAGCCGATCATATCAGCTCATAGATCTTTCCACTTAACCACTTGTAAAATTTTGGTTCTTGGAGTTTAATATTTATTTCCAGTTATGCTGTTGAAATTGTTTTGAACATAAATACTCTAGCAGACTTATCACTTCTAAAAGCTGCTGAGGTTTGGCGTGATTTCAGCCAGGCATGTGTGAGGAGTAAAAAGGAATGTCACATTGGCCTAGGAATATGGAAACTTTGAAGGAAGAAATTATATAATTTCCTAGAGAGGGTACAAGAATTTAGATGCCACTGAGAGAACTCTAAGAGTACCTAACTCTTAGTAGATTCCACGTAAATATTTACTGAACGAATGGAAGTTGCTGAAATAACTATTTTCTAGCCCTGATACTTGCCTGTCCATATTCTCTCTCTCTCTCTCTCTCTCTTTCTCTCTCTCTCACTCACTTCCCCTTTCTCAATTGTCTTTCTTTACCTTAGAACATTTACTTCTTCCACAGAAAGTAGGTGATGCCATCATGTTTAATTACGTAACATTCTAAAGCAAAGCTTGTAGATTGAGACCTAGATTGATATTCTGACTTATGAGTCATGTGAGAAATAATATCACTTGAGTCGTCTGATACCTGTTTCCCACATCTGTAAAATAAAGATAATGAGGACTACTTTGTGAAGTTGTTAACATATGTGTAAATATGTTATATAAGATGCTTAATTTAGGAGTTAGCAACAGAATTTTTTTTTCTAGGAAGGAATTTAGTATTTTTTTCCCGCTTAAGCTTTTCTCTTGCTCTCTATCAAAGGGAATAATAGGAAAAGGTCTCCAAGACTATGCTACCTCTACAGATCTCCCTGCTCATTCAGGGAAAAGTAGTTACTGCGTAGACCAGCTAAGAGTAATTGAAAGTGTCCCAGACTCTAATTTCTAATAACCTATGTGAGTGTTTAATGCTTATCTTCTGTACCTGTGCACTATGCTGAGAGTAGATTAGATTGTTAGAAAATATATTTAGACAGATGATTAAGAAAACTAGATTTCTATTTTTGCTTGCTTTTCTGACAAAAAGATAATCTCAGAACATTAAGCAGCCTAGAGAATTATGGAGAATTATCTGAACTTAAGTTCCCTTTTGCACAGGATTTCTTTTTTCTTTCTTTTTTTAAATTCCCAACTTTTATTTTGAGGGGCACATGTGCAGGATGTGCACGGTTGTTACAGGTAAACGTCTTCCACAGGGTTGCACAGTAAGAGCTCCCCTTCTTAAACACTCTTAAAGGTGGTTTTGTAAGAATTAATTCTAAAACTCTCCCCAGTGTAAGCGGATAAATCCATGTGGTCTTATAACCTCTGCGTGAGTCTCAACCTTGGTGTTTTATGTGAATAGCAAATGATATGAAGCCTTTTATTTTTTTTTCCTCTGTCTCTTACGCACCCAAGGAATTAAGAATGTATCCTGGACAAGGATGAAGAACTCTGGTGTGTAGAAGAGGGAAGAATTTTTTTTATTAGATTTTATTTTACTGGAATATATTCCCTTAGGATTTCCCAAGATGAGAGTATGTCATCTTTTTTCTAAAGATTTTCCCCCTAATGCTACCTCATTTTCTAAACTTTCATTAATAGCTCTTTGCAGCTGAAGCAAATATTTTAGATCTTTCTTGTACTCTCCTCCAGCTGGGAGTGTCTTTCACACATCAAAGGCAGATATGAGTCTCTCATTAAAAGATAGTATGAGTTCATCATCTCAGAAGAGTAGGACCTGAAAACCTGAGATAACTTTCAGCTGCAAGTCCTATCTAAGCTGGACTGAGATTTTTCTATGGGTTACCACATTTCTTTTCTCAATTTGTCACTCCCAGATGCTTTAAAATCTGACTTTCTCCCTTAGTTTTATTTATAACTGAAAACTATCTTTATTCAGAATACAAAGTTAGTTGTCGAGCTCAGGAAAGATAAATATTTTAACATTTTTAATAAGAAAATCAGGACTCTGGAAACTTAGGAAGAAAGCCCAGGGTCTGCTTGTTATTTTCCCTCTCTGTCCTGCTGCACACTTTTTGTGCAAGGCCTTATTAATACCCTCTCACTGCACTGCCTTCTCCAGTGTCTATAAGGTAATTATTTGAAACTTCATAAGTCAGCTCTGAAAACTCCACAAATCCTCCTCTTCCTAACTTTTGCTAATGAAAAGCAACCCTGAAATCAGAGTGGTTGAACAGATTTCTTGAGAGTGTAGAGAACAATGATTATGTCTTTAGATTTTATTTTTGAAAAAAATTCTAGGTCACAGTAAAGGCTGGAATGTGACATTCTAGCTAAAAACCAGACTAAAGTGTTTTTTAGCTCCTTTTGTGTCTATGTGTACATATGCATGCTTGTGAACAAGTTATTGCAAAGTGTTGCAGGTTCCATCGTTTGAGTAATAGCCACACCAAATCCCAATTCTTTTCCATAGTATTTATTTACTTTTCTTACTTTGGTCAATTTCAAGCTCTGTGTTAGCATTTTCTAGCCAAAGGTGAAAGTTGTCCCCAGATAAATATTAGGATGGCCTGCCAGCCAAATCCCAGGCAACCCAGTGAATTACTCTCTTTGATAGTAGGAAGGTCCAGTTCAAGTTGCTCTGAATGGCATTTAACTCTAAAACAATAGTCTTAACAAAAGTTGCTGGTATCTTTGAAATGGTTTCGTACCAGTAGCCAATTCTTTTGGCACTTTAAGATATGAGGCTTGTTCCATCAGAGTGCCAGCTTTTGGAACATTACATAGCCAATGAATGGTGAAAGAGGGAAGTGAAAAGTATGTAGCTATATTGAAAATCCATGAAATAAAAAATGAAAAGCAAATAAACAAAAACATCACTAAATACAGACACACACACACACACACACACACACACACACACACACACAACACAGAAGCTGTTCACGCGGCAGTTTTTCATTCTTTATGGCTCTAGGGACAAGTTTAAATTGGGAAATTTTTTTTTTTCCTCTTATGCTGTGTTGAACAGGAAGGCAATGTTTGATGTAATCTGGCCCAGATGTCAGCAATGTGCAGCCTTGTGATGATTATTTATCTTCAGGTTTTTATTTTGTAAAAGGATAATCCACCAACAATTGTTTAGGATCATAAGCTGTATTTAATGACTGTTTTTGACATTTTGTATATGTAACAAACATATATATTAGTTTAAATAGGTTTTAAATTTAATTTCATTTTAGCTATTAATCTTAAAATCCTCTTTAACAAATGCTGGTTATGAGTCCCTTGATAGATGTTGATATGTTCAGTGCTTTACATTTGGGATAGCATTCCTCTTATTTCAGTTTCTCATTCTTCTAGGAAGTTTTCTCAGCTAAGACTGTTAAACTAGTGGGCTCTTTTAAATGGTGTTTAAAAGAATTTTCTCATATAAATTTTCCAGAAGGATATCAGTTTTTGGAGTTACAAAATGGCTTAGAATGTAAGTGGCAAAACTTCAGTAACAGCTGCCAAATGGTAGTCCATTTACTCATATTTGAGGGGATTAATTGTCTTGGAATTCAGGTGTCTTTGTTTTAACAGTATTGTTTTCAAAATACTTTGAAAGATGAGCATGGCTCATGATATATACCTGTCTCTTGTCTATCCCCTTTAAAGTGCTGCTGATGGCTGCTAAGACCCCTAGAGAGAGTAGATTTTGAAATTTCCTTTTGGGGATGGGAGGAGCAGGGAGTACTGTTGCTATATAATACTATCTTAAAGATCGAAGAATGTATACAAAAAATCTTCTGTTATGTTTTTTTCAAACACAACTGATTTTTCTTAGTAAATTTAATTGGAACTACTCAGTTGTTTAGTGAGTTACCCTTTAAAAACTGAGTTCAGGCTGGGTGTGATGGCTCACATCTCTAATCCCAGTGCTTTGGGAGGCCAAGGTAGGAGGAGTTTTACCTGAACCCAGGAGTTTGAGAACAGCCTGGGCAACATACTCAGACCCCATCTTTACAAAAAAATTAGCCGAACATGGTAGTGCACACCTGTAGTCCCAGCTACTTGGGAGGCTGAGGCAGGAAGATTGCTTGAGCCCCGGGAGTTCAAGGATGCAGTGAGCTATGATAGAGCCACTGCACTCTAGTGTGAGCGACAGAGTGAGATCCTGTCTCTTAAAAATAAATAAGTACAACAACAACAACAAAAACCGAGTTGAATTAAAGGTTAAATTAAACATTTTAAATATATTCCATATGAGATGCCAATATTAATTTGAACCTAGCACAATAATAATTCTAACCCAGGCTGGATTAACTGCTATACTCCATTAGCTCACCTCATTGACTTCAATGGAATTTTTGTCTTAAAAAATACTGAATAAATTATATTGACATTCTGTAACTTCAAGATCAGTAACCTCACAGCATTGGCAGTTAGTCCATTAAGGTAATCTTCATGGGCAGCAGTGTAAGACAGCAGAAAGATGAGGAGTTTTAGGACCTGGATTCAAGTCCTGTATGTACTACCAATAGGCCCAGTGACATTGGGAAAGATGCCTGACCTGCACGGGCCTCATCTGAAAAATGAGAGAGTTGGATTAGATAGTTGTCAGTGTCCCTTAAGACTGAAATATTCTGTGATTCAAAAAAAATTCAAATCAGAATAATCTTATTAAATTCCAGCAAGCTCATTAGGGCTTTATTGCCATAATTCATGTTTTTTGACGATTGTTTTCTTAATCCCATGAATGTGTTTGAGATGTGTGATCAGAGGGATTACAGAAGTTTTAGCGCAGTCTTGCTAATGCATGGCAGTATTTCTGAAAAAATGTAATTGCATCTTATTAGCATTGTCATCACTTTTAAATAGGACATTAAATATGAGACCTCATTTATTCCTTAAAGTAGGTAGGATCAGTAACTCTATGCTGTTATCTTCTCTTCCCTAACAGCTCTCCTGGGGAAGCTAAGACAGAGGGCAAGGGACTTTTTCCTTGTGATATTATAGCATGACCTGGCCTGCAATTCTGATGTAGTAAGAAAAGAACCACTAGGTTGGCAGAGCCTCAATCTAGACTCTGCTTAGAGCCTGATGGACTCTGTGACTTTGGGTATGATTCTGGGCTTCTCTCCTTCCGGAAAATGGAAATAATAACGTTAGCCCTTCTGAGCTTACAACATAGCTCTTACCGGTCATGTGTTCTCATACACTCACTGAAGACCTTCTTTTTGCTTATTTGTGCCTTTAGCCTTGATAAAGACAAAACTGCTATTGATGTATATAGTTAGAAGGATTTTTAGTTCTCATCAGAACTACTTATCCACCTATGAGTACATTTGTAGAGAAGGTGCAGTCTAACTAGCTAGATTCAGTGATTTTTCTTTTTTCATTTTTTTGGAGACAGAGTCTTACTCTGTCACCCAGTGTGGAGTGCCGTGACAGTGGCATGATCTTGACTTACTGCAACCTTTGCCTCCCAGGTTCAAGCAACTCTCCCACCACAGCCTTCTGTGGTGGGCTGGCTAATTTTTCTGTTATCGGTAGAGATGGGGTTTCACCATGTTGGCCAAGTTGTTCTCGAACTTCTTACCTCAAGTGATTCACCCATATTGGCCTCCCAAAGTGCTGGGATTATAGGTGTGAGCCACCACGCCCAGCCAAGCTTCAGTGTTTTTTTTTGTTTGTTTTTTTTTGTTTTTTTTTTTTTTCCTAAAAGGTAACTGTTGTTTTGGGAATTCAGAATTCTTGGTTAATAATAAAAACTTTAAAAAAGGAAACATCTCGCCACTTACTGTTTTGTTACTCATAAGAGGACAATTTCTAGGATTTCAAACACTTGAGTGTGGTGTATGTGTCACAGATGACCTGAGGAAATCATGATGCTGGCTTTTTTTGACTGGGATTTCGGAGATCATGGGAGCATCATGAAGTCTCTGAAAGTGAGTGCCATGGGGTAGTGCAGAGAGTGTGAGCTGTGGAGATAGATGGGTTCGCATTTGCCTACTAGCTCTTGCCTACCTATGATCTTCTTACCTAACCTCTTGCAACTTGTTTTTGGCATCTTTGACATTCAGAGATAAGGAGCAACCTCAACGATTTGTGTGAGAGACAGTGTGTATGCAAATTATTAAGCAGAGTGCCTGATATATAGTGGGGACTCCATGAACTCATTCCTCCCTGGATGAGCTGGTTTAGAATATCTAGAAATGGTCGTAGTGAAAATGGTATTTTAATTTTTATTAACTGGTTAATATTGGGAAGTTCACTGAGCCTTTCGATGGATGTGCCCTTTGATATCTTCCTTGATTTTCTTGGGGGAAAAAAAGCCCAGAATATAAACTCAGAAGGTTAAAATCCCAGCTCCTGTTTTCCTAGCAACATCTCCATGAGCATATCCAACTTTTCTGGCTTCTCTTTCCCTATCTACATAATGAGGGCCGTCATAAGTCCTCAGATGATTGTAACGAGGATGAAATAGTAACATATGATGCTGCCTGGTAGTAGTAACTGGTTCCTATACAAGTTTTACCTAGAGACAACTTGAAAGCTAATATGGCTTTCTTTAAAAAAAAAAAAAAAAAAAAAAAATATGTTCCAAAGCCCTCTCTTGGGATGTGCTCATGTGAGAGGATGAGGCAAAAACATGCTGTAATATGTGCTCATCATGCATCTAGACCAAGTGCCCTGAGCATTCCCATGCATTCTCTCCACCAGGCTTCATAGCAGTTCTGCAGAAGAAGAATTATCCTCGTTGTATAGAAGAGGAAAAGGAACCTTGGAGAATAGTTATTAACTGATAATGTCAGTTTTTGAACCTAGTGCTATTTGACTCTGAAGTCTGTGTTCCTCCTATTAGTTTGTGTTGCCCCCACCCCAAACTTTGTGCTTTATTCGACTTAGGTTAAGGAAACATGTATTGGGTGTCTGTAGGTGTCAGATACTCCACTGTAGACACTAAGGATGCAGTGATATCCAAGACATCCACTTTCCCCACTTTCACATGGCCCAGGATCTGAAGGCAGACATATAATCAAACAGTTAGTTGCAATATTGAACCCTGATAAAGAAAGTTAAATTATTATGTAAATGAGTCATCTGTGTGTTTTTTAAACAGGCAATTTCCTCTAAATAGGTGACTTCTGTTGGTTTCAGGATATCACATAATCTTAAAGTAGTAGTTCTGCTTTTGTGGTGAATGTAACATCCTGTATTTCCATGACTTAAACTTACCTTGCTAAAATATGAACAAAAACTTAATAATGACTCTTCCTTTACATAAGAGTTACCTGGGCTTGGTAGCAGACACCTGTAGTCTGAGCTGCTTGGGAGACTGAGGTGGGAAGATCACTTGAGCCCAGGAGTTCGAGGCTACAGTCAACTATGATTGTGCCTCTGTACTCTAGCCTGGGCAACAGAGTAGGACTCTCTCTTGAAAACAACCAAACAAGAATATGATTCTATAAAAAGTAATACTCAGAAATAAAAAAAGGAACATTAAGAAAGTGAAAGCAAGGCTAGATGTGATGGCTCCTGCCTGTAATCTTCATGCTTTCGGAGGCCAAGCTGTGACGATTGCTTGAGGCCAGGAGTTTGAGACCAGCCTGGCCAACATAATGAGATCCTAGCTCTACTAAAAATAAAACATGTAAAAATTAGCTGGGTGTGGTGGCACATGCTTGTAGTCCTAATTACTTAGGAGGTTGAGATGGTAGGATCACTTAAGCCCAGAAATTTGAGGCTGCAGAAACCTTTGATCACACTATTGTATTCAAACCTGGGCAACAGAGCCAGATCCTGTCTTTAAAATACAAACAAACTTAATAACGACTCATTTATTGAATGCTTACTATTTGTTTAGTGCTTTCCATACATTCTCTCATTTAATCCTCCTTAAAAACCCTTTGAGAAGGCACTGTGGCCCCCCATTATACAGATGAAGAAACTGATGTTTGGACAGATTAAGTAAATTGCCAAAAGTGATACAGCTAAAACTTGGCAATTCTCATTACAGAGCCTCCATTCCTAACTAAATTCAATCAGATAAGTGTATTAGAAGAGTTCCAATGTATTCATTTTTCAAAATTTGTAGATTTGGTGAGACTTTTAATTTCTATTTTTATTTTTAATTTATATACAGTAAAATTTACTCATTTTGTACAGTTTAATAAGTTTTGACAAATGCATAGTCATATATCTACCACCATAACCACTATGAGCACTTCTGTCATTCCCCACTCCAATTCTCTTGTGTTGCCCCTTTGTAGTCAAACCCTCCTGCTCTTAACCCCTCTTCTCCATCTCTGTAGTTTTGCCTTTTTTTTTTTTTTTTTTTTTTTAACAAAATGTGATCATATGGTATTACCTTTTGGAGACTCTCATCTTTCACATAGCAAAACCCAGCTGAGATCCATCCATGTTGATGTGTGTATCTGTGATTTGTTCCCTTTTATTATTGAAAGGTATTCCACTGTATAAATGTGTTCATAGTTTGTTTATACGCTATTGAAGGACATTTAGGTTGTTTGTGGGTTTTATGATTATGAGTAAAACTGTTATAAACATTTGCATACAGATTTTGATATGAACACAAGTTTTTGTTTCTTTTGGATGAATACCTAAGAGTGGAATTGCTGGGTGTATGTTGCCAAGTATATGTTCAATTTTGTAAGAAACTGCCTGTTTTCCAAAGTGGTGATTGTATCATTTTGCATTCCCACGAGCAGGGCATGAGAGTTCCAACTGTCCCACATATTCACGAGCATTTCGCTATTCTACATGTGTAGTAGGATCTATTGTGATTTTTAATGTGCATTTCCATAATAATTTGGGACATGTTGTGCTTATTTGCCATTTGTATATCTTCTGTGGTAAAGTATTCAAATCTTTTGCCCATTAAAAAATTGATTCATTTCCTTATTGTTAGGTATTAAGAGTTCTTTAAGTATTCTTGATATAAATCTTTTTTCAGATATATGATTTGCAAATCACATTTTGTCCCAGCCTGTGATTTGTCTTTTCATTTTCTTAACAGTGATTTTTCACAGAACAAATTGTTTAATTTTGATAAAGTCATAACACATCAATCTTATCTTTTATGGATCATGTTTTTGATATCATATCTAGGAGCTCTGCCTATCCCAAGGTCACAAAGATTTTCTCCTGTATTCTGAAAGTTGTATAGTTTAATGCCTTACCTGTAGGTCTCTGATCCATTTAAGTTAATTATTTTTAAGGTATGAGGTATAGGTTGAATTTTTTTGTAGGGTGTTTTTTTTTTTTTTTTCACATGAGCATCTATCTAGTTGTTCCAGCACCATTTGTTGAAAAGATCATCTTTTCTCAATTGAGTCATCCTTGTGCCTTCACAAAAATTAATTGACTGCACAATATTTGTATGGGTCTCTTTCTGGACTCTATTTTGTTCCAGTGTTCTGTATATCTATCAGTACTTTACTGTCTTGATTGTGGCTTCATAGTAAGTCTTGAAATCAGATAGCATTAATCTTCCAGCTGTGTTTTTCATTTTTAAAATTGTCTTAGCTAGCCTAGTTTCTTTGCCTTTCTACATAAATTTTTCTCCTTTAGTTTCTTGACCTTTAATTGCTATAGAAAATCCCACTGTGGTTTGGTTTGACATTGGATTGAATATATAAATTGACTTGGGGAAAGATGACCCTCCCTCCTTTTTTTTTTGAGACCAAGTTTCACTCTTGTTGCCCAGGCTGGAGTGCAATGGAGTGATCTTGGCTCACCACAACCTCTGCCTCCTTGGTTCAAGCAATTCTCCTGCCTCAGCCTCCCAAGTAGCAGGTATTATAGGCATACACCACCATGACCGCTAATTTTGTATTTTTAGTAGAGGCAGGGTTTTTCCACATTGGTCTGGGTGGTCTCAAACTCCTGACCT
Organism: Saimiri boliviensis; assembly: GCF_048565385.1. Lineage (NCBI taxonomy): Eukaryota > Metazoa > Chordata > Mammalia > Primates > Cebidae > Saimiri > Saimiri boliviensis. The sequence continues at coordinate 216,429,652 of NC_133450.1, read as the reverse complement.
CAGGTGATCTGCCCACCTTGGCCTCCTAAAGTGCTGGAATTACAGATGTGAGCCACTGCGCCTGGCTGGAAAGATGACCTCTTAACAGTATTTTGGGTCTTTCAGTCCATGAACATAGTACATCTCTCCATTGATTTAGGGATTCTTTGATTTCTTGGTTTGGTGTTTTGTGTTTTTCAGCATATAGTTCCTACACCTGTATTGTTAGATTTATACCTAAATATTTCTTTCCTTTCCTGTTTTTTTTTTCTTTCTTTTGTTGGTGCTAATATGAATGGTATAGTTAAAAATCAAATACTTTCATTCTTTGCTTTCTGAAGGTGTTTTCCTATGATTTAAGGTCTTTAGCAAGTAAAAGATTGTTTCTTGATGTTTGTTCTTTGAGTCATCATCTGTTTATGATTTCAAAGCCCTTGCACCATTTTATAATTATGATGTCAAAGCAAGTAGCTTCAAAGGATACATCTGGAGGATCTGAAAAGTGCTCTTCTCTGGATAGGTTGGGTAGATTTGAGACAGAATCCATGTTTCTTTCCTTGAATGTCATAGGTGTTTTAGAATTTCTTTTGTTTTATATATGAGACTATCATTCAATTTCTTTTACTTCAGAAAATCTAGTTTAAAGTATTAAATTTGACTTTTAGCTTGATACTAAGTTTTAGCTTGTTATAAATGAAGCTGTTAGTGGACATTCCAGGAAGAGTGGATGTTTTCTGGCTCCTTTCTCTTAGATGACTAAACAAGAAAACATTTCCAGGGAAAAGAAGAGCAGCTGGTACTCTCATTATATTTCTTTCAGTGGTTCTGTACCATCTTCTGTTCATATTTTGTTGTTGTATACTTTACACACTTTGAGTATAGCCAAGTAGAGAGAAGGTATCCTGCTGAATACATTTAATGCTGATCATCCCATTTAGATCTTGTGACAACTGAATAAATTACACATGAGAATACTGAGCTTCAGACTCACCTGACCAAGGTCCTATGGCTGCTTGGAGGACATAACGTGAACATAAGCCGTCTACCACAGAGTCACTGGCCTTTCCCACTCAGTCCTATGGCAATAAAATTGGAGAAGACTCTTAGAAGGCAAACTTTTTGGGAGGATAGGATACCTTTGCAAATCTGCTGAAAGCTCCAAGAACTGTCTCCAAAAAATGTTTATGTGGATTTCCTTAAAAAGTTCTGTAGATATTACAGGTTTTCACAGAACCCCTTCTGTGTTCACTAGATCATAGGCTAAAAATCCGTATTCAAGATATCTTCTTTACTTGCTGTTTTTTTCCCCCATTACTAAGAATTACCCAAGTACTGTATACTTCTTCTGTGATACCAGGTAACAAATTTCACACTGCATATTGTGGGTGGTTGTATGTGAGCAACTGGTAAAAACCAGAGGCTCTTCTTTCTCTTCATTCATTCTTTTATGCTCTATGCTGCATACTGGGGATGTGGCTATGAATAAAGCACCGTCCCTGTCCTCAAGGACTTCATGCTCTAGTGCATTTTGGAAATGGTCATGTTTGGAATGGCTGAAGTATGTTCATGTGATCAACAGATGCAGCATGGAGTGTGGTGGAAGAATCTGGATTCATACTTGGGCTTGGATTCAATGTGAGACATGTTACTATTGAACTATCTGAAGGGCCTTTTTGTAAAGGGACTAATGGTGCTAACGTTTACCTTACATCATTTCCAAATGAGAGCTTTTCTTGGTGAAAATGACTTTTTCTGAAAATTAAATACATGTAAAGTCCTAAGAAGAATACTCATTGCAGACTAAGCCATTAATAAAGGTTACCCATTATTAACAATGAAAACATTTTAGTCAACAAATATTTGAGAGGGAAGTTAATGCTGTGAGTCAGGTCCTGTTAATAGAGACGGATGTATAAAGTCGTGTTATAGTGTAACACAAACTTTGATATTTAAGGTCTGCATTCACTAATGCCCAATCAGATTTTACTAAAAATTGCTTTAAATAGTAGAAATCTTATCAGGTTGTGCAGTTTTTCTTACTTGCTAAAAGCTGACATGTTTTTCTTTTGTTGTTTGTTATTTACCTATCAGAATTTTGTTTGTAAGGGGCCACGTAGGTATTTCCTCAGGAAGATAGCTTCCTCAAGATTTCCATGGCATAATTTGTGACCAGATTAAGTTACGCCAACTTTGAAGTCGATCACAGCCTGAAAACACAAGAAGTTGTTTACAAAGGAGCCCATCGATTCTCCTCCTTTCTCTGGAAGCATCTGAGCAGTGAGGCCCGTACAGTTTGTTTGGCATAGTGGCTGCTCTCGGCTGGCCGGGGGCCCTCCTGCTGCTGGGCAGAGGATGCACCAGAGCTTTGCTTGCAGCTGAGCAAAGCCCGCCTGCAGTTCTCATGGTTAACCGCAGCCTTGCAACTGTGTACCACAGCCTACTGGTTTAGCTGCAGTATCTTTTCCTTAATATTTTCCAGCTGGCCAACAATGACCTATAAAGACAGACACAAACCAGGGTTTGAATTATGGGGAGTGTGATGCTGAAATGGTTCCAAATTGCACTCTAGAACCTGTAGTCCCAGGAATCTGCCTTTGCATATAGGACAGAAGGAAACTTTTCTCAAGTTGGTTTGCAAAGCACTCAGTCACATCAAAGACCTGAACCATTCAGCTTTTAAGTGTTTTAAAAGGTTTTATAAATTCCTTCCCTCACTGTCATTGAATTTTAGCATTTAACTTGCAGTTCCGCTACTGATATTGAACATTTCTGAGCAAAAATATAATGAGGGTCACAAGAATGTTTCATATTCAACTTCTAAATCTTTAGCTATATCTAAAGCTTTAACAATTAGTGAGGCTTGGGCATAATTGGTGTCATTGTGCTCTGAATGGCATTACAATTGGAGAGGTGTTTTACTATAAATTTAGAACTCATTGAAACATTTCAAAAATGGCTAAGAGTTGCTTTTAAATTTCTCTTTGCTGAGAATTTTCCTGAAAATGCATTTGTTAATGGTTTTGAGCCAGATTGAAGTGGTATGCAATAAAGCTATCTCACGTTTTTTATGTCATTAAAAGCCAATTTAGAATATTCGTCAAAATTAGAATGCAAGTTCAGATTTGGAAAATTTTTCTATCAGCTATCAAAGCACTTGGGGATGATTTGTGTTTTTTACAGCTTGATTCATTTGAGAATTGCTATTCTTCTTAATCATTATTTTCAGAATATCACTTGCTCTAAGAAAGGCGAGTTGCTTCTCCCTTTTTGGAAGGTGACCTGTGCTCAGAGAGGTTATGATGTGGCTTCCGCGGCACAGCCTTGAAGCTGGGGAAGCTGGGCCAGGCATTTTGATGCTCAGACCTCAAGTCCATGCTGCCACCTCCTGTCTGCATCCTAGCTTTCATTTTCAATCAAGCAGGCTTTCTTCAGAAGTCTGCTCAATGACTTTTTTTTTCTTTGAATTTTATGCTTCTCTGTCCTCTCTTTTCTTTCTCTCTTCTCCTCCCCTCTCCTCCCCCTTCACTCCAGGTGGTTAACTCTTTGTGCCAAAGCTGAAGTCAGATTTGGCCTGGAGCCAAGGTCGAGAATTCAGTGTGTTTATTTTTCAGTACCTCTAAAGGTTGAAATTTATGCTGATGTCTCATTAGGAAATTTAGATATGTGTGGTTTTAGAAGCCAATTAGATGCTTTACAGATGTGATCTCCTGGATCCTCCCTTCTTTCAGCCTCCTGTGATGAGTTGTGCTTGTTTTCTATTGTGGCTCTCAATTTTCGAAGTCTGGGGTTAGGATGAGAAATGCAGGTTAATTGGAGCAACCCAATTGACTTTAAGAAGGGGAGTGAGTACCAAGTGCTCAGACTACAAAGGTTATACTAGTTCAGTGCTTTTGGGGAGGGAAGGGAAGAAGGGAGGGGAATTTGGCTGTTCTTGTTTAACAAACTGGGCAGCAAATAAAAATCACACTGGAATATGGTGGGTGTTAGGTATCATCTGTTCATTCATTCAATAAATATTGATTTAGTCAACATATACTGCATTCTACTATGAACCAAGCAGTGTAGTTAACACTGGAGACAGAGATGACATGTCCTTATGGGAGAGATAGTCAGACTAAAAGCCTCGATGTGGTAAGTGTATAAAAGTGTTAAGCCCTGAGGGAGGTGCATTAGTTTGTTTTCACCCTGCTGATAAAAACATACCTGAGACTGGGAAGTAAAAGAAGTTTAATGGACTTACAGTTTCACATGGCTGGGGAGGCCTCACAATCATGGCAGAACACAAGGAGGAGCAAGTCACGTCTTACATGGATGACAGCAGGCAAATAGAGCGGTTACAGGGAAACTCCCATTTTTAAAGTCATCGGATTTTGTGAGACTTACTCATTATCATGAGAGCAGCACAGGAAAAGATTGCACCCATGATTCAATTACCTCCCACTGAGTTACTCCCACAACACGTGGGAACTGTGGGAGTTACAATTAAAGATGAGATTTGGGTGGGGACACAGCCAGACCACACCATTTTACCTCTGGCCCCTCCCAAATCTCATGTATTCACATTTCAAAACCAATCATGCCTTCCCAGCAGTCCCCCAAAGTCTTAACTTATTTCAGCATTAACTCAAAAGTCCACATTCCAAAGTCTCATGTTAGACAAGGCAAGTTCCTTCTGCCTATGAACCTGTAAAATCAAAAGGAAGTTAGTTACTTCCTAGATACAATGTGGGTACAGGAATTGGGTAAATACAGCCATTCTGAATCACAGAGATTGGCCAAAACAATGGGGTTATAGGCCCCATGCAAGTCTAAAATCCAGCAGGGCAGTCAAATCCTAAAGTTCCAAAATGGTCTCCTGGTTTCACATCCAGGTCACACTGATGCAAGAGGTGGGTTCCCATGGTCTTGGGCAGCTCTGCCTCTGTGGCTTTGCAGGATACAGCCTCCCTCCTCCCTCCTGCTGCTTTCATGGACTGGCATTGAGTGTCTTCAGCTTTTCGAGACACACAGTGCAAGCTGTCAGTGCATCTACCATTATGGGGTCTGGAGGATAGTGGCCCTTTTCTCACAGCTCCATTAGGCAGTGCCACTGCCCCAGTAGGGACTCTGTATAGCAGTTCCAACCACACGTTTCCCTTCTTCACTGCCATAGCAGAGGTTCTCCATGAGGTTCTATTGCAGACTTCTGCCTGGGCATCCAGGTGTTTCCATACATACTCTGAAATCTAGGTAGAGGTTCCCAAACCTGAGTTCTTGACTTCTGTGCACCTGCAGGCTTAACACCATATGGAAGCTGCCAAGGCTTGGGGTTTCCACCCTCTGAAGCAACAGCCCGAGCTGTACCTTGGACCCTCTTAGTCACAGCTGGAGTGGTTGGGACACATGTCACCAAGTCCCTAGACTGCACACAGTTGAGGGACCCTGGGCCCAACTCATGAAACCATTTTTTCCTCCTGAACCTCTGGGCCTGTGATGGGAGGGGCTGCTGCAAAGACCTCTGACATGCCTTGGAGACATTTTCCCCATTGTCTTGGGGATTAACATTCAGTTCCTCATTTATGCAGATTTCTGTGGCTGGCTTGAATTTCTCCTCAGAAAAATGGGATTTTCTTTTCTATCACATTGTCAGGCTGCAAATTTTCCAAACTTTTATGCTTTGTTTCCCTTTTAAAACTGAATGCCTTTAACAGCACTCAAGTCACCTCTTGAAAGATTGCTACTTAGAAATTCCTTTTGGCAGATACCCTAAATCATCTTTCTCAAGTTCAAAGTTCCACAAATCTCTAAAGCAGGGGCAAAATGCTGCCAGTCTCTTTGCTAAAACATAGCAAGAGTTGCCTTTGCCCCAGTTCCCAACAAGTCTCAATCTTCACTTGAGACCACCTCAGCCTGAATCTTGTTGTTCATATGCTATCAGCTTTTTTGTCAAAGCCATTCAACAAGTCTCTAGGGAGTTCCAAACTTTTCCACATTTTCCTGTCTTCTTCTGAGCCCTCCAAACTGTTCCAATCTCTGCCTGTTACCCAGTTCCAAAGTTGCTTCCACATTTTCAGGTATCTTTTCAGCAACTCCCCTCTCTACTGGTACCAATTTACTGTATTAGTCTGTTTTCACACTGCCAATAAAGACATACCCAAGACTGGGAAGAAAAAGAGGCTTAATACCATTCCACATGGCTGGGAAGGCTTCACAATCATGGCAGAAGGCAAGGAGGAACAAGTCACGTCTTACATGGATGGCAGCAGGCCAAGAGATCTGATGCAGGGAAACTTTCATTTTTATAGCTATGAGATCTCATGAGATTTGTTTATTATCATCAGAATAGCATGGGAAAGACCTGCTCCCACAGTTCAATCCCCTCCCCCTGGGTTGCTCCCACAACACATGGGAATTGTGGGAGTTACAATTAAAGATGAGATTTGGGTGAGGACACAACCAAACCATATCACGAGGTAGCTCACTTAAGTTGGTGAAGATGGGAAATGGGATGGAACCTGAAGAGCAACTAAGAATGTTACCCAGGTGGGTGGGGAGCTGGGACAGGAATGGGAGAGAGGGCAGAGGCCCTGGACCAAGGGAGCACAGTGCTTCTGTGGATTGGCAGAGCATTCAGTGTGCCTGGAGCAGAGAGGAACCAGCAGGAAGTGAGGCTGGAAGGACCAGAGAGCAAGGACCTCACAGGCCATGCATGTGATTGCTTTTGAACTTGATCCTGAAGTCAGTGAAGAGTGACTTGGAGAATCTTAAGTAAAGGGATGACATAATCAGATCTGTGTATTAGAAAGTCATTTTGGCTCTAGTGTGGAGGAACCACTTGCAGGTGAGGTAAGAAGTTGTGGGGATCTACATTAGGGCACAGAGGGAGGGGAAGAGTTGGTGTGGAGAGTGAATGAGCAAGCAGGTGAGGTTGCCCTCTAAGGCAGAAGATAGTTCTGAGTCAGACACTTGGAAGTAGTATCATTTATAATCTGAAAGTTCTGGGTTTTATGCTTAAATCCCTAGCATTCTGCTTTTTAAATGATCATGGGATGTTTGATAAATGAATGCATGAATGCCATTTCTTTTAGGTAAAGACTGGTTTAATCTTCTAATTTGATTTTGCCTAAACTAGCCTTGAGTTGTTTGTGTTCCCCAAGTGTTCACTCCCAGCAAGATTGAGGCAGCCCACACATCGGGATGGCAGCAGGAAGCCAATCTTGGATTTTAGAAATTGCCATAGGTAAGAGAGAGTCAGCTGCAAATAATCATGGCTTAACCCATAAGAGACAGTGTTAACAATGAGAAAGTTAACTCTACTAAGATTAGTCTGAAAAGAGTTTGAATGTATTTTGAGTAGCCTTGATCGAAGAGTAAACGTGTGTCTGTACCAGTTGCTGGGCCTAGGAAAGAGATTGTGTTTTGGTGAATGAAAGGATCAGAGAGGCAAATGTTTTGATCCTTTGCTAGGCTGAGCTGAGTCCTCTACTTTGATTACATTCGAAGTTGCAGGCCTATTAATGAGAACACTTTAACTGGTCTTGGATCAATCTTTCTGCCTCTTCTCTTTTCCTTTGTTCATTTGGGGCCCCTCTTTTGCCCTCCAGCTCGCACAGACCTTCCTCCATTAAAGAACAAGAGCATTTTCTCTGGGATCCCAGGCTGAGACAGCTGCCTCTTCTGTCATTCCCCACCTCTTGTTATCTTCAAGACTTAGCTGGTGGTAGCCAATCCATTACACCTGCTCTCAGGGGCCCTCCCTGTTTGAATATGTCGTGATTTTGAGCTACATTCAGTTGTAGAGGTTTCACTCTTGAAAGAAGAGCTTACATATTTAATTGATTATGTTGGCATGGAGGGAACAGGGTAATTGAGTATATTGCCCATTTTCAGTATGGAAATTAAATCGGAGCAAGCCTTTAATTATGACTTGTGGTTGTTACTGAGGCAGTGTGGCTCCGTTAAAGGAGAGCAGGCTTTGAAGCCACAGACTTGTGTTCAAGTATTGCTATCTTCATTTACTACGGGTTGAGCATCCTTTATGTGAAAATTCGAAATCCAAAATATTCTAGAGTTGGAAACTGTTTGAGGGACATGACACCACAAGTGGGAAATTCCACACCTGAGTGATGTGAAGTGATGTGATGGGTTACCATCGAAATGTAATCAAAACTTTGTTTCTTACACAAAATGATTAAAAATATTCAATAGAAGTACATTCAGGCTATGTGTTACGAGGTGTATATGAAACATAAATGAATTTTATGTTTAGACTTGGGTCCCATCCTCAGGATTATCTTGCTCTGTATATGCAAGCACTTCAAAATTCAAAAATCTGAAAACCCCAAACACTTTCGGTCCCAAGCATTTCGGACAAGACAACTCAGTCTGTGAATTAACTGAGCCTGGTATCCACTGTCTTTAAAATGAGGATTAATAATAGCATCAGTGTTTGAGTTGTTACAAGGATGACAATAAAACAAGATAATAGATGTCTAAGTGCCAGCTTTGTGTGTGATAGCTAGAGAGCATTCCCAGGCGGACAGTTGTCTTCGTGATTGTCATCCATGATAGTGGCAGCCATAACGCAGTGGGGAGAGAATAGTCTCAGGAGTTAGAACAGGGTTTGAATCCTGGCTCAGCTGCACTTTAGCAGTATTTGTGATACTGAGCAAGGTACCTCTGAGCATTAGCTTATCAAATGGGAGTCATAATTCTTACCTTACAGTGCTATGAAAACTAGGAATAATGTAATCACCATATTAGTCAATTTTCACACTGCTTATAAAGACATACCCGAGACTGGGTAATTTATAAAGACAAAGAGGTTTAATGGGCCCACAGTTCCACATGGCTGGGGAGACCTCACAATCATGGTGGAAGGTGAAAGGCACTTCCTATGTGGCAGCACACAAGAGGAAAAATGAGAACCAAGTGAAAGGGGTTTCCCCATCAGATCTCGTGAGACTTACTGCCATGAGAACAGTATGGGGGAAACTGACTCCGTGATTCAGTTATTTCCCACTGGGTCCTTCCCACAACATGTGGGAATTATGGGAGCTACATTTCAAAATGAGATTTGAGTGAGGACATAGCCAAACCTTATTACCACTTGTACAGAGCTTAGCAAGTTGTGGACACTCAGGGTGTAGTCCTTTGTTACTGTTGTCTGGGCTTTCCTTTGAAAAGAACATTTTCCCAACAGAGCCTCTCATTCCAGTGGCAGTTCAGTTTTAGTCCCAAATTTTGACGAATCTTAATGTTCCTGCAGCCGAGAATTCAGAAGAGAATCATTCCTGTGTTCCTCTGGACCTGGATCTCATATGGTAACAAAATGCAAGCATACAGTCCTCATTGTGAATCTGAAGGAGGCTGTTGTTTCAACTGACTTAAGAAATTTCACTGAGTATGGAAAGGATGTCAGAACTTTAGCCAGAGCTGCAACTATAATCACATTATTTTGCTGCTGCTCAGTGGAGCTAAGAAAGCTTAAGAGTATTACCATCTGGGCAAAGCAAGGCAATGGTGAACTGTGAACTGCTTACCAACTTAACAGAAACTCTTGCTACCTCATTCATTAATTAGGCCTTTATGGCACACCTTCTCTTGGTTGCTTGGCAACCATAATAGCAGTCATTAAATTCTGTCATTTTGTATTAACCCTTTGGCCCTGGGTGGATTGGGAGCCCCCACCTTAACACTAATGCATTTTACATTAGTACATCTACCTGGGAAATCCCATTCCCTTGACATTTCAGCTATAAAGAGCAAATAGCCAGAGTCCAAAACAGAAAAAGTTCTTTTTTTTTTCTTCACATTAGTGTATGTGCTTTTGAGGCTTTACAAAATGTATCTGTCAGGATGGAGGCCATTTCCCAATTTGCTGACAGACAGACATAACATACACCCAGCAAGATGAAAAGACAGCTAGTTTCCCAGAAAACAGAAGCTGACTGTGACTTCTGTGGGCTTATGGAGGAAGGAGCTGGTGTGAAAACCAGATGGGAGAGTTGTTAAGAGTTGTGTTTCCAAAATTGCCTTTGTAGCTGCTTTGCAAAAATTTGGACCATGCATGCTGGAGGGATAGGGGCTATTCCAACTACACACTGTTTAGCATTTCAGCCACTGATTAGAGTGGTGGGGAACAAACTGTGTACTCTGGCAAAGTCTGTGAGGAAATGCAGTGGACACAGGGCATCCTCTGGGAGACTGTCAAGGGCTCCTACAATTTCTGCCCACTGGGTTACAGAAATGTAAACAAGATGTAAAAGCCTTACATTAAAATAGGGCTTAGGAACTTAAAATGGAAGTGTATCTTTTCTATAACGATCCAAAATGATTTGAGACGTGTAGTATAAGTGGAATAATTCCATTTCCCAGAAATATTAATTTTTCTCTTAGTGAAAGAAAGCAGGAAATAGGTTTTGGCATCAGACAAACCTAGGTTTGAATCTTCACTCTACCCAGTAACTGGGTGGTCTTGTACAGCTGCCTTTCTTTTTGATCTCTCTTTCCTAATCTGTGAATCGGGGATAATCATTCCCCTTCAGAGTATTGTTACAAGGATAAATGAGTTATATTTATTATACATACCTCTTAGTTAAAGCATGGCTCATGGTATAGACCCCATTAATTCTTTCAACAAACAGGACTACAGTGGTGATCAAGAACCTCTCCACTCATGATTTTACCGTCAAGCTTAGTATCAGATCCCCTTTGTCCCTCAGTTTACCAACGATGCCCAGAGAAGGTGTCACTTGCCAACATACCTGACCAGATCTGTCAGTAGTATCCGGGTCACCTGGCTACAGGTTTGTTGGTCTCTCAAATAATATAATGCTGCTAAGTGTCTTGGGTTGTGCCGTGACTATGTATTTACTCCTTCTCAATGTATTTTCAGTGGTAACTTTAGAAAGCAAAAGGAAAAGTAAGTTTAAAAGTAACCATAATTACTCAACTAGTCGAAGTTATTAGTATCAGATTTAAAAACTAGATTAGTCATTTGCACTTATGGTTCATGTAGTTATAGTAAGGTGGGCCCTGCTAAAAATATTGGCATTGTTTACTGAGGAGTTTAAATAAAAATTTACTCTTCCTTGCCTCTGCCCCGTCAAGCATGTACGTGATACTAAAAGCGTCTGGGATTTAAAGTGGCTACTGTTTGTTAAAAAAGCAGTAACTTCCCTGAAGGAGTTTTGAGAGTTAGGAGAAGTCACAAAGGCAATTAATTTTGTTCTTCAGAGCAGTGCCTCTACTGCATTCGTTTGCACTTTATGCAAGCTTAAATTATAACCCAAGAGCCAGCAGTACCATGATCCGATTTGATATTTAGTTTTGATTTTATTAGTAGTTGTCTTTAATGGATGTCTTTTCATGTAGGTTTCCTTATTATTAGTAATTTAAATTGACTCTGAGAATGAAAGGAAACCACAGGCATGAAACTGATGGACTGTGACTACAGCGGTCTTCCAGCTTTCAAGGCAGCTGTGATGGCTCCACAGGCTCCCTCGGTTCCCCCCCTTCTCCCTTTTAAAGCTTTGAACACTCTTTTAGCTAATGCTGAAAATGAGAGCTTAATACTGTTACTATATGGAACTTTTAAAAGCAAATGGGCATCCTAAGTATTCTTTCCTCTTTGAAGGTAAGTGTTGTCCATAGGTCTACTCTCTACTTGATCAGATCTAATTTGACCCAGGATTAGAGATCTGTGAAGATGCTAACTGAAAAACCGTGATTGCAGAAGAAGTAATTTCCCTTGTTCTTATGCTGTGCCTTTCTACCATCCTCTAGAATTGCTTACAGTACCTTTGTGAAAGGAACAGGTGAAAATTTGTTTTTCTTGCCATCTTTTGGTAGTGGCCAGGATCACATGTATCCTAAAAGAGGCTGCTCCCTGGAGTGCCCCAGAGCAGCACAAGTCATGCTCTTAAAGGGCACTTGTTGTGGATTTAAGATCCAATGCCTACCCAGGTGAGGTGGTCCATACCTGTAATCCCAGCACTTCGGGAGGCCGAGGTGGCAGATTGCTTGAGACCAGGCGTTTGAGACCAGGCTGGGCAACATGGTGAAACCCTGTCTCTACTCAAAATACAAAAATTCGTCAGATGTGATGGCATGTGCCTCTCATCCCATCTACTCAGTAGGCTGAGTTGAAAGGATCACTGGAGCTCAGGAGATCAAGCCTGCAGTGAGCTGAGGTTGCAACACTGCACTCCAGCCTGGGCCATGGGAGTGAGATGCTGTCTCAAAAAAAAAAAAAACAACAACAGTAAAAAACAGATCCAGTGCCTATAGCATTAATTTCTCTGAGCTCTAGACATACAGTAGGTGATCCTGGAGTCTGAGTACTTTAGGTTAAGTTAAGTTGAGTTTGAATCTGTAGGTTTGCTGTTTAACATCTGCAAACCAACTCTAGGTACTTTGCTAAATAACTTTACTCACTCATTAATGAAGTAGGTGTTAAGTACCTCCTTTGGGCATTGATATAGGTGAATGAATGAAGAAAGGAAATTTCATTTGAGTCAATGAATGAATGAGAGTTATATTTTCTGTTTTCAGGCAGCTCACAGTCTCTGGTAAGATGATCTGACCAAGGCTGTTTTTATGTGAGTGAATTTTAGAACCTTATGCCAGTGGGGTATATTGCTAACCGAGGGTCTGTAAGTCATAGTTACTTTTTGGTAAGAATTGAGTATTCTCATTTATCTTGCCAATCCAGAAAGTTAAGTTGTAAACAAAACATATTTATTTTTATTATGATTTTTTTTTTGAGGTGGAGTCTCTGTTGCCCAGGCTGAAGGGCAGTGGTGCAATCTCAGTGCACTGCAGCCACCACCTCCCAGGTTCAAGCAATTCTCCCTCTCTCAGCCTCCTAAGTATCTGGGTTATGGGTGCCCACCATCATACTTGGCTAATTTTTGTATTTTTTAGAAGAGACGGGATTTCACTGTGTTGGCTAGGCCGGTCTCAAACTCCTGACCTCAGGTGATCTGCCTGCCTCAGCCTCCCAAAGTACTGGAATTACAGGGATGAGCTACCACGCCTGGCTGTAAACAAAACATATTTTAGAAGTTAGTAAAAAAATAATTTTTAAAAAGTCAATGAAACCTGATTATGGAGAAGTATGTTTCTGGCAAACAACCTGTGGAGGACTCAGAGAAGAACCTAGGTTGGAATCAATTTTCAGTTGTCTGTTCCCCTACTTCCTCCATTGTTTTATAGTTACGGTAATATAAAGGTTCATGAATGTATGTGAAACTGTGCTGCTTTTCTCACGCTAGAGCACTTCTGGTTCTCTTAAAGTGGGGCTGATTCTGAGAGTTGTTGTGGTTTTTTCGTTTTGGTTTGGTTTGGTTTTTTTGAGACGAAGTCTCACTCTGTCGCCTATGCTGGAGAGCAGTGGCGTGATCTTAGCTCACTGCAACCTCCACCTCCTGGGTTCAAGTGATGCTCCTGCTTCAGCCTCTCTGGTAGCAGGACAGGAATGCACCACCACACCCAGCTAATTTTTGTATTTTTAATGAAGATGAGGTTTCACCATGTTGGCCAGCCTGGTCTCGAACTCCTGACCTTACGTGAGCCACCCGACTTGGCCTCTCAAAGTTCTGGGATTACAGGCATGAGCCATTGCTCCTGGCTGCCTCTGAGAGTTTTTGTCCCCACAACCTGGTGGTAGACAAGGTCGCCTGGCAAGAGCTACCTGCACACTTTCTCAGCATTCTCCACTGCTAGGGCTGGTATCCGTGACTGAAACAAGGTCAGCTGCAATGTGGGAAGACGCTGGTCCCAGCCCACCAGAATGATTTATTTGGAGTGTTCACATGAAACTGCCGAGGGTGAGTGCTGGTCATCACCCAGGCTGACCCTGCTGACCATCCTTTCTTGAGCATAAAATGCCACTGCTTTGTCTTTCCTTTACTCAGTCAATTCTAATATGCCTGCTAGGCAAGCATGCTTCTAATTGTACACACTAATTTTTAAGGACTGTTAAAAGTAAGTTCCATTTTTTTGATGGCTTAGATGGCTTTTATAAGGGGTATCATGGCATCCCTTGCAATTTTTTTTTAGTCTTCTCTCCATATGTAAAAGTATATTGGCAAAGTCAGACAGATCTAGAGTCAGATCTCAGCCCTGTCTTTTATAAACTGTATGACCTTGGGCAAGAGATTTCACCTCTCTGAATTTCAGTGTTCCTATTGATGAAACAGTGATAATAATGTTACTGGTAATATTCTCATTGTCAAAATTAAATATAATGTATCTAAGAATTATCGACACAGTGTGAATTTCAGGAGAGTCTAGCTTTTTAAAAAAATGTCTTTATCTTTATTTTAAAATGTATTCATTGTTATTTACCCCAACTTGTGGAAAACCGTGTAGGTTTCAGTGCCATCATAAGGACTATGTGGAAAGGTATGATGAAAAGCCCCAAGTCCCGTGGTCCCACTCCTATGAGCAGTTGCTGTGGAGACATGGAAATGCTATTCTGAACTGACCTAAGCAGTGGTCCTGTGCTCTAATCTCTGATTCCCAGATGATAACAGATGTCTCTTAAGTGATTCCAGGTGTTCTGAACATAGCAAAATCTCTTATCTGCCACATCCACAGTTACTCCTTAAAGTTCTTTTATATTACCTCTTTAATAGTATTTGAAGGATCGAGATTTCTTGACAGCTGTTGGAACTCTAACTCCCTACTTGAAGGGACTCTGCTTTTAGTCCTCAGGTGATCTCCAGACTTTCATGCTGTACCGTTTGATTCGGGCCCACATGCCAAATAGTTTTAATATGTTCTCCTTTTTTATTAAACAGGTTTTGTCATGTCCAAGAGATTTCCTGCTGGTAGCAGCTATAACTTTTTCTCACCATCAAGGCATTCTCTGCCCCTTGTTAACTCTCGGTCAGGGATTTTCTGCATACTTCTCTTCAAAATATTCTCGTTGGCATCGTATAGGCGGTGAAGTTTTCCCTGACTACCTTCAGAGTTCAGTACTCCCTCTTCCATCATTTAGAGTGTTTTATGCATAGTTGTAGTTTCAGGCTTTAAAGGCCCATTTTTACTTTGGGGGACATTCTCCTTTGTCCAACCTGAGCTTCACTTGTGTAGCAGGAGCTGAGGTATTTAGGTAGAACTTTCTGCCAGATTAAATCTGTTGGAAATACTGAAGGCAGAATGTTGTAGTTACAGAGTTGAACTTGATTTCTAATGCCAGCTCTACATTTTAATATTCTTTTGACCTTGGGCTAGTTACTTAGTCTTTTCACATTAGCCTGTTTGGCTAATTAATTAATTAATTAACTTCTCTCCTAAACCCAGTTAAAAGAAGCCAACGTTTCTACTGTTGTAACAGAGACAGCGGGGAGGAACTAATGGATATAGATTTCGATACATACATCTGGTGCCTGGTCGGTGTCGTTGTCTTTATGGTGGTAGTAACAGCTAATGTTTATGACATGCTTACTCTGTGCCAGGCACTATTCTAAATGTCCCAGTATACTTGTCTTTTTAAATCTCTATCACAATCCTGCGAAGTTGGTACTACTGTTATCTCCAATTTAGAAATGAATGAACAGAAGCACAAAGAGGTTAAGTAATTTACCCAAGGGATAGAGCTGGAATAAGAACACTGGCGATCTGGTTCCAGCCCAGACTTCCAGAAGTATTTAACAAATGTGTACTGAAGGAATGGCTGTGTTGTTGGAAAATTGAGGCAACTCCTGTCTGAACTTCATTTTCTTGATGAAGTAGGTGGTAAGATCAGATACTGAGGATAAGGAAGAGAGAGTATGAAGATTAGAGATTTGAGTAAATATGGAGAAGACTTAAAATAGTTATATAAGCTAACTAGTGGTAAAGGCTGGATGGTGTTGAAAGCTTAGTTGATGTTGTAGGTTTTATAAATGTAGAATTCTTAGAGGTATAATATGTTCGTGTGGAATTTTTCCCTAGCTATGCACATCAGCCTAACGTAGGCACAGAGAAGGTAAATAGTTGCATTCATTCAGGGATAAGGCATTTCCATGCATCAGGGATGAAAGGAAAAGAAACATATTCCTTTAGGGTCTGTATATGATGGACCGTAGAAGTGAGCTGGCTAAGCCAGTAGTGATGAAAGGAGAGTCTCATACTTGAGGAGAATGAAGAGACCATTAGTGATGAAGGTTAAGAACAGGTAAAACATGAGTTGTAAGATGAACAAACGCCAAGGATAAAAAACTAGTTTCAGAATTGGGAGGTCTTAATTAGTGATTTTAGAGGCAGAGCAGGTTTGGTAATGGAAAGGTTAATGGGAGACTAAAGAGGGGGTGGCTGGGATGCAATAAAGAAGGAGGTCAGAATGATGAGATCATTGAAGCACCTGAGATCCAGGGTGTTGAATGATCCAGGTGCACACTGCCCCCATCAGCTATGCAAATGGATAGTTGTGCTTTGGGTATGCAGTAGGTAGGATGTCACAGTAGCAGTGGGCTTTAAAGACATTACTTTGTTGAATTTATATATAAATATTCATGTATGTATTTTTTAACAGACAAATACTCTATATATTTATGCTGTATAGCATGATGTTTTGATACATGTATATATTGTAAAATGGCTAAATCAAGCTATTTAACATGAATATAATGCATATTTGTTTACTCCTTTTTATGTAAATATTCTCAAATACACATTACTCATCCAAGATAGATGGGGGAGATGCATTAAAAATATTTCCTCCGGCCGGGCGCAGTGGCTCATGCCTGTAGTCCCAGCACATTGAGATGCCGATCATGTGAGGTCAGGAGTTTGAGACTAGCCTGGCCAACATGGCAAAACCCTGTCTCTACTAAAAATACAAAAATTAGCCTGGCATGGTGGCGTGCACCTGTAATTTCAGCTGCTTAGGAGGCCGAGGTAGGAGAATTACTTGAACACGGGAGGTAGAGGTTGCAGTGAGCCGAGATCGCACCACTGCACTCCAGCGTGGGCAACAAGAGTGAGACTCTGTCTCAAACAAAAAAAAAAAAAAAAAAAGATATCTCCAAGATTTTTAGTTTAATTATAATCTTTGGGGGTACAGCTTGTCCCTAACAACATTTAAAAATTATTGGAATTTTTTAAAAAGCTCAAACCAAATTTGTATGATGCCGAAGTTTTTTTTTTTTGATTTTTGCTTTTTTAAAATGAGACTTTGTAAATGACTCAGCAGTATTGCACTCAAGTTGTCTTTTCTTGGTTGGTCAGTGGCTAGAAAGGATTCCCTAGAGTGGTAGTTTTATTGAACTTAGCCTTCAGAATTCAGCATTCAAACTCCAGTAGGGATTTCCCAGTTGATTGTTGCCTGTAACTAAACAAAAGGCTTTCAAAACTCTTAACTACATGGTGCCTTTTCGCAAAATTTGGTTTATGGTATAAAAAGACAAAATGGGACACAGAAACAAAAGCCCTTGTATCACAACACTCTATTATTACCTTTTTTAGATTTAATAGCTTTAGGTGTGCACACTTTTAAAATTAGTAAAAAACAATGGTATGAATCAAAGGATTATTTAGAGCTAGGTAGAGAATTTGGAAATGCTTTTGTAGTTCTTAGCTGTGTTAGAAATTTGGATGTCGTCATGATGTGATGAAGAGTATTAA
The DNA here is from genome assembly GCF_048565385.1 of Saimiri boliviensis. Classification (NCBI taxonomy): domain Eukaryota; kingdom Metazoa; phylum Chordata; class Mammalia; order Primates; family Cebidae; genus Saimiri; species Saimiri boliviensis. The sequence goes on along the minus strand of NC_133450.1, from coordinate 216,412,078 downwards.
CTTTGAAAGCAGAAAGACCTAGTTTAAATACTAGTTCTACCTCTTGCTACCACTTGGCTATTGTGAGAAAGTTACTAAACTCTGAGGCCAGGCGCGGTGGCTCATGCCTGTAATCCTAGCACTTTGGGAGGCCAGGGCAGGTGGATCACAAGGTCAAGAGATCAAGACCATCCTGGCCAAAATGGTGAAACCGCATCTCTACTAAAAATACAAAAATTAACTGGGCATGGTGGCATGTGCCTGTGGTCGCAGCTACTCAGGAGGATGAGGCAAGAGAATCGCTTGAACCCAGGAGACAGATTGCAGTGAGCCAGTATCACGCCACTATACTCCAGCCTGGGTGACAGAACAAGACTCTGTTTCAAAGAAAACAAAAAATAAACAAACAAAAAGCTCAGAGTGTTGGATTCTTCATCTCTAGTGATAATTCTTAATTCACTGAGTTGTGAGTAGGGTAGATAAATATATGGCACACAGTGGTTCCCGAACAAATACTAATTTTTCCTTTCCAGTACCCCTCTTCCCATCATTCAAGTGAATTTTGGATCATTTTGTCTTGAGGAAATTTTAGTTTTTCAAGTTTCTTAGACATTCCAAATAGAAACTGCCATATATTTTCAAGCTTTCATGAGTGTGGCTAGTTTTTAGGAGAAAGTTCAGTAGGGACTGTCAGCAGCATAGTTTATAATGCAGGTGCATTATATCTGCTGGAGTTGGCCCCTGCAGAGGTTAGGGTGTATGGGTGGACCATCAGTGAGCAGCAGGCCATATAGCAAGGCAGAAGCAAGCTAGGATGCTAGAGGAAGGCAGGATCTACAGAAAACTTACAGGGATATAGGGAAGTAAGAAATCAGGGGTGGAAGGCAAGAGGCCTGTGACATTCATTCTCTTGGGTCACGTTCAGTCTGTGGCAAAGCAGAATCAGAGTGCCAAGCCAAGCATAGAGACTCAAGGGGAATTTAGTATGGGGAAAATGAGGCAAGAGAATGTGTTAGAGCAAAGTTGATCTCATTATAAGAATCAGTGCTTGATCATTACGAGAATTCTATCCAAAAGGCACAACAAAGAACATGCCTTCTCACCTGGAAACTGGGGCACTGAAGCTCATAGAGGGGCATGGGTTGGGAGTAGGATTGGGAAAGAGAAGTCCTGGGAACAGAGGAGGGCTTAGTTAGAGGGTCTGCTAAGCTGGCAGGGGATCTGTCTGCTCCATTTAGGCCTTCTTCCTGATAGTGTTGCAGAAATGCTGGCATCTCCACTTTTTAGACATAGAACAGACTTGACCACTTTTAGTCCTGCTGGGTTGTAGAGTGACAGCTCTTGATATGCTGACCAGCTGGCTCAAGGTCAATTCTAGGGGAATGGTAGACAGGCTACTGATAGCCAAAAGGGGCTGAGGCAGGGGGAGTTATCCCAATATTGTAAATAAAATTCAAGTATGTTTAACACGTGGTCATCTATTTAGTGTATCATACGTAACAGTAAAGTCAAAGCCAATACCCCTCCTGAAGAAATCAAGTGGTGTTTTATTAAGAGGTTAGAATTCAGTTAAAAACAAAATTCAAGTCTTAGGTACTGAGAATGCTAAAAGAGGTGGAAAACAGAAGGCTCTGGTAGTCTTTTTTTTTGTTTTTAAAAATTCCCAATTATGTAATCAATACATGCTCATTGCTCATCCTACTCCCCTGCCAAACTGAAGGTGCTATAACAAAATAGAAGAAGAAAAAAACCCCACATAACCCTACCATCTGCATGCAACAATGATGACATATTCTTTTATTTTTTTATATACTTATAATATTTTATATCTGGTTACTTAAAATTTATTTTATTTTTCTGGTTATGAATATACTTAGACTCTGAAGTAAATGTGCAACATGCTAAAAAATTGAAGAAAATGGCCCAAAATTCCATCTACCCAGAGAATTTAGGCTTCCAGAAATATTGTGCAAGCAATGCATCAATATTTTCCTTGTAAATAATTAAAATAACATAAATAATTAATATAGGTATAATGTAAGTTTCCTTTGACCACCTTTCAATTCCAGTCCTCTATCCAAAACAGAACTCTTAATACATAATTATGTATATTTTTTCATATGCATCTAATTATATAGCATATATTTAAGGTAATGATAAACACCTGAGAGTCTATTGCCCAACCTAAGAATATGACCAGTAACATTAAAACTGCTCCTGTTGGTGGACCACATGGGTCGTTTCCAATTTTTTTCTTTTACTTTATTTATTTATTTTTCCTATAACACCGCTATTATGAAGCCTTAGAAAAGAAATTCTGCAATCTGCTACCACCTGTAAGTTTACCCATATATGCTACCTTCTCCTCTGTTATCGTGGACTAGCAAGAGCACAACCACACATCCACACACTAGATTCCATCCCCTTTCATCTACTCAGGACATGATTCCATCAGTTCTACTCTTCCCATTGTGAATTTTTTTCCCCTCTCTGTTGGATCTTCCCCTCATTGTGGAAGCATGTAGCTGTTTCTCCTATCTTAGTGGGTAGGAGTAGGAAAACATCTTCTTGAACTAATATTGCTTTCCCATTAGGTCTCAGTTTCCTCTTCCTCTACAGCAGAATTCCTTTAAAAAGTTGCCAAATTTGTTGTCTTCAGTTTCTTTCCATCTTCTTCACTGAAGCCGTGCCAATCAGGCTTCCACTCCCACCACTCCTCTCAATCTGCTCTTGTCATGGTTATCAGTGACCAAAAATTTGATTAATTCTCAGTTCTCCTCTTTCTTGATTTGTTTGACACAATCACTGCCTCCTCTTTGATACATTTTCCTTGTATGACCTCCAGGGAACCCTATTTTCCTACTACTTCCTTGGTTTTTCCTTCTCTCTCCTTTGCTGATTATTCCATACCTCCCCAAAGTGTTAAACAGTGCTTCGTTCCAGGGCTCAATCCTTGGGCTTCTTTTCTTTAAATATATTTACTCCCTAGATTGCACCCAGTGTCACGTCATGTCTCTTAATACCTTCTGACAGCTCCCAGAATTAAGTATCAATCTCAAACCTAGACTTTCCCCTTGAACTCCAGCTGCCTACATGTTCTCTTGGCTACCTGATAGGCATTTTTATATAACACATCCAAATTTCAGCTTCGATTTTTCTCCTCAAATCTATTATTAGTCTTCCCCATCTCGGTTAAGGGCAATATCATTTTTCCATTTGATAATGCCAAAAACCTTGGAGTTGTTCTTGACTCTTCTCTCTTTTGTCCACATACTCTGTATCCAAGTCATCCACAAATTCAGCTGTATCTTATATTGAAAAATATCTGGTATCTGATGATGTAGCTCCATCTCCACCGCTGCTACCCTGGTCCAAGCTAACACCATTTCTTGCTGCATTGGTAGAACTGGTTTCCCTGTTTCTAATCTTAGCCTCCTAGATGCAACTTTTCTCATACTGCATTTCTCGTCTGATCCCAGAACACAAAACAGGATTTGAATGGCACTGTTTTCTCATTTTTCCCAAGGATGGTATATACCATTCTTGCTGTGTCGATTACTACAGTCTTAATATCTATCTAGTTCTCTACTTTTCTTCAAGGATGTCCTGCTTTTCCTGGTACTATCCCTTTCCATTGTAAATTTTAGACTCAGTAATATTATCAAGTCTCATAAAAACCAGGTTGAAATTTTCACTGAATACAGATAAGTCTGGAGTCAATTGGCACCTTTATGTTAATGAGTTTTCCTACCCAATTCTTGAACATGGTGTCAGTTTATTTAGATTTTAATATCTTTTAAAAATACTTCAAAATTTCTTCCATAATGATCCTACATATCTTTGCTTCATTTTTTCCCTAAGGACTTATGTTTTGTGGGTTCTATAAATGGCATATATTTTTAATTACATTTTTCTGTTCTTGTGTTATTTGGAAACTCAGTCGATTTCTGAATATTGATCTTTTTCCCAGCTACCTAATGCCAGTAGTTTATTACATATCCTTTTGGATTTCAGATAGAAAATTATATAATTTATAAATAACCACTTAACTTTTTCCCGCTTTCCTATTCTTTATATTCTTTATTTCCTTTTCTTGTCCAGCTGTGCTGCCTAGTGTCTTCAGTACAATGTTGAATAAAAGTAGAGAAAATGAATATACTTTTATCATTCTTCATTTTAAAGAAAGTATAGGCCAGGCGTGGCAGCCCAATGCCTGTAATCCCAGCACTTCGAGAGGCCGAGGTGGGCGGATCACTTGAGGTCAGTAGTTCAAGACCAGCCTGGCCAACATGGTGAAGCCCTGTCTCTCCTAAAAATACAAAAATTAGCCGGGCATGATGGTGTGTGCCTGTGTTCCCAGCTACTCAGGAGGCTGAGTCAGGAGAATCGGTTGAATCCAGGAGGCAGATGTCACAGTGACCTGAGATAGTGCCATTGCACTCTAACCTGAGCGACAAAAGTGAGACTTCATCTCAAAAGAAAGAAAGAAAGTATATTAGCATTTCTCCAGTGAGTCTTAGGTATTCTTTCTTAGATTAAGGAGATTCTTTTTGGCTCTTATTTGTTTTACTTACTTGCCTCAAATGGGTATGTCTAATTGCTGCTCTTTAATTCATTTATTTGCTTTTGCTGTCTTCACAATGTCTCTGATGTGGTTTTTTAAAAAAACCTCATCTTGCATGGGATTTCAGCAATTCTGAAACATTCTTAACCACTATTTCTTTGACTTTTGATGCTTCTTTTTCTTATTATATCCTTCTGGAAGTTTGATTAGAATACATTAGGCTTTTTCACTCTTTCCTGTTGCTTATTTTCTTTTTTCAATTGTCTCTTCTTTTTGTCTGTTTAGAACATATTATGAATAATATATGGAGTACAGTATGTACTCCTTTGTGTTTAGCTTCTTTTGCTCAACATAACATTTTTGAGATTCATGTTATTAATATATGAGTAGCTTGTTCTTTTTGGTAAGGATTTATTACTACCATTTTAATTGTTTTATAGGTCCCTTCTTTCTTCCTCTCTATTTTCCTTTGTGGTTGACTGATTTTCTGTAGTAATATGTTTTGATTCTTTGCTTTTTATTTTCAGTATATCTATTATAGTTTTTTGCTTTGTAGTTACTATGAAGCATATAATAAAACATAACTACAACAGGTTATTTTAAGTTGGTAACAACTTAACTTTAATCACTTGGAGACCAAAAAACTCTGTACTTTAACTCCATCTTCTCCCCTAACATTTTGAAATTTGATGTTATAATTTACATCTTTTTATAATGTATATCCCATGACAAATTATCATAGTTATTTTTTTAGGCTGAGTGTGGTGGCTCACACCTGTAATCCTAGGTGGATGGATCACATGAGTCCAGGAGTTCGAGACCAACCTGGGCAATATAGTGAAATCTCATCTCTACTAAAAATACAAATATATATATATATATATATATTAGCCATGTGTGGTGGTGCATGCCTGTGGTCCCAGTTACTTGGAAGGCTTAGGCAGGAGAATCGCCCCCAGGAAGCGGAGGTTGCCATGAGCTGAGATCGCGCCACTACACTCCATGGGCTACAGGGCAAGACTGTGTCTCAAAAGAAAAAAAAATGATTGTAGTTATTTTTTAAAATAGTTTTGTTTTTTAACCTTCATACTTATGATATAAATAAAGGACTTACATACCACCATTACAGCATTAGAGCTTTTTAAATTTGACTGTATACATACTTTTACTGGTGAGTTTTATACTTTCAGATGTTTTATGTTATTCATTAACATCCTTTCGTTTCAGCTTAAGGAGCTCCCTTTGGCACTGCTCATAAGACAGATCAGGTGATAGTGAACTCCCTTAGCTTTGGTTTGTCTGGAAGAGTCTTTATTTCTCCTTCATTTCTGAAGGACAGATTTGCTTGGTACAGTACTCTTGGTTGGCAGTGTTTTTCCTTCAGCACTATTAATGTGTTATCCCAGTCCTTCCTGGCTTATAATGTTTCTGCTCAGAAGTTTGCTGCTGGGTGTCAAAACTCCCTTATGTGTTATTTGCTTCTTTTGTCTTGCTGCTTTCAAAATGTTCTCTTTGATCTTTGACAGTTTGATTAGATTATATCTTGGGATAGTCCTATTTGAATTGAATCTGATTGGAACCTTTTGTCCTTTCTGTACCTGGATATTTGTATCTTTTTGTAGATTTGTAATGTTTTCTGCTATTTATCTAAATAAGCTTTCATACTTCTTTATCTTTCTCTACTCCTCCTTGAATACCAGCAACTCATACATTTGCTCTTTTGATACCATTCCATAAAGCCCATAAACTTTCTTTATTCCATTTTTCTTTTTTCTCCTCTGATTGTATATTTGCAAATAACCTGTCTTAGACTTCCCAGATTTTTTTTTTTCTTCTGCTTAATCAGGTCTACTGTTGGTGTTCTCTGTTGCATTTTATTTTTGTTTTATGTGTTTTTCAACTCCTCAAAAATGTTTTTAAAAATTATTTTAGGCTCTCTGTTAAATTTCTAATTCTGGTCACTTACTGTTTTTCTCATTTCATTGAATTGTTTATCTTCTTGAAGTTTATTGAGCATCTTTAACTATTTTGGATTATCAGGCATTACATATATCTTCATCTCTTTAGGATCAGTCACCAGTACCTTATTTTGTCTGCTTAGTGACAACATGTTTCCCTGATCCCTGTAGTCATGCATCACCCTCTGTACATTGAAGAAGCAAACCTTTGTGGCTTTGGTTTGGAACCTGCTTCAAAAGTAAGCCTGTTCAGAGTTTCTAGGCAGGTTGTCTGGTCTGCTCCCTAATTCTCTGATTGCTGTGGCTGTCAGAGGGTACTTTAACATGGGTACCCCAGTGCTACCACACTAGGGTAGCTTAGCATGCTAAATCCGTGGCTACAAAGGCTGGTGCAGCACTGGGATGTACCTGACACCCTTGGCTGCTGAGAGCCTGCCTGTTGCTGTGGGTTATTCATAGCTTAAGGCCACTGTAGTCAGCTGGCAGTGATGCAGGCCAGAACTCAAATCTGTGTCATAGGGACTACAGGTTTCTGTCTGGTGCTGGAGTGGGTCTAGGAAGTTTAGTTCACAGGTATCAGCCTGGAGTCATAGGCCATACGGGTCTGCCTGATGCTGGGTTTTACGGTGGCAGGCCCAGTATTGGGGACCTAGGCAAAGTGTTACACTCATTTCTCTCTTTTCCCCCTGGCAGTTGGTAACTCTTTCCACTGCCAGAGGTAAGGGGAAGGGATGACATGGGTAATGCACAATTGTCCTTTCTACCCTCTTTGATGTGTCTTTCTTATTATTGTGCTGTAACCAGGCACCATGATCTGTTACCTGGTTTCTTTAGCTCTTGTGAGGGTATTTTTGTGCATAGATAACTGTTTAAATTGATGTTTCTGTGTGGGAATGATCTTTGGAGAGTCCATTTCTGCCATTTTGCTCTACCTTCTGTCAGTTTTTACTTCTGAGTTCATGCTTTTTGTGTTTTCTGAAATCTCTGCATAACCTAAGATCACAAAGATTTTCTCCTATATTGTCCTATAGACATTTTGTAAGTTTATCTTTTGTATTTAGGTCTTCAGTCCTTTTCTATAAATTTTTGTATGTAGTGTGAAATAAGGAAATTGGTATTAAAATTTTAAGTTCAAATTAATAAAATAATGGCTTTTATAATTGCATCAAAATATGAAATACTGAGGGATACACTGAACAACATATTTGCCTGACCTGTGCACTGAAACACACAAAACATTACTAAGATATGTCTTTTTAAGAAGATCTCAGTAAAGAGATATACTGGACTGATGGATTCAAGGATTCGATGTTGTCAGGATGCTGTGTTGGTTAATTTTGTGTGTCAACTTATCTAGGCCGTGGGGCCCAATTATTTGGTCAAACACTAGTATAGATGGTACTGTGAAGGTATTTTTAGATGTGATCTAACATTTACAATCATTGACTTTTAGTAAAGGAGATTACCCTCCATAATGTTGGTGGTCCTCATCCAATCAGTTTAAAGCCTTTGGCGCAGAAACAAGTTTTCCATAGAAGGAATTCTGCTTCAAGACTGTAGTGTAAAAATCCTTCTTGGGTTCCCAGCTTGCTGGCCTGCCCTACAGATTTTGGACTCAAGACTGCAACATCAGTTGTTACCTGTTTCCAGCCCACTGGCCAGTCTTACAGATTTCAAACTTGCCTCAACAATTTCTTAACATAAATCTCTTTACACACACACACACACACACACACACACACACACACACACAACACAGTTGATTCTGTTTCTCTAGAAAACTGTTACTGATACAGATGTCAGTTCTCCCCAAATTAATCTATAGAGTTAATGCAATGCCACCAGGCCTTTTTTTCCTTCAGAAAGTTTTTCCTTGAGAAAGATTTTTGTAACAAAGGATGTAGACAAAATAATTTTTTAAAAGAAGAATAAAGTTGATGGACACATATTACCTGATCTCAAGTTTTATTGTAAAGCTACAGTAATTGAGACATTGTGCTGTTGGCACAAGGGTGGACCATATAGGTTACCAGAAAAGAATAGAGACTCATCTGATATATACATATTAAATTTTAGAAAGGTGCTAAGGTAATTCAAAGGGTAGTCTATTAAAAAAATGAAAGGGTAGGACAGGCATGGTGGCTCACACCTGTAATCCCAGCACTTTGGGAGGCCGACGCGGGTGGATCACCTGAGGTTCGGAGTTTGAGACCAGCTTGGCCAACATGGAGAAACCCTGTCTCTACTAAAAATATAAAATTTAGCTGAGTATGGTGGTACATGCCAATAATCCCAGCTACTTGGGAGGCTGAGGCAGGAGAATTGTTTGAACCAGGGAGGCATAGGTTGCAATAAGCTGAGATCATGCCACTGTACTCTAGCCTGGGTGACAGAGCAAGACTGTCTCCAAAAAAAGAAAAAAATGAAAGGGTAGTCTACTAAAAAATGTTGATGGAGCAGTTGGATATCCACAGGGGAAAAAAAAAAAAAAGAACTGATTTTTGGATGAAATTACTTTGTCCAATACAGAAGGAGAAAATAATTATCTTTATTATTTCAGAGATGGGCACAGGGAGCCAGGGTGAGGGGTAACCTGGAAGATGGGGGCAGGGTGAGCTTGAGGAAGAGGTCAAAAATAATTACCTTTAATTTCATCATCCAATGATAGATATTGTGATGTTTTCTCTTAGACATTGTCTTATATGTAATGTATAGATAACATAAATTTTTAAATTTACATGTTTGAAATCAACCTTTTTACTGGATTTGCTTTTTACATGTTGTTATAACATCACAGCTTTCTATGTGAAGGACATTTGTATGACCCTCTGATACTGAGTCATAAAGGTGTTCCATATGTTACCTAATGACTCTCTCCTGTTGGAATTAATAGTAATAGCTGCCATTTCTTGGTTATTTTCTACTCGGAAACTATGCTAAGCAGGTTATGTGGATTGTATTATTTACTCCTTATGACAGCTCTTTCAGTTAGTTGGCTCCATTAAAAAAAAAAAAAAAAAAAAAAAAAAAAAGCAGGAGGAACCAAGGGTTAAGTCACTTGCCTATCTCTAATGTGTGAAACTTGGATTTATAATTAATTGTTTTTTATTCCAATACCTGAGAAAAATATACTGCCATTTGTTAGGCCCTTTATAGCTTTTTGCTACCGTAAATTCTGAGGCAGATATCTTTGTGTAGAAATTATTGTCTGCATTTTAGACATCTGAACTTCTTTTCTTCTACTAATCCTTTATATGTTTGATCCATCTTCACTGAATGAGATATTTTCAAAACCAGTGTAGGTGTGCAGTGTCGCATGCAGGGCAAAGCAGTGCACAAACTGCCAAGCTGTTCCTTTGGTTGCTGGTGGCCTGAGCCAACTAGCACCAGGCCAGGATGGGCATTTCTGTAGAAATGCAGATCTGCTGGGGAGCGAGGCTAAGGGATCTGCAGAGCTAACTTTTTGGTTGTTAGACTCTTGTCATAAAACACAGGAGAAACAACTTTAGTAGTCTGTACCTTAGGACATTTTTAAATGAGATTATATAATGTTGGTCCACAGGCTTAATTCTCCTCTGCCTTGCTTTTTCCATCTGAGAGAAGAGCGCTAAGTTAGAGCTTTGTCACTGAGTAAAATGCCCTAAAAAGTTAGTGTTGCCCAGTAAGCAAAATCATATCTAGTGATGATTTGGAAAGTCACTAAGGGGTCAGTACTACACTGGTGGTATAGCTATGAAACTAGAGAGAATTAGGTTCAACTATAGCTCTAAACCACGTATAGTTTATCAAATGATTTCAGACAAATTTCCTGAGTCTTTTTGAGCTCTGGTTTTCTAATTATTTGAAATATAAAACAAGCACACACTTATCTGTAAGCAAGGAATCTCTTCTCATGACTCCTTGATTTGTTCTTTGGATGTTTCCCCACCTTATTTGGGCTGTGATTTTGTAGAAGAATCAGGGTCCTCTACTTCTTCACACCCCCGATATGATCTAAGGCTTCTTTCCTCTAATGAGCAACTTATTTCTGCTTATTCCTTATGATACGGTAATGATAGAGTTACATCTATTTGGTTCTTAACTTCTGTTATCTGCAGGTCTGCCTATCCTCTGCATTGTCTTTACCTGTTACTGACAGCAAAAGTGGCCTAAGTGAGATAGGAGGTCATGTCTAAATTTGTAAAGAGTTGTTTTTAAATAGCCTAAAGATTGTGTTTATATTTAGAATTTTTTTTCACTTAAGGCTTATGTACCATTAGTGTTAGGATGAACAACAACAACAAAAAAGCACAGCAGCTCTGATAGTCTCTCCAGTACACCTCGTGTAACTCCCCGACTTCTGGGGTTCCTGGTTTTTCACACTGAGGTTTCAGGAACCCTGGAAACTCACTACAGAAGGGGAGAGGGAGGAAGGAAGGAAGAGCGAGACTGTGAAGTAACTCAAGAATGGAAAACCAAGTATCGTATGTTCTCACTGATATTTGGGAGCTAAGGTATGAGGTCGAAAAGGCATAAGAATGATACAGTGGACGTTGGGGACTTGGGGGGAAGAATGGGATGGGACAAGAGATAAAAGACTGCAAATAGGGTTCAGTGTAGACTGCTTGGGCGATGCGTGCACCAAAAGCTCACAAATTACCTCTAAAGAACTTGCTCCTGTAACCAAATACCACCTGTACCCCAATAACTTGTGGAAAATATAAAAAATAAATAAAGTTCTAGAGCAAAAAAAAAAAAATTGGAGAAAGGTAGCTCATGGGTAGAATAATATGGGAAGATGTACTTTTAAATTAACTTTGTCTTGTATGACTAAAGACACACTGATTTTTGCCTATAGAAACTTTTGTTTAAAATGTGGTTTTTTTAATGCAGGGAAAAAGTGGAGTATGGAACCTAGGTTGGGATGAAATAAATATGCATGTGTGCATTTTTTTTTTCTTTTCTCCTCTTAAAATGGCAAGCAAGGTATCTGGGGAACAGATACACTCTGCAAATGGATCTTCACCATGTTGGAATTTGGGGATTACTCTTAATGCAAAAGAAATGGCCCCTTTTATGGTTTATATACCTCTCATTTCCATTCAAATTTAACTGGCACTAGTGGCAGGTATTTTGTAAGATGTGGCTGATACATAGCACCTCACAAAGTTTATTTTGAGTGATCAACACAGGATACTGGTGAGTAGAGACCTTTTTAGTTGTGTGGTTCTTATTTCTTTGTTTTCCTATGTCCGACCCAGCTAAGCTTGAGAGGACATGATGTGGATCAGATTACCATAGTAATTTAGAAAGGAACACGCTCTGTCCCTGCCTCTTCGCTGTCTAATGAGTTCATGTAAAAAATATATCAAAAGAAATTCTCATTGCAGAATCCTCACATTTCAAAGGGGAGTATATTTATTATGAGAACTGCTGATTCATTAGGAATGCTTCCTAATTCGAACAGCAACAGCTGCTTCTGGTTAGAATCCACTCTGTCTCCTCTTTGGTCCCCTGTCTCTCCAAAAGGATGTTAAATTTTGGTTTAAGACTTTCTCTTTCGCTTTTTCTCTCTCACTCTTTCTTTCTCCAGTTGTAATACTTTATTCTCAGTATTCATAGGATTTGCACAACCTACTGTACCTGCTCCCCACCTTTAAAAATGACTTTCCTTAAGATTATAAATCCTAACAGAACTCTTCTGATAATGTGTTTTGTTTGCATTCACAGTGGCAGTGGAGTGTATTGTATAGCAGCAAAGAAAAAAGTTGAGACACCTTGTAGTCATGAATTCTAAGTGCAGTAATTTAAAGTACAGGCAGCATTTCAGAAACTGCCATTGTCCATTAAATGAAACCACTGTATTAACGTATCATAGCATGCTGTTCTAATCACTTTTCTCCAAATACCAGCTTTTGAAAGAAACATGGCTGTATTTTTTTTATACAAAATCTGAAATCGTGTAATTGAATGGCTTGGCAGAATAGGTAAATGAATGTAGCAACATGCATTCAAATATGTCTCTTGGGTTTGTAATGAGCTGATTGAAGTTCACAGTTGTAAGACTTGCCATTTTATTTCCTGATTTTACATTCCGGACCCAGACAAAGGTGCCAGGTTTTTTCGTGTGTATTAACAGAAAAAGGAAGAAGAAAATTGTGCATAAAAATCAGGTTGCCTTTTCTGGGCATCACTATTGGATTCTGTGTTCCAGTAACCTTTATTCAACTGCCCTTCTATAAAATAAAGCATCTTGTAATGTGACCATTTCTATTTAATTTTAGAATTATTAACTGCCTCTGGTAGGGCTGAAAGAAATTCTGTCATGTTGGCTGGGATTGGTAGTCTGCCACGGATGTGTGCCCATACTAGTGTGAGAGAGAGTTATTGCCTATGCATACTTCTCTCATAGCGTTCATCTTAGTATTACACTTGTTGATTTACAAGTTGGAATTCCCCACTAGACACTGAGCTTCTTGAAACTAGAGATTGTATCAGATTCACCTGTTAGCCCCAGGACCCAGCAGAGGACCTCACAGTCAGTCCGTGGGTCATGACCGGTGAGCTATAGAATGCTGTATTAGGGTTCTCTAGAGGGAGAAACTAATAGGAGACACACACACACACACACACACACACACACACTCACACACATATATACACATACATATATATATATAGTAATACATATATGAGTTTTTACTAGGTCCCACAGTAGGCTGTCTGCAAACTGAGGAGCAAGGAAAGCTAGTCAGAGTCCCAAAACTGAGGAATTTAGAGTCCGATGTTCAAGGGCAGAAAGTATCCAGCAGGGGAGAAAGATGTAAAATGGGAGGGTAGGCCAATCTCCCTCTCCTTTTCACGGTTTCCTGCCTGCTTTATATTCATTGGCAGCTGATTAGATTGTGCCCACCAGATTAAGGGTGGATCTGCCTTCTTCAGCCTTCCTCAGCCCACTGACTCAGATGTTAATCTCTTTTGGCAACACCCTCACAGACATACCCAGGATCAGTATTTTGTATCCTTCAGTTCAGTCAAGTTGACAGTATTAACCATTACAAATGCTAAGCCAAATAGGTGTTGGTGTAGATACCAAAATGTGCAGCAGACAAAAAGATCATCAAGCTTTGGAGCTAAACAGACATAATTTCAAATCCTGGTTGAGTAAGAGACTGGGAATTGCTTATGGAATGCAATTGAGATGTTGATGTTTTAGGACAGTTCTAGATATTAAAAACAGCAACTGCACTAGTATACATTCAGACAAGAGAAATCATGTGCTTTTGGTAGGAGATAGGGCAGAAGAGGAAAGGACAGTAATATTGGGAGATTGCCCTTCACTGGGCACAGAAAGATGTACTTCTGGGTTTGTTGGGATGTCCTTTAGCCTCTGCAGATGTGTGGCTCTAGGTAAGTCCTTATATTCTCTGAGCTCATCTTTCTTCTGCCACAAAACGAGAGGGCTGAACACGTAGAGCAACTGGCTCTCCCACTTCCTTTGCCTCACCTGGTTGGGCTAGGTGACAAAGAGCTTGGGTTCTACCTTTTCTGTTCAAGGAGCAAACCCTTAGCACCACTCATGGTGTTATGGCCAGACCTCTGGGGTGGGCATGATTTCTTAGCTAGGGAGAGAACTTGGCATAATCTGGAGGTTCTCAACCCCAGCATACATAGACAGACTTGGTTTATTTCACTCATTTGTGAGATGTTTCACAAATAATTTGTTAGTATTACATAATATAGCTAATGAAATTTGTGGATGATACACTGTTTTGATACATTAGGTGGACTGGAGGCATTCCTATAATACCCCTCACTTGACATGGAGTGGCAGCTAGCACCACGGAGTTGTGATACATGGGCATGCCCATGGAACTTTGTTACCGTTAAAACTTGCCCTTCATTGGTCAGCAGTCAGGGAAAAAAGCTAAAATATACATTGTGGCTTCAAAGATCATCATAGAAGCCAGACTCAAAAGGCTATGTACTGTATTATTCCATTTCTATGATGTTCTGGAAAAAAAAAGAACTATGGGAATAGGAAACAGATCAGTGGTTTCCCAGGGCAGAGATTTGGGGAGGCAAGGTTCACCACAAAGGAGGCAACACAGGCAAGCTGGGTGGGCTGTGATGGAAGTGTTCTATAACTTGTCTGTGGTTGTTACACCAATGTGGGTGTTTGTCAAAAGAGTGACTTTTACTGAATGTTTAAGAAGTGAATTTTTAAAAGAGATGGTGGAAAGGACAGGTGGAAAACAGATGATCTCAGTATAGTGTGGTAATAGATACTTGGTAAGGGGGATTCAGTTGGATGGGGCACAAACAAACATTTGGGGGCCCTGGACATGTTGTATATATTCATTGTGGGTGGTGGTTACACAGCTGTGTGCAGTTACAAAATTCATCTAAATGTACACAGAGAATGGGTGAATTTTATTTTATATAAACTATAATTCAAAGTTGATGTTAAAAAAAAGAAAGGTGAGCTTTGGAATCAGAGAGATCTTACTTCAAATCTTGACCATTTCTTTACTTGCTTGGTGATCTTGAGCAATTCACTTCATGTCTCTGAGCCAGAGTTTCCTCGTCTGTACATTATAGCTGAAAATACCCATCTCACATAGCTGAGGTGAGAAATAGAAACAATGCCTGACGGAACTAAGGTACCAGAAATTTTCATTTTCATCCCATAAATGGCTCAGAGCACAGAACTGGTCTTTAAATTGACTGAAGCTGCCCTATTTTAGAGTCATAATAAAAGTTAAGTTCAGACATTTGCGAAAGGTAAAAATGTTAACATCCATATGTTTGTTTAATAATAGCTCTTAGAATCTTATTAGTATTGCTGTCTTTTATATCACTATAGCATGCTAAATCTTCTAGGGTTAAGTCTTACTTAATTATTTAACTAAGAATAATATACACTGTTCCTTCAGTCAGGAAGGCACAAGGAAGTACTTGTAGCGTTAACTCGGAAAGAGTCATTCATTGAGGAATGGGGTGAAAAAGTACTAGTTACACGTTTATGATCCCCATCTTTTTTTTAATTTGCTTTCATTCTGTCTTTGAAATGAAATCTTTATCTTGTGTTAAGTGAATAAATATTAATTTTAGAAATCCCTGTTGGCCCAGCCCACTCTTTTGTGACTGACGCAATCTTAAAAGTAATTGGAAAGAAAATCTGTGTGTTTGTGGCAGTCAACATTTTAAAATCATTCAAAATGTGGTTGAGAACCATTCTTTCTCCTGAAGAGAGTAGACATCTACCTAACAATCATAACAGAAGCTATTTTTGAGTGTCTAGTATGTTTTGTGAACTGTGATAAGCACTTTGTGTTATTTTGCTTAATTTGTTCCTTGTTAGGTAAACCTTGTTAGGTTCCTTGTTAGGTTTACTGCCACCTTGTTAGGTAAACAGGAAATATGGCCCTTTTGCAGAGGAAGGTAGCCTTGGAGAGTGGAAGGAACAGCTCTCAGGGGAGCCTGCTCATCAGGGGAGAGCCACACCTGCTGCTCCGGATGGTCCAGCTCCCCTCCTCTGCTGCCGTGTCTCATGATGGACACTGCTTCTGAAGGAAGCAGGCAACCTTCTGCCTAACATGTCCAGGCCAACCTTCTGCCTGACAGGAGCTCCTTGGTTAGCTCTCTTCTCCCAGAGTCAAATCTGTTTTAAAAATTGTATTTAGTAAGTAAAAGAGCACTGACAGAGGCCCTCATTTTTGGAACCTCATTCTTCCTTGAGGACTTTCACCAGCTACACTGGTTTAAAATTTTTTAGTTTATCTGGTTCCAGACTCTCCTCCTTCTAAAGCGTTCTTTTACAAAGACAAAACCGATCAGGCCTGTTCTCTGCTGAAAACCCTTCTTTGATTTCAAGACAAGAGTTAAACTCCATGGTCCAGCATGTAAATTTCTTACAAGCCAGGCTCTTTGGACTGCTCTAGTTTCATCTCTGCTACTGCCAAAGATCCTTTCTCCACGCAGCCCCACCTCAAAAAAAAAAAAAAAAAAAAAAAATCACGCAAAGAAACACCCTGCTCTACCCTTACTCTGGACCCAACCACCCTGAGCCATTTGCAGTTCTTTGTTTCTTTACCTCTGTAATTTTTGGTTTCCTCCAGACGGAGGTGTGCCTCGCTTTCATCCAGTTCCTCTTCCTTGCTTAGTTGAGATCGCAGTCTGGTTGAGATGTCCTTCCTCGGTGCTGCCACAGCTCTTTGCCGACCTGTGTTGCAGCGTCCTCACGTAGCATTGTGATCCATCCTTTACAGGTCTCTTTCCCAAGAAACTTAGAGTTCCTTGAGGACAGACAGCACCGTGTCTTGTTCATTTATTTATCCTAGCTGTCCAGGACAGGACTGGTATGCATCTATGCTTACTAAATGTTTGTATGAATGATCCAGTCTTGCAGATTTGGCCTTAAAATCTAACAGGGAAAAAAATGGATTCTGACCTCTCTTTTATTCCCTCTCAACTAAGAGTGACCTTAGATAAGGGAGGGTCTCTTTCTTCCTGAGCCTGCCAGGGTTTAGTTAGGCTGACTGTACCCACATTAAGGAAAGGTCACTGAAAACCTTATTAGCTCACCACCCTTGCCCTGGAACTGAGATCCATGATAAGCATGGCGCAGGAGGAAGAGCATGAGGCTCTGATGTGACCAGTTTGTTAAAGAGTACAAACTTCCTCTTCATCCAGAGAGCCCATTTTGGAACTAGGTCATCACAGTTATTAAGCTCACTTACAGAAGCAGGAAGGCTGTTGCTTCTTCATTCTGTTCTCCCTGACCAATCCACCTCCCTAGCCGTTCGGCAAGACCACTTGGATGTTGGTAGGCAGGGGAGAATCATACCTGTGGCTGTTTGTTTTTTAAAGAAAGCAAAGGAGGGGGAGAGTTTTATTAAGAGTTAATAAGAATAATACAGTGTGTGTGTGCATGTGTGTGTAGAACGTTGGGAGAATATAGGAAAACACAAAAAAATGAAAAAGTCATTTGTATCTATTATAGAGCCTGCTTTTATATCTAAATATATTGCAAACGTTTTTCCATGTTAAATATTTTTCTATAGTCTGATTTTAATGAATATATAATATTTCATCGTTTTGATAGTTCATAATATATTGTAATCATTCTATTATATATTTAGGTTGCTTTGGAGTATTTTAATTACGAATAACAGAGTACTTAACAGGCAACTTTTTTCTTAAATTTTAAGACGCCGCATGCTCAATAAACTGTAGAAAACACAGAAAAGAATACAGAAGAAAAAGATTATCTACAATCCCATAATCTAGAAATAACCGTGATTTATCTTTTCTTCTAGTCTTTCTAGGAGCATATATGATTGTATATGATACATAGTGGTGTATACCCTTTGTTTTTTCTTCTTTTTCATCTTTTCCTCCCTCCCTCCCTCTCTCTCCCCCTCCTTCCCTCCCTCCCTCCCTCCTCTTCCTCCCTCCTCTTCCTCCTTCCTCTTCCTCTTTCCCTCCCTCTTCCTCCTTCCATCCCTCACTCCTTTTTCTCTCTTCTTTTCCTCCCTCCCTCCTTCCTTCTCTCCTTTCCCTTCTCTTTTTCCTCTTCTTTTTTGGCACAGACTCTTGCTCTGTCACCCAGGCTGAAGTACAGTGGTATGATCTTGTCTCACTGGAACCTCCACCTCTTAGACTCAAGCCATGCTCCTAACTCAGCCCCCTGAGTAGCTGAGACATACAAGACTACAATGACTACAGGTGTGAGCAACCACACCCAGCTAATTTTTGTATTTTATGTAGTGACAGGGTTTCCCCATGTTGCCTAGGCTGGTCTGGAACTCCTGGGCTCAAGTGACCTACCCATGTTGGCTTCTGAAAGTGCTGGGTTTACAGGCATGAGCCACCACGCCTGGCCATTCTTTTCAATCTGTGTTACTTTATGGACATTTTCTCATATGCTTAAAAATAATTTAAAATACAATTTTCTGTTGCCTGGATTTGCTGTAATCTACCTCGCCATTCTCTTAGCACATGTTTAGAAAACTGTATGTGTTGTGCTATTATAAGTAATAAAAGAACTACCATTGAAAATATATTATGAAAAAAAGTCACAGTATTTAATACTGGTAAAAATGTAGTAAAAATGATTAATGCATACATTTTTCCAGACTTAGTTTTATTTTTCTACTTTTCGTAGTAACTCATTAAAAGGCAAGCTTTGTGCACTCTTTCTTTCTTTCTTTCTTTTTTTTGAGATGGAGTCTTGCACTGTTGCCCGGACTGGAGTGCAGTTGTGTCATCTTGGCTCACTGCAACCTCTGCCTCCCAGGTTAGCAAATATCCTGCCTCAGCCTCTCAAGTAGCTGGGATTACAGGCACCTGCCACCATCCCCAGCTAATTTTTGTATTTTTAGTAGAGACAAGGTTTCACTGTGTTGACCAGGCTGGTCTTGAATGCCTGACCTCATAATCCACCAGCCTCGGCCTCCCAAAGTGTTGGGATTACAGGTGTGACCCACTGCACCCACCCCTGCACTCTTTCAATGCTATGTGAGTTTATGAATTTATATTAGAGGTCAGGTGTGGTGGCTCATACCTGTAATCCCAGCACTTTGGGAGGCCAGGGCAGATGGATCACTTGAGATCAAAAGTTCGAGACCAGCCTGGCCAACATGACGAAACACTGTCTCTACTAAAAATACAAAAATTAGCTGGGCATGGTGGCCTGCGCCTGTGATCCCAGCTACTTGGGAGGCTGAGGTGGGAGGATCGCTTTAACCTGGGAGGCGGAGGTTGCAGTGAGCCAAGATCACGCCACTATACTCCAGCCTGGGAAACAGAGCAAGATACTGTCTTGAGAAAAAATAAAAAAGAATTTACATCAGAGAAATGTATTTCTGCCAGGAGGTTTGCTGACTGAGCATCTTTTCTCTAAAGTTTAGTTTTTAGGATTCCTGTTTTGAAAATTATAAATATAGCTATATTTTGAGGGAGTTCTTAAACAACAAATTTAGGCTTTTGTAACATTATGGACTCTTCCGTTGGCTTACAGTAAAGCAATGCAATCTGTACAAAGGTTATTTTAAAAATTGGGAGTGGCTGAGGATAGGAGTTCCATCAGGGTTTCAACAGAGAATGACCAATGGCATTTTATGTTGTAGCTTTGGGCGCCTTGTCACAGATTCCCAGCTCTTCAGCCTGCCTGTGTTTGAGATCCTCTGTTCTGTTGAAAGGCTCATTTGAGGAACCTGCCTGTTTCATGGTGTGGCTGCTGTGTGGTTTTAGTGCAGAAGGAATGCACACCATACCTCTTTTCAGGGCAGCCCAGTCATTACTTATCACATTTTCCAAGTGCTGCGCTTGCTTGTTGCCTCTATCACATCATTCCTAACGGCGTAACGATTTCTTATACAAATCTTAACCAGGGACCAACTTTAGTGGAAGTAATGCCACATTCAACTCTCTACTCAGTGCCTGACTTATATATATTAGGCAATGAATGAGTGAATGAATGCTGTCTATAAAACAAATGAACTTAATTATTATCTCACTTTGGCTTAGAGAATGAATGAGTGAATGACTGCTATCTATAAAACAAATGAACTTAGTTATCTCATTGTGACAACATCTAATCAAATGTAAAGTATAAGCACTGTCTAACATACACTTTACTGAAACCATTCCCAGAGAGTTTTTTCAGAAAGTACTTACCTGGTATGGGAAGTCACAGAGAACTGGATTTGACCCTGATCTACTTTGTGGCTGTATGCCTCTGAGCAAGTTACTTAGCCTTTCTTTGCATCAGTTTTGCCATTTGGTATCTGGGGATATAATGGTACCTACTTAGAATTACAATGAGCAAATAAGCAAAGGCATGTAAAGCTCCTGGCATTTGGTAATTCCGGAATAAAGAGTGGTCTCTAACACCCTTAGAATATTTGCCACTCTACTTCTAATACTTTGATCAGTTTGGTGCACAACAGTCAATGTGCTTAGACCTGGGTGGATCTTGTAGTTATAATTTTGAATGGATTAAATCTTCTTCAGGGTTGCTGAACTTCCATGTGATTAACTGTGTACAAAGAAAGAATTTTGCTTCCCTCAGCCTGACCCAGGTCTGCTGCAAAATTAAATAGTCGTGGAGGTTTTCCTCAGAGTAGGAGAATCTGGTGGGCCAGACAGAATCCTGCGGCAGAATGAAGCAAGAAGAAAGGCTGCTTGTCTTGCACAGTCTCTTGCTTTACCTCCCTCAAACCCCTCAGTTTCATTTTCAGAAACATTTTGGGAAAAACTCGGTGAAAGAGTTGCTTCGTCACTAAAGGTAACTTGAGAGCAGACCAGTTTCCGGTCTGTCTTTGTTGCCAGCTCTCTAGTTGAAAGCTTCTACTTCGTATCCCAAGGAGGCTTTGAACATCAGCTGTCTGGAACAATCTCTGGCCTTATCGCTTATTTTAATGTTCCTTGCACAGGGTCATTCTTGGATGTGGTGCTCTGGGCAATCTCACCCCAGAATGCTTCCCTTCCTTTATTTAACCTCTGACCTGTGAAAACAAGAGTTAATCAAGAGTTCTAAGGTAGCTAAGAGGAAGGGGAAGTGTTTGGTTACAAATTAAATATGAACAAGTCATAAGTCATAAATCCCCAGTAGTGCCACCAGTTGTGTGTCTCAAGTTGCATATGGTACAGAGTGTTTGGGTTATAAATTCAAGTTCAGAGCTCTCTGATTGCTTGGGGGTAGGTGTGAGGTTCATTTTATTTTGGCCTAAAAAATCTGCCTTTTAAAACATTTCTTTTATTGGACTAGCTTCATTCATATCCTACTTTCTCTGTGTGCCTGTCTCTCCTCCTTCCTTTCTTTACCTGCCTGCCTGCTTGTGTTGATTGGTGTGCTGTTCTGTGAATTGAGACAGAACTGCTTCCCTGAAAGAAGTTAAGCATATGGAAAAAGTTGCCAAGGAAAGGCATTGAAGCATAGAGCGTAAATGGGTTTAAGAGACAGCCAGACACTTTTATAGAGAGATTTGCGATTGAATGATATAACATTCAAGCAGAGATCTGGGGTGGAAATGAACTTAAATGAGTACTATTTGTGGAAAGCTGATGCCCTGTCTAATCTAGCATTTCCTTAATTGTCACCATAAGCATACATTTAAAGCTTTATACTTTAAATTAAAAAAGGCAACACAGTCTGTTTAAGAATCTAAGACATAGGCCATAGTTTTTCTAGAAAAAGTTCTTAAAAATATGCATTTAGGGTATAGCAGAGGTATTGGGTCTTGACACGAAGCACTGGAAACTTAAAATACTATTCTGCCGTGTTTGATTAAAACATTTTAAATTGAGCTATTTATATTTGTGTTTCTGAATATAACATGTACACTAATTCCTGAAGCAATAAAGAGCTGACACATGACTAGTGTCCCTGGAGCTGGCAAAGTAAGAAAACACGCTGAATTGTTGGGAGGCAGCCAGAGTTAGATTGCTCAGAACACTTGGAGCCGAGGGGCTTTTGGAGGCGAGTTTTCCTTTATCTTACCAAGCACTACAGTGAGAACCACAAGGTAAGGATTTTGTATCCTAATCTCAGGATTGATCATTGTATATTTTATTGTATTGTTTAGAGCACATCAGACTTAGAAATCGTACTGGACTGGTTTTGTGTCTGATCTGTGGTTTTAGTAGCTGTGTCATGTTAGGGAAATCACTTCACTGAGACTCAATTTTCTCATCTGTAAAATGGGATAATTGTTCATCTCACAGAGTTATTTAGAGTAATATTTCAAAGCACCTAACACCTGATGCATAGTTTCCCCCCTTACTGTATTAGCTTCTACTCCCTGGCCCTAAAATGAGATTAATATCAAATAGCATCTGACTGGAATAATTGATTTTTTGTTTATTACTGCAAGTAGGACAGGGCTCCTTGTATAGCCATTTCTTCCTTTTGTTGTTGTTGTTTTTTTTTTTCTGGTAGAGACAGTGTATTTCTTAGGCTATGAACACTTCAGTAGGATGGGCTTAGTAGGTTAGAACCTCGCTAACCCGTTACATTATATTACAGTAGTAATTTAAGCCATAAAATAAGATACTCTGAATGGGGAAAGTCTTGCAGGTGTGTGAATACAGGAGTAGGCAGCATCATAAACTCTCTTAGGAAAATGATGAAAGGCCTGTGTGCTCACCCTGTCTGGGCTCAGTGGAAAATATTGAGAATTACACTGAATTGTCAGTGCAGGTGCCATTATTCCAAAGATCTCGTGTTACCAACACTTCACCAGTGATAACAGAAAAGTGCCTTTGTGCTTTCCTCCTGAGCAATCTCCTTCAATCAAAGTAATGCTGTCATAGAAAAAAAGATAACAAATCCACTCTCTAAAAGCAACAATTATTGAATACCCATCAAGAAAGAAAAGAGCCCTGTTTCCAAAATCAAATCCAAGTGTATGTTTGGGTAGATTTATATAAGCACAGATGTTTTATGGGAGTTTTTGGTGTTTTTTCATAATGCAAATTAATATTTCTACTCATTCAGTACATACAATATATTTTCCTGCATGGATATAATAGGTATCACAATGGGATGTTAATTATGGACATAAATCAGGGATTCTTTAGCTTAGCTGAATATCATAATCAATTTACAGTTTGGGATTAGCAGCTGTGAGCGAAGCAGAATGCCCAGACTGGGCGAGACTGGCTTAGAGCTCCCAAAGGGGATTGTGATTTTCTCTTATTTAGGTTCCCTTGACTCTTGATCTTATCAAAGAGTATGGTATTATCAGGGTGAAACAAATTGTACTCAGTTCCAAGCAATGTGGTAGGTGCATTTACATATGTTTCAGCCTCAAAAGAACCACGTGAGGGTAGATATTATATCTCCATTTCACGTATAGGGAAGAAATAACATGGCTCAGGCCACAGCCAGTAAGTAACAGAGCTGGTACTCAAACCCAGGTGCGTCTCCTGACTTTGCAGTATAAAGTTGATCAGTGAGGTGTTGCTTCCTCTTGGAAGACTTTCCAGAACCTCTTCTCTCTTCCCTTTGTGAAACTCTTATCAGAGCACTGACCCTTTGCTGCTGACAATTATCTGGCAGTGTGTCTGCTTTCTTCTTTAGACTCTGAGCTCCCCAGATTCTGAGATGTGGGCCTTACTCCCCTATGTACCTAGCAGAGGGCCAGGCATATACTGGTGGGTCTTAATAAGCATGGGAGAATGGCCAGGCGTGGTGGCTCACTCCTGTAATCCCAGCATTTTGGGACGCCAAGGTGGGTGGATCACAAGGTCAAGTGATGGAGACCATCCTGGCCAACATAGTGAACCTCCCTCTCTACTAAAAGTACAAAAAATATTAGCTGGATGTGGTTTTGCACACCTGTAGTCTCCAGCTGAGGCAGGAGAATTGCTTGAACCCAGGAGGTGGAGATTGCAGTGAGCCAAGATTGCGCCACTACACTCTACAGCCTGGGTGACAGTGCAAGACTCCTTCTCAAAAAAAAAAAAAAAAGAAAAAAAAAAAAAGAAAAGCCATGTGAGAATATGTGGGTAGATGCCATTGATGCAACATCTGAAAAATGAATGATCTAGAAATGAATGCAGTGTTCAGACTGGAAACATTTTCTCAATTTTAAATTCCGTAGAAATGTTAATCAAAGCTAAATGTGGTTATCTCAGGAAGGTGAGGTGTGCTTTTCCCTTAAGGAGGAACCATGCATAACCTTGCTGCTAAGGTTGTGGTTTGAGAATCGTAGACCAGCACACATGAGTGGTTTCTGTGCTTAAAAGTGGGAGTGATTATTGGCTGAGTATAACAGGGAAGAAGATAATGTCTTATAGAAAGCAGTGCAGTTAGGAGCTAGGTCTTCCTTCCTTCCTATCTTGTATTAGGAGGGAGAGGGGAAGGAATGAGAAGTATAGGAGTGGAAGAGCTCATGTGAAAGCTTTTTCTCTTTGGTAAGTCTGGGGAGAAGAGGAGCTTCTGAAGAGTGGGACAAACCGGTTAGGGACAGAAGAAGAAAAATGTTTGGAGCAGACTGGAGGGGCTGGGCAACAGGAGCCCTGATGCACTACAGATTAGAGGATTCTTGAACAATTTTAAGGGCTCACGTGCGCTTGAAAAATTAGGTGTTCGGATGATTGTGATCAGCCTGGTTTTGTGACATTTCTCCATAGCAATTGAAATGGGAACAAGAAGAGTAGATGGTAGAGTTTCCTTGTGTTGGGGAGATGGGCAAGGGGCGAGGAATCTTGTTTGTAAGTATTCCTTAGTCTACTTTGAATATTCACTTGCTCTATACTCATTATTTATTCCAGACTCCAGCAGGACATTGGCAGGAATCGTTTTTTGAAAACTGGGTCATTTTCCAAACCCAAATGCTGCCTGCTAAATTTAGATCCCCACCTCCCAGCTAGAGTTGGTTGACTGTTACTCTATAGCAGGTGTCCCCAAACTTTTTACACAGGGGGCCAGTTCACTGTCCCTCAGACAATTGGAGGGCCGCCACATACTATGCTTCTCTCACTGACCACCAATGAAAGAGGTACCCCTTCCTGAAGTGAGGCGGGGGGGCCGGATAAATGGCCTCAGGGGGCCGCATGCGGCCCGCCGGCTGTAGTTTAGGGACGCCTGCTCTATAGCTCTAGTAGTATTTAATGGCCCTAATAGAACCTATAGAGAAGAGTTATGCCTGTCAAGGGAAGCTATGATTTACTGAATGTCTCACATGTGCCAGGAATAATTAGGGGTTAAACAGTCAATACACAGTCACCATCTTTGCTTCCATGGAGTTGACACCAATGGAGAAGACAGAAAAGCCTGTATTATAAACAATGGTGAGTTTGAATGTAGAGAAAGCCCAGGAGGTCTTCATGTTCTGGGAATAAAATGCATCTGTTTAAATGGGGACCAAAAGTTCATAGTAAAAATGAGGAAAAGGTTAGGATTTTATCTAAAAAAAGTGAACCTAGAATTTGGAAAATAAATTTACCTGAACAAAATCTGTCTTTTAATTCCAACATTGTGTTAATTCTTAGAAAGAATAATACATCAAGTATTGTGGGGGAGAGGAGGTTATAATTTTTCTGACTTAATAACACTTCATAGTTGACTTTCACAGCATAATCATAAAAGGAGTCACTTTTTCCAAAAGTATTTGAGGACTTCAGTTTCCCAAAGGTCTCTTTTATCCTTTGATGTTGAAATTATTTTCTTTTGATGTGACTGTTGCTTTACTATCCTTGTTTTTCTTGATTTTTCTCTTCATGACTTGTTAAGTGGTCTAATACAGCCAGGTCTTCATTTGTTGATGACTTTGCCTCAACTCTGAGTGGGTATCCAGCATGTCCAACATGGGCTTCATAAAATCCATCATCCTTTGCAAGAGTTGTAGTTTTACTTTGTGGCTAGTGTGCATTTTATTATAGATATTTAACTGAGATAAACAGACAGGGCAGAGATAGATGCTGGGTGAAATTGGAAGGGTAAAGATGGGACATATTGTCTGGAAACTGAAAGGATAGAGAAGGGATGTGTTGTTTGAAGCAGTCACATTGTTGGTGAGTATTTTCCTCTTATAACAGCTTCTGTTTTCTTGTCCATTCTGGTTGACTGCACAGTATGAGGAATTCTTGTAGAGTTCCGGAGGAGCCTCTGACCCAGACACCAGGAATCAAAGAGAGCTTCCCAAAGCTGAGATCCCAAAGCTGAGATCGGCAAGGGGGTCAGACAGGGAGGGACAGGAAGAGTGTTCTGGATTGGTGGCTCTCATGTCCATCGGGTACATTAGCAGGTGGTGTATATCTTCATAGAGGAAGAAACTGAGCTTTTGGAAGACTGCTTTCCCAAGGTGTCACATCTAGAAAGGAACAGAACTGAGATTCGAACTCAGGATTACTAGATTCAAGCCTGTGTTCTCCCCAGCATATGCCATGCTGCTCTGCTTTTTAATACTGGGGGAGAAAGTTGGTTTTGTTTTTTTTTTTTTTTAATAGGAAAGCTTTAAATACTGAGTGCCTAGCAGGTTTAACCAAGGAATGCTTTGCCATTGGATACATGTTGGCAAAATCTGCTGACAGAAAGGGATGCCTCTCTTCAAGTATTCAAGATGGAATGCCAGGAGCTCCTCAGACAGTAGAAAGTCACCAAAAACAAATGAAAGACCCAATGTCATGTTACTTTTCTTAAACTCATCAGTCCCAACATGCACAAAAGTGGCCCTGCTACAGTCTTCTCCAGGGAGGCAGTTCTTTATTGTATCATCTATTTTAATGGTGTCTGAGTGTCACATTCTAAAATTTTATTGTAAATTACTTTTATTCTTATTTCTCTTTTGTTGGAGAGCCAGAGCATTATTTTGGTTTCGTGAATGGCTAGAGTACATTAAGATTTTGTTTTTAGGATAGCAAAGCAGACTCTAGTTCTGATAAGGCTGAAATCCACTGGGTTCTACTGAGGTCAAGATGAAGGGAAAGAATTACTTCCCACCTGGTTCTCATACACTTTTGTCTGCCTGTCATGCAGATTTTGTCAGTGGGAGCTCCTCCTCACTGGCTTTCCTGTCCTGTTGATATGTCTTGTTCATGTACTGAGCATTGCTTTTTTTTTTTTTTTTTTTTCCCCCTCCTTGTAATCCAACAGGGCCATTTCCCAGGCCCAGCCCTGGAATCAGACATTTTTCAAGGAGCCCAGGGTCCTTTTACTGGAGAATAGTATTTAGAAACCAATATCTGGGCATTTAGTTTGCTCATTATAATTGGGCTATTCCTGCTTCCAGGCCTTCTCAGTGGCTAAAACTAGAGAATATATATGTATGTACATAGATTTGTATTTCTATTTATTTTATCCGCCTCTATTTTCATACCTATCTGTTGAACACCATGATTTCCCACAGTTACATCCAGTTCCAGTTTGACACCACAGAGTTCATTCTCATTCTTTCCCAAACCATATTTGTAACTCTCTTCTCTGATAGTAAGATATCTGGTTCCCATTATATATTTACCTGCTCGGTCAGTCTTGATCTGTTCCCCGTTTGTAACCAGTGGCCCTCTGCTTCAGCCCCCTTCCCACACAGTGCTACCCTCCTCACCCTGTTTGGACTGTGGCACCTTAGGCAGAGCTGCTGCTGCCCGTTCCTATCATGGCCAGCATTCTCAACCACATGGACTCTGCCTTGCTGCCCCCATGCCCTTCGTGGAAGCCCTCCCACCCCTCAGGCTCTGACATCCCACACTGAACTGCCTTCCAGATGTTCTTTGTACTCTTCTGGGTTCTAATACCATTGCTGGTCAGCCTCTCTACTCCACATGGATACTGTCATTACCCCATGCCAGGCTCAACCCCTCCTTGCCCCACTAAGTCATGAAACTCCAAGCAGGCCTCCCCCCCATGGAGATTCCCTCCTCATCTTGCTCAGATGCTGGCTTTCCGTTACCAGGACCCTCACCCTGCTTGGTCCCCAGCACACCATGCCCGATCACCCCTCAGTGGGATACCCTTCTCCTCCCACTTGGACTCTAACACCTTGTACCAGGTTGCCCCTCCAGGACAGCCTCCTCTCCTCACCTGAGTCTGTCGTCCTGTTGTGGACTACCATTCTCCCAGGTGGCTGCTGCCTTCCTACACTTGGTGAGCCTTTCCCACCATCCCTGCCCCTTGCTCTCTCCCATACTGATTTTGCCTGCTCCCGTCTCAAGACTTTGAACTGAACTAAAAGAGAATTTGGAGAACTCTTAAAATTTTTAATGGTTTTCCATTTTAATACTTACGGCAAAGTGGAATCCCTTTATATTCATGCTGAACTTACATAAGACCAGTCATCCATGTGTACACAAACTCACCAGTTGGAGTGATTATTGTCCCAAGTGAAGTGAGATTTAAAAAGGAAGTCCATGCCCTTAGTTCAGTTCAAGAGCCAGCAGCTCACCAGCTAACAGATTTAGACGTAGGATGCTCTCATTCAACCTGACCCCACAACTCAGGCTAACTACTTTGTGTTTACACAGACCATGTCCACCATATTTTGAGGGCAATTGAAGGGCTTTTTCAAGGTGATTTTGACTATGGCCTGTTGCTACCGTAAGTGCTGTCTTTAGAATCTCCCCTTGCCCTTCTTACAAGGACCTGTGGGGCCCTAGGTCAGGAAGGCAGTAGGTGGAGAACACTTCTCAAGTTTAAAACTTTCTATAACGTCACGTGAAATACAAGCCTCTCTATTTGACTCTCGTGCCTGGGAATGTGGGCAGAGCCTGGGACAGAGTTACCTGGGCCAGAGTGGGTAAGAAGGGAGAGAAGCCTGGATCTAGGCAGGTGTCTGGGGAGCAGGCTGTTCCCTTTTCGCTTTTCGCTGTCTTCTGATTGGGTCATGACGGTGCTTCATGATCACCTTCTACAGTTCAAAAGCCTAAACTAAATAAACTAAATAAAGCACTTGGGAAAGACTTCTAGCTCCTTCCAACCAAACTGTTACTCTGCTGTGTGTGTCTCTTTCCAATGAGGACCATAGCCTTCTTGAGTGCAGGACCTTTTGTGCCATAGCCTTGGATGGAGCCCGCCACAGTCCCCACTGTGATACTCCACAGTGGGGACTTAAGCCATTACACAAAGGCAGCAAGCAGAGGCGGACCAGAGATGTTTGCACCCTGTTAGAGTCCAGGGCGGAGCAGCGGGCTAGAGTGTTTGTTTCCTGTCATTGGTCTAGGAAGGATTGTTTATTCAACGATGACAGACACACGCAGACTGGAGTGCAGGGTCCCTGCAGCCTCACCTGCAGCCTGGCAGACTGCGCAAGCTGTTGTGGCGGCTCTAATGAAGCAGGACAGGAAACGCCGCTGGATAGAGCTCTGCTGTGAACCCTGGCCTCCCAACAGGGAAAAACAGGGGCCCTTTGAAGAAGAAGACAGCTGGGTTTTGGTTTCAAAACCTTAACACTGCCATCACTAGATATTCATCTGTCAGTGCACAGGGGACAACATGTGGGGAACAGTTGTGTCCAGTCAGGCCGAAGGGAGAAAGAAATGGCTGATTTCCAGGGTAACTGCAAAATTTCTTGTGGCCAGTGGTTCTGCTTAGCATAGCCAAATGAATTGATTTGTGAGGCTGAGGCTCTGTGTGAGAACCAGGGTGCCATCTATAGTGGGCTAAGAGCTCCTTCCCACGTCCCCTCCTTAATCCTCACAGCAGGTGACGTGGAGGCTGGAGCCTCTGTGCCCAAGCCATGTTGGTCAGTTGAATCTAGCCATCCAAAACTGCTTTGATGGATACTGTAGTCCTAAACTGTCAGAGCATCCAGCCTGCCCCATATCACTTAATCTAATATTTCTAAAACAATTCCATTTTTCTCTTGTTGACTTGAAGTCACAATTTTCTTGTAAGAATATATTTCCCCTTCTTGCCTTCCCCCCAACCCCCTCTGACTTTCAGCGGCTAGCATTAACTAGTGGTATTTTGCTTTCAGGAAAAAAAAAAAATACTGTAATCCTTGGTCCAATTTGTTTACTAAGAGTCGTCTAATCTGTGCAAGAGTTTTCTTCTGAAGGGATTTCTTGTTCCTACTATAATGGCTTTTAATTCGGCCGAGGTTTATTTAACAGAATAGGAAGGGAGAAACTTATCTCCTCCCTAATCCCTCTTGAATGTTTACATTACTCTGCCAAAGTAAATGCTGTGCAAAGTGGCAGCAGTCATTTGCTGTGTAGTAGTCAATATGCAGCTGCCAGGGCTGATTGAAACATATTAACGTCAGTGATAATACTGTCATAGAAGTGAAAAGTTAAGTTGCTTATCGGTATATTTTGATAAGCTACTTAAATTTTACAGTAGCATGTGCTGGCTTTAGACAGACGTTAATGACAGAGGACTGTGCACTTTATCTGTTCTCTTTGTTGCCTCTCACTTCATTTATTACCCTCAGTGGCGCAGCCGGTAATCTGTACAGGGTGCTGATTCCCCTCTCCCTGGAAGGATATGACATCTGTGCGCTACCTTGTGTCCATCTCTGTCTGTAATGGACTCTGTTAGCACAGCAGGGTGGATGTGACTAGGCCGGCAAGCGCTTAGTACGACGTTTTTCTCGCTTTGCTGTTTGATGTCACTTTGGAAAATTTCCTTATAGAGAACAAAGCCATTGAAAGTAAGCGGCAAAACTTCTTGGGGGTGTGGATACTTTTCAACAATCCCATAGGATGCGTGTGCCCTTGCCGTCAGTCTTTATCTGGTTTTATATGCCCAGTAAACGCTGAGCACTGACGGTGTGCCAGGTGCCGTTCTTGGCACTGGGAAGACAAAGTAAAGAAAGATAGGCTCCTTCCTCTCTGTTGGCATGTGGTCTGTTGAGAAAACAGACATGCCATTGAGGACTGCGTTGTGTGGGGAATGTTACAACCACAGCATTCTCATGACCAGGGCAGCACAGAAAAGAGAGAATTAGGGCACATGAAGTGAGGATGGGGT
Source organism: Saimiri boliviensis (assembly GCF_048565385.1). Taxonomy (NCBI): domain Eukaryota; kingdom Metazoa; phylum Chordata; class Mammalia; order Primates; family Cebidae; genus Saimiri; species Saimiri boliviensis. Next base: position 216,381,177 of record NC_133450.1, on the reverse strand, counting down.
GGGGGTGGGGGACCGTTAGGAGGATGAGTAGAAATCAACTAGACTAGACCACAAAGATCAGGGATAAAAGGGCCCAGCGTATGTAAGCCCAGGCAGGCTCGAAGATGCCAGCACATTCCCGGCATGAAAGGAGTGAGGGGAGCATGTGTTTGGGGAAGTAGAGAGAGGACAGCCACAGCAGTGGGCAAGGGTCTTGGCAGTATAGAGCCCTGAGAGTTCATCCTAACAAATGTGGACTTGATCCTGGAGTGATGGAGCATCATTGCAGGGATTAAGTACAATGTGCGATGAAGATTTGTATTTTAGAAAAACCGTTCTAAAACTGATGACCAGGTGGCTCACACCTATAATCCCAGCACTTTGAGAGTCTGAGGTGGGCAGATCACTTGAGGTCAGGAGTTTGAGACCAACCAACATGGTGAAACCCCATCTCTACTTAAAATAAAAAAATTAGCCAGGCATGGTGGTGAACACCTGTAGTCCCAGCTACTCAAGAGGCTGAGTCAGGAGAATCACTTGAACCTGGGAGGCAGAGGTTGCAGTGAGCTGAGATCACGCCACTGCACTCCAGCTTGGTGACAGAGCGAACCTCTGACTACAAAAATTATCCAGCTATGGTGGCGCATGCCTGTAGTCCCAGCCACTTGGGAGGCTGAGGCAGGAGAATTACTTGAACCCAGGAAACGGAGATTGCTGTGAGCTGAGATCACACCACTGCACTCCAGGCTGGCAACAGAGCAAGACTCAGACTCTACAAAAATTACTCAGGCATAGTGGTGTGCATGCCTGTAGTCCCAGCTACTCGGGAGACTGAGGCAGGAGAATCACTTGAACCTGGGAGGCAGAGGTTGCAGTGAGCTAAGATTTTGCCACTGCACTCCATCCTGGGCAACAGAGCAAGACTCCATCTCAAGGGGAAAAAAAAGGCCACACAGAGTGGATTGCAGGACTGAGGTCAGCAGCCAGGCTGCTCTCAGAGTGAAGGGAGCAATGGTCAGGACCTGGTGGAGGACAGTGGGGACGGTGAAGTGGAACTCATGCTAAAGTAGGTAGAAAGATAGCGTGTGATGGGTAGAATGTCTGTTGCAGTAACATGGATGGCTTTGGGCTCATGGGGCCTTTGGGACGACCCTTTGCGGATGCCTGCAGTGGGAATGCTGTGTGTGTGTGTCTGTGTCTGTTCCTGTCCCTGTACCATCACGAGAAATTGAATAGAAGCTTTCCTGGGAAGGGTGGGTGTGCTGGGAGAGGCCAGGGGGCTACTCAGAGATGGTGCCTGATTGTGGAGTCTGCTTTGAATTTCTTCTCTTGAACTGTTCTAGCTCAGAGGCATGGGAATAATTTATAATGGACATTCAATCCTCTGCCTTACACAGGCAGTTTTTTAAACTCTCAGAAATAATTAGCATTTCGCCAGTCTGTGTTTCCAGCAGTCTTGGACAGGAACTCTTTTAGGACATAGAGCAAAACTGAAATGTATCAGTCTTGAATTAGATCCTGGTTAAAGTTTTTGACCTGCATACTAATATTTCATGTGTTTCCTCTTCTTCCTCCAGCTATCTCCCCTGGTTCGAGGTATTTTATAAGCTACTTAACATCCTGGCAGATTACACGACAAAAAGACAGGTATTTGCCTTTTAAAAATAATTCTTTTTAACAAATAAGCTTTAATTTTTATGATGACAAAGTAAAACATGCCTTACATTTTAACCAAAAAAGTAATGCAGTCCTATTTTAGAAAGTGTGGGAAATTCAGAAAATAATAGGAAGGAAAAAAATCATCACTCCTAATTTGCCCCTGTTCCCTTCCCGAAAATAAATATTGCTAGCATTTTGGGTTGTTTTCTTCCTTAAGTTTTTCTTTGCATTAAAGAAATGATATCTAGATCCTTAACATTCACAGAGTTAAGGTACACAATGTCTAATATTCCCAAGCAGCGTTGGAAGTTCATGACATGTATAAAATTATAATTTTGCTGAGGCACAAATTTCAGTTGCTTGTCATTCTGCAAATCTGGGGTTTGCAAGTAACACACTTAACTGACAAGTGACCTACCCAGCTGTCCTGAGTTCCCATTTCAGTAAAGCTTTGTGGTGCTTTTATAGTACCTTTTGTAAGGGCCTGAAAATTATGTTAAAAATACATCTGTACTTTGCTGTACTTTTGGAAGAAGTGGTAAGGTAAAGCATCTTCTGTGGATGTCAAGGCCAGTTGGAGCTTTATGTAGATTTTTGTAGCCCTCATTTTTAGATATCATTATAATGAGCATGCCTCCAATACTGTTAAAAATGTTATAAATATTTTTGATGGCTGTGTAATATTTTATCATGTACCTTGATTTACTGAAGCATTTTTTATTACTGGGAATTGTTAATTGCTTGAGATTTTTCTACTGTTATAAGAAGTATAACCATTCACATCTTTGAGGGTAAAGCATTTTCTTCATTTTGGATTGTTTCCTTAAAAGGAGAATCCCAGATGGGCCATTGTAAGGTCAGTGGACATATACATTTTTAAAACATTTGCCAAACTGCTTTCCAGAATTCTGCCATTTTCTTAAAGGATACCCTTTACCAGCAATGTGAGACAGTGCCTAGGTCACAATACTCTCATCAGTATCATTCATTGAATTCATTGTTTATTTGACAAGTAAAAAAGTCTCATTGTTTTAATTGCATTTCTTTGATTATTAATGAGTTGAATATTTGTCTATATATCTAATGTCTTATATTTTCCTTTTTGTAAATGGCCTAATATTTTTAAAGTGATCCATTATTATTAAATGTTAAGGAAAATTTTTCCTTAATATTTTTTTGTTGAGTGTTCTGAGGAATTTGAGTGTTAGTTCTTAGAAATGGTCCATGAAGCCGGGCATGGTGGGTCATGCCTGTAATCCTAGCACTGTGGGAGGCCGAGGCAGGTGGATCACGAGGTCAGGAGATCAAGACCATCCTGGTCGACATGGTGAAACCCCATCTCTACTAAAAATACAAAAAATTAGCTGGGCATGGTGGCACGTGCCTATAATCGCAGCTACTCAGGAGGCTGAGGCAGGAGAATTGCCTGAACCCAGGAGGTTGAGGTTGTAGTGAGCCGAGATCGTGCCATTGCACTCCAGCCTGGGTAACAAGAGCGAAACTCTGTCTCAAAAAAAAAAAAAAAAAAGAAAAAGAAAAAAAGAAATGGTCCATGAAAAGGGTACCAGTTCATTCACACTGGGGTCCAGGGGAGAGAAAGCTGTTTTTTGTTTTCATCTCCTTAAGATTCATTTAATGTAAGCTCTAGGAAGTCCTGCATTGGAGAAACCTGTGTCACCTGTGCTTCCATCTCCTTTTACCCTAAACCGCTTTCATTCAATGATAAATATCAGCATTCTTAGATAGCATTATTTCCTGGAACACACTTTTGGAAATGCTGTTTTGGAGGAAAGGTGGGGAATTGTGTTTATAATGACTAAATCATTTTTTTTTAGAGGCAGATTTACTTACTGGCAAGTGTATTCCAGAGGTCACAGTAAATGGAAGGAATAACTAATAGAAACAGTTCCCTTGATCACTACACTCACTGTGAAAAGAAGCTTAGATGTCAGGGGATTCTGTCATAAAAGAAGTGATTTACTCTTTGATGAATGAGTTAGGAGGTCACCTTGGGTCTGTTCATCGATTTCTGATTCCCAGTTATCTTTAGTCAAACATTCAAGTTTTCACTCAAATTTGAAAGGTGTCTTTAATAAATAGAATTGTATAGTATGTAGGCTCTTCACAGGTTTGAATTGGAGATTGACTCACATTTTTTTTCCTCCATATGCTCCAGTCCAAAAAAAAGAGAAAGTCAGCAAAACAAAGAACTTAGTACACTTTTTAAGACAAGTGATTCAGGAAAGATTATAAAAGCATAGATACAATCTACACATATGGGAGACTGGATCATTACCCTGTAAAATTAGTGAACCTTTTTCCTGGGCCATTGCTCCAGCAGGACTCTGCCTCTTGGGATGTCAGAGACTGAGATCAGTAACATGTTTTAGTTGGAGTCTATGTCCCCTGAACCCAGGACTCTTTCTTTTTCCCACTTTGGTTAAAAGAATTATGACACATATGATAGGAAATCTGTCTACAATTTTGTTTGCAAAGTGTTAGTCACTAGATTAGAACAGAAAGAGAGTTTCTATTTAAAGAAACAGAATCCACCTTCTGCCCCAGGGCCAAAACCTTCTCCCATACAAAAGTCACTGGGAGGTTGGGAAGCAAGATAGGCTTCGAGCCTGTGTGTGTGTGTGTGTGTGTGTGTGTGTGTGTGTGTGTGTGTGTATGTATCTCTGTCTCTGTGGTGTGGAAGACTAAGGGAGAGAAGGATGTTTATGTGGGAGCCTGGTGGTGGAGGCTCAGCATGGGATGTCAGAACTCAAATAGAATGTAGAAGAATACATGTGAGAAGGGAGGCAGCAGCAATGGCCCAATGCTGGTGTGTTGGATCCTGAGGTAAGGAAGGCATTTTTGTGAGGGGGTGGACAGTAGAGGCCCAGCACTGGATGCCAGTATCAGGGAGGGCATCTGGGTGGAGAAGGAGGCAAGGATGGCAATAGAAGAGTGCTTCCATACAAATAAGCAAATATATAAAGAAAATACAGGCAAGGTTTTTCACTTGCATAGAATGAAGTCACAGATATATAAAGGGAGAAAACTAGAATAATTCCTATGTTGGATTAGAATAGGAGCCATCAGTGTGAACCATGACTTTCAATATGGGAAGATGGATATAGAAATAAATAAGAGATGTGATGTGCCTTTTGTGGTTCCATGTGTGTGTGATGCATTCCCTGGCTCCATTGATGGAAAGGGCCTGGAATGTGCAACACTAGGGAGCAGTGAGCACACATGTTGCCCAGATGTTGGTTTCTAAATACCATTTCCTACTAATAGAAACCAGGACTCATTGAAGAAGTCACCTGATTCTGGGGCTGAGGCAGAGAAAGTATAAGATGAATCTGAAATATCTTTTGTGCTAAAAAGTAAGGAATAGCTAAAAATGTGGTGGGAACACGTCAGAAGGACACAAAAGCAGTAAGAGGGCTCCCACTAGTCATATCTGGAACAATTTGAGCATCAAAACAAATGAGGATAGTAAAGGATTATAGCACACTGAATAAAACAGGAAACTATGGACCCATGGTAATATAAGTAAGTAAACGGATACATTGAAAGTTTGATGAATAGGATATTTACTTAAAGTGTCAATCCATAAAATGGTTATTTACTCCAAAGAGAAAGAGTAGTGTTACTGTAGAGATATCAAATGAATTAATCAAATGATGAAAGCAAACATCATCAGTGAAGGGACAAATTGAATCAGACATTAGACAAAACATTAGACAATTGAAAGTTTTTCTACAAAATGGGTGGTCTCATTGTCAAGGTCATACAAATTTAGGAAAGACTGAGGAGCTGTTCCAGACTCAGGATGAGTAGAGAGTAGTTATCACTACTAACTGCAACATGTGATTCTGAACCGGATTGTTTGCTGTCAAGGATATTATTGGCACAGCTGGCAAAACATGACAGGATCTGAGGATGAGATGATAATTCTGCATCAGTGTTAATTTCCTGATTATTGTGATTCTCTTAGTTTGTTTTCTGCTGCTATAACAGAACACCCCAGAATAGGTAATTTATAAAGAAAGCAGATCTATTTGGCTCACAGTTCTGGAGGCTGGGAAGTCCAAGAGCCTGGTGCTGGCATCTTGTGAGGACCTTGCTGGGTCATAACATGCCGCACTCGAGACAAGAGACACAAGTTGGAGGTCAAACTTTTATCAGAAACTCACATTAATCCATAGCATAATCGTCTTAAAGGTTCTGCCTCCTGATACTGTTACAGTGACAAATCGTCAACACATGAACTTTTGGGGGAAACATTCAAACCACAAGAATGATTAATTGTGATAATTTAGGAGAAAGTTTGTATCTATGTATCATGGGGCATAATCTTGACAACTCATTCTCAAATAGTTCAGGAAATAACTGTTCAGTAAGTTTGAGATTGTTTCAGAGCAAAACTAAATACATGCAAACACATGCCCTCAAGTTCATCTCTCTGAGAAGCTTGTTTGATTTGTCAGAGCTCAGATTGAAACAAGCTTGTAGTCTGGGTGCATCTTCTTTTTCCTTTCCTTAAATTCACTACTTAAATAGACAGCTGTAGTGAAGCAAGAAGGGCTCAGGCCTGCATGTCACCCCTTAGCTGTGCAAGTTATTAACAGGCTAATTTGAGACAAGTTACTTCACCTTTTGGAGCCTCCGTTTTCACATCTGTGAAGTGGGTAGTTGGGAGGGTCAAACAGAGGATGAGTGGATACAGATATACACTTAGCAGTATTATATTAGTACAGAGAATTCCACAGGGTGGGAGAAATGGCATTTGGATAATTCTGTGAGCAGTGTTCTTGTTCTTTTGAGCATTTTAGAGGTGAATTCATTTTCAATCAAATAATTTATATTGCTTTGTATGTCATTATGTTGCTCAATTTCATGACTTAAAATGCATAGCTACCGTCCTATATTGCATGCTGTTGTACTTAGTTCATTTCTTACTTTCCATAATTGGAGGCTGCCATGTGTACTCACGGAATGCTCAGTAAAATTAATTGAGGGTAATGATGATGAAGACAAGATCTATACTGTCGTCGTCATTTCTCCCAGCCACCCCCACCCTGTAAGCTAGGATTGTTTGCATTTAAAAGTTGTTGCTATGGAGTTGAGGGGATAGATTTGCTGAGAGCTTATGGTATATGATCCATAAAAGGCGGTCATGGTAGGTGTCTCACTGAGTAGAAAATGTCAAACTTGGTGTAGGAGGATCTATTTGGCTCTTATGTTTGAGGCATACGCAGTGTCTTTTGTCAAACCCTACATGAATATCAAACTTATTTCTGTGCTGGGGCCAGCATCTCCCCAAGCCCCTTACTTGTGTGTGCCCAGACCTCCCTGCAGGTATCTTACTAAGGGCTCAGCCTTGCTTTTGTTACTTAGGCCTTTTATTTCTTTCAGGAAAATCAGTGGAATGAGCTCCTTGAAACTCTGCACAAACTTCCCATCCCTGACCCAGGAGTGTCTGTTCATCTCAGTGTGGTAAGTGGGGAAGAGTATTAGCCATTACTGAGAACCCATTTCATAACTGACAGTAAGAGGAGTTAGCTGAAGAGTATTGTATTTTGTCATCTGTACCTCCCCTCCCCCATCCCCAAACACTTTTACACCTCTGGGCTCAAGGTAGGCTAGGGAGTTGAATTTCTTCCTTTTTCTGAGATTCTATAAGAAGTAGACAGGTCTTAAATGTCTTCAGGCTCCTCTGTGGCCATCATCCCTGGCATCACTAGCATCTCCTGGATCACAGATGCTGGGGTGAAATAGGACAGCGGGCCCCGCCTACTTTCTGAGTCCCTGTCCCGGCCTCCCTGCATCACCCTCGCTCCCCAGCACTGCTGTGCGTGTCCCTTTGCTGAAGCCCATCCTGCACCCTCAGCTTTCAACATTTCCTCTCCCCTGTGTGCCAGGGTAGCAGATATTCATCCTTCAGAACTCAGCTCTGATTTTATTTCCAGAGAAATCCTCCCTTGATACCTCGGAGGTTTAGCTAAGATCACCTCCTTTGCCCCAAGCATCTTACACACTTTGCAGTACTTAGTTACACCCTATTGGAATGATCCCTTTTCCTGTCCCCCTCACTGGACTGTGTGTCCCTTGAGGACAGAGAGGGAGAGTGTTTAGTCTTGTTCCTGGCCTTCAGTAATAGTTTCTTTGAATGCCTGTAAATATGTACTGCTACCACATTTTCTGCAGCATGCTCTGAACTACCAATTGGAAGATTTCCATCCTAGTCATTGTCTTGCCAATGACTTGAGTGACCTTAATCAGGACCTTTAACCTTGTCGGCTTCAGTTTCCTCATTGGTCAGATAAGACATCAGAAGAGGCATAGGAGATCTTTTTCATATTTTGGTTCCAGGAATTCTCTAATTCCCCAGGTCAAACCCTCAAGCCCTTGTCACTACCTTCATCAGAATTCTCAGACAGACATACTTTGACCAGGTATTGATTATTATCCAGGGGTTAAGTCATGGGGCCTGAAAGTTTTAAGAGTTTTGTCTTTCATCTTCATTAGAACCAGGCATAGTGTTGGTATTCAGTGGTGGAAAGGTATCTTCCCTCCTAAAGAAAATTAATTCCTTATAGGTTTTTTCAGAATGACGATAAAATTGAAAACAGTGTTACTACCAGTAATTAATAATCTATTTTAAGTTCCTAATTTATATTAAATATGTATCTCTAATATTCAGTACAACTCTACAAAAATAGATATTAACATTCTCATGTTATGGATGAGGTTACAAGAGGAAAAGATACCTGCCCTTCCAAAATCATGTGATTAATAAGAGATAAGACTTGAGTTTTCAAAGCCAGGGCTAACTTCAAGCCTGTGTTCTTTCCACTGTGCCATATGTGTTGAAGGAGAAGAAGAGAAGGAAGGAAGGAACGAAAAAAAAAATGAATTTACAAAGATTTTTGCTCATTTTAATAGAGCATAGGAAGGAAAGAAACCTTGCTACAAAAATTCTTATATGGCAGGGAAGACCGTCTGGAAAAGATGAGCAAATGAGCTTTAAAGCTGCCCTAGTCCTTGCTGTATAGCTAAGCAACCCTGCCTTTGTCTCTGCAGCTTGATCTCACCACTTCAGTCTGTAATAACATCCGACAGGTAGCTGTGGAGTAGCCCAGCTGGGTCACCAGCTGCTGGGGAGGAAGGTCCACTCCTTCCCTCGAATGGCTGCTCAGGCAGAGTGCATGCCAGGCCTCAAGGACAAGCCATCTCAGGGGCAGCAGGAACTGCTGGGGTGGCGCAGCTGTTTCATGCCAGTGGTTTCTAGGAATGTTTCTGACCTCTCCTGGTCCCCAGCATTTCATGGGCAATGGAGCAAGACAGAATCTCAAAGGACAGCCTGGGGACTACTTGGTTTTAGAATTGTGTTGGCTTACTATTTACTATCCATCGTATCTGTAAAGGCAGATATTTTTTTCTTTCCTTTTCACTGGGGATTCCTCTCTCCATATTGCATTTCTGATTTTGAAGGACTACTCTCACCTAGGTAATACATCCTGAAATGCTGATAAAATGGTAATTCTGAACTTTTTGTCTCCAGTCGCTCTCTGCAAGAGAATATTTCTATGTATCTGATATGAGTAATTGATAAAAATAGTAATGTGAATTAGCAGTTCAGAGCAATATTAATTTTATATTAAAATACCATTTATTGAACAGTAGACACTTCATATATATCACATTTATTCTTCAACAATTTTGAAGTAGATAATATGATTCCCATTTACAGATTCAAAAACTGAGGTTCTGTGCTATTAAGTGAATTTGCTAAGCTACATAGCTATTAAGTGGCTGGTTCTTTGGTCTGAGCTCTTTCCTTTTCATCATGCCAAACTATTACTTGGTGACTCTGTCACCACATGGCCTGTTACTGAACTAAACTTCTAGCCCTTTGGTATAGAAGTTGGTGTCTCATTGAGTCATATCTGAACCCTGTATTTTACTTTTCCTGTTTTAATCTTCGTTGTTGAATTAATCATTTACTAGTTTCCACACTACACCATCTCTCCTGTAATACTTCATAGGTAGTATTTTGACATACACACAGATTTTGGAATAATCCATCAAAGAAGGCTTTTTTTAAAGTTATCTTTTTTATAATTTTTATTTTTTACTTTTTTCTTATTTTCATTCAAGTCCCTTTAGCTGTCATTTGCACATAAAAAGGACAGATACAACAGTCTGTTATAGTGGAAAGAGCATGGCTCTAGTTACACAGATTTGGTTTTGGTCCTTTTTCTGCTGCCTACTACCTGCGTAATCTTTGAGTACTTGACCTCTGTGATCATTAATTTACCCATTTGTAATTTGGAGATAATATCTATCTCAAAATTTATTATGGTAATTAGAGCTAACATTTAGAGTATTAGACATAATGCCTTTCATATATCAGGTATTCTATTCAACAAATATCTGTTGAATATTAGACAAGTACCTTATACTATTATTGTTGTCATCATCATTAAAATTGTCCCCAGGGCCTTTCATTTCAGAAAGCCTATACAACTCATTCTTCTAGAGACTCACTTATTTTGCAGTCACCCAAGAGTCGAGGTTGCAGTGGACAACTTCCTGAAATGTCACTTGGGGGTTCAGGTTTGAACTTAGGCCATGGCTAAGCTGACCTTCTCTGCATGTGACCTTTCCTGGCCTTTGCACAATCCCATCTTTAATTGGCCGGCACCAAGCTCTTTCTATTCCTGCTTGCCATTGTCCTCTGAGTCTTTAATAGCGGCAAAGGAGGTGTCATCAGTTCAGCCTGCTCTTATTTAACTCAGGGATGCATGCTTGTTGCATATGGAGATGACTCATTGGAAGTTCTTTGAAGAGGTAGATTTTTTCAACTCCACTGAGTTTCCAGTCAGGAGGTTTATGATGGAGTGGGCTTCGAGGGCAGAATTTCTCCACTCTTGGTCATCTGCAGTGGTCCCAGCTTCAGTGCTCCAGCAACTGGAACTCTTCTTAACATCACTTAGGCCTTTGGGGCACATTTTGGCCACATTTTGTAGATGAATATAATCTCAGATGCTGAAACAAGATGGCAAGTTTTGTTGGTAAAAATCATCACTGAGTGAATCTGGTGATATTTTGTCCCTAGAATACGCTTGCCTGATTCAACACTAAATTATGAAACCAACAGCTTTCATGTGTTTAGAAACCTGCAAAATTCATATAGGAATTTAGCCTTTTAAACTCTTTGAACAAACTCTCTATCTATTGATCTATCTATCTATCTATCTATCTATCTATCGCGGAATTTCGTTCTTGTTGCCCAGGCTGCAGTGCAGTGGCTTGATCTCAGTTCACTGCAATCTCCACCTCCCAGGTTCAAGCGACTCTCCTGCCTCAGCTTCTCAAGGAGCTGGGATTACATGTGTCTGCCACCATGCCTCGCTAATTTGTATGTTTAGTGTAGATGTGGTTTCACCATGTTAGCCAGGCTGGTCTTGAACTCCTGACTTCATGTGATCTGCCTGTCTTGGCCTCCCAAAGTGCTGAGATTACAGGTATGAGCCACTACTCCTGGCCTGAGCTCATCCTTTCTATCTCACAAGGAAGTTCTCCTCTCATAGAAAAGAACTCCATCTACCAAAGTGATGATTTAATGCATCTGGTTCAATATGAAAATACCCAAAGAAAATATTATATGGTTGTTTCTTATGAGTGAAGCCATTTCCTTATCTGAGTAGGGAAATATCTTCCAATCATTAACCTGAATTCTGAGTAATGTGATTGTTATACATTTTGGCAGAAATAAATCACTTTTGCTTTTCTTTTCTAGCATTCTTATTTTACTGTGCCTGATACCAGAGAACTTCCCAGCATACCTGAGAATGTGAGTACTTGGGAAGAAAAAATTAAATTTTTACTCTCTGTTTTCTGCTTATTTATTTTAATAAATAAAGGATGTGATTTAAGGTATAATTATAAAAAATAAGATTTTTAAAAAGAACACATTGTAAAAACAAAAATATAAGAACTGAAATGCATTATGAAAACAAAAACAGAATATTTGCAAAGCATAGAAAGTATAAAGACAAGGAGGGATTGTTATTCCTCCTTCTCAAGAGTAATTATGTGTTAACATGATATTTGATTCCCTCTTTTTAGAATGTATTTTTAAATAGTTAAATCACCTATTATAAAAACATCTTTTCCATTTTCATCCATAAGTTAATTTTGTCACCTATGTAATATTCCATTTGCTGTGTAGTGTATTTAGCCATTCTCTCACTGTAGAACATTTAGATTACTTCTCATTTCTGCTATTTTAAGTGAAATGTTTCTATATAAAGAATTTTCCAAATAGAGGTTTATTAGGGTAGATTTGTTCAAGCAGGATTACACTTCTACTTCTTATTCTTGTATATATAGCTTTCAGAGAATAAAATAAAGTATTTGTGGGTAAAGTATGAGGGCACCCATCCCTACCTCTGAAGGATGTAGGAGCAGTGAACTAGAGTGTGAGAGAGCAGAAGGTTGGTGTTTGCCCTCTGAACAAGCTGAATGACATATCTAGTCTACTGCATGACATGTTTTCAAAATGTTTTACTGTGATTATAAATAGTACTATGTAGAATCAGATAAAGATGTCTACCACTTAGACACTTGATTACTTTTTAAAAATTGTAACAAATACGTAACATAAAATTCACCATCTTACATATTTTTAAGTGTACAGCTTGGTAATTTTAAATATATTCATATTTCATACATTCAGTGTCCAGAACTCTTTGTATCTTAATGAAACTGAAGCTCTGTATTCATTAAACAATTCCCCATTCTCCTGTCTCCCCAACGCCTGGCAACTATCAGTCTGCTTTCTGTCTCTATGAATTTGACTACTCAATATAGTACTTCACGTAATGAAATAATACAGTATTTGTCCTTTTGTGTCTGAGTTATTTCACTTAGCCTAATGCCTTCAGAGTCCATCTGCGTTGAAGCATGTGTCAGAATAGCCTGCCTTTTTAAGGTCGAATGATATTCCATTGTATGTGTAGACCACATTTTGCCTATCTGTTCATCCGTCAATAGATACTTAGATTAGTAGATACTGTTTTCACCGTTTGGCTACTATTAATAATACTGCTTTGAATGCTGGTGTACAAATACTTGTTTGAGTCTCTGCTTTTAAATCTTTTGAGTGTATATTTGAATATTTGATTAGAAAAGTACTGGAATAAGTGGTATATCTTTTCATAACTACTGTAGATTCACAGAAAAGAAATTTTTCTAAGTGTTTTCTATAGAACAGATTACAAATGTCAGGTGATCAAATGTAATGAATGAAGTTTGGCTGTAGTATTCTGATTAGGTAACAGTCTTGCTAAGTTAGGATTATCAAGCATAGCCACACAGTATATTATCTGTATGATCAGGCTATGGTAGAAAATATTACATCCTTTTTGTTTGACATTAACTAAAAAAAATTCAGACCAGAGTTTGCATTTCAACAAGAGTAGCTAAAGTTTGTTGAGAACTACTGCTTGTCAAATGACATATTTGGTGCTTTTCTCCATTTCCTCACTTACCTCTCTCAACAAACTTACGTGGTAGCTATCTTAATTATTCTCATTTAATATAAGGAAAGAAAAGCTCTGAAAATTAAGTAACATATTCAAGATCCTACAGCAAATAAATGTTAAAATCAGAATTCAAATATTGGTCACTTTGAGCCCATGATTTGTCCCTTTGAGCTCTCAGAAAATTCAATTGAAATTACGAAAGAAAGGAGAAAAATATTTCCCTAATGTCAGAGGAAGACACCATGAGCCAGAAAGTTTGGGAATTTACGTAACATAAAGGAGATGATGACTGATAGTTGCAGTCAGTTCAGCATAGACAGTGGAGACATCCAAAAGGAAGTGAAAAATAGTGCAGGAAGAGCAGAAGCAGAGGCATACTCTGACTATGAAGGAGGCTACTGAAGGATTATTTTTAAATTGGGCATTTATAAGAATTGATCATGTACTAAATCACACCAAGAATTTCAAAGTAGAGAACTAAACTCTTACAGGTCAGTGACTTTTATGGCAGTGAACTAAAACTATAATAATAAATTAATTAAAGATTTAAAAATGTTCATCTATTTGAAAGAGCAGTTGAATCAAAGATGATAAAAATTAAAGTTAGATGTTATTTAGAAATTAATGACAATGAGGACACTAAACAAGTACCTTAGGGGTGTGGCTAAAACCATACTCAGGGGATAATTTATAGCTTTGAATGCTTTTATATAAATAAGAAATTTAAAAAACAATGAACCTGACTTTCAAGGAACTAAAAAAAAAAAAAAGGATAGTAATAAAAAATAACCAAAACTAGAAAAAGGAATTATAATGTAATTTATTAGGGAATATTGCTGAAGTAAAATTGAAAAATAGTAGTTAAAAAACTGAATTTATGAAAAGAATAAAATTTTAAACTTATTCAATAAATTTAAAAATTGTGAAAACAGAAAAATTTCTGGAAAAATACAAACGATAGTTGGCCTGAGAAATAGGCAATATGAGTATAGAATTGTAACTTTAAAAGATTAATAAAGCTCTATTGCAATTCCATCCTTCTAAAAATATGTCAGGTTTAGGTGGTTATATAGGTGTTACTGGAGAAGATAATTATTACTTAAACAGTATCAAATCATAGAAAAGGGATGTGTGTATGTGTATCATGCAACAGCAAAAGAAAAATCAAGCATAGTCCCCTATCTCAGAAATCTGTTCCTGAGATTTTTCTTCAGTCTCTTTTATGGCATGGTAGTTTTTCACACTGTGCTACTAGGACCTCCAGTGTTGCTTTGGGAGCCCTGGAAGGCCTCACTGAGGTAGGTGACTAACTGACCAGAGAACTGGATCCCTGCTCCTGTTTTATTCAGAGCAAATTAATTTCCACTGCTTAAATTGGGAGTTGAGTAATACTTTGTTTGAGATGAAAGTGTTCTATTTTTTTTGTTAAGTTTAGAAACTTAACATTAAATGCATACAAAATATACATACTTTATATCTGTTTTTCTTGTAGCAATATACTATGAACGTTTACCTGTGTTATTAAAAACTCTTTACAAATATTTTGTTGTAAAAAATTAATACCAACATATAGAGAAAAAAATGAAAGGCTCCCCGCCATTACCACCATCCCTGCCAAACCCCAATCCTACTATCCCTCCAGTGTTTGATGAAACCTTTCTCTATGAATTTAGTATTATATGTGTGAGTACCTGTGTATGTGTTGTAGACGGTTTTTAAACATAAATATGATGCTATTCATACTTGTTTGGCAACTCATTTTTTTGTTTAATGTATTCTAAAAAGTGTTTCTATCTACCTCCTTCATCCTTTTTAATGATATACTTATTCAGTGGTATTTTTATTCTTATGAAAGTAATGCATATTAATGGCTTAAAAAATCATGTAGTACCACATAGTTGATGAAAATGAGCAATTTCCAAGTTGCCCACCTACTTTCAAGATTTTAGCAGCTGTGCTTCCCTTCGTATTTTTGAATAACCTATTCATGTTGTTGTATCTTAATTTTTTGGTCTTTTACCACCCCTGACCATCCCCACCCTGAAACACACAAAATAACATTCTCCCAGTTACATATTTTCCATCTCCCATTCTTCCTGTATCTTTAAAAAATTTTTACATTAAATCAGAAGTTAATGTTTACATTTTAATGAGCATGCTGACACAGAGAGTAGATTACCTTTTCTTTCTTATACAACTTTTTGTCACATAAGTGTTCTTGTGTTTCACATCTTTTTCATTCTTGATTTTATTCCCTCATTTTGGTGAAACATGTGCTGGTAGTTTTCTTCAGAAAGTACTCTGTTAGAGGCGACATTTTTAGACCTAGCATGACTAAAAATAACTTTCTTCTTCTTTTTTTGAGGCAGAATCTTGCTCTGTTGTCCAGCCTGGAGTACAGTGGCACGATCTTGGCTCACTGCACACTCCACCTCTTGGGCTCAAGTGATTCTCCTGCCTTAGCCTCCTGAATAGGCATGGCTACAGGTACACAGCACCATGGCAGGCTAATTTTTGTATTTTTTAATAGAGATAGGGTTTTACCATGTTGACGAACTCCTGACCTCAAGTGATCTGCCTGCCTCAGCTTCCCAAAGTGCTGGAATTACAAGCCTGAGTCACCACACGCAGCCATTTTATTCTTCTTTTGATAGTTTGACTGGGTATAGAACTCTAGGTTGGAAATCACTCTCTCTTTAAAACTTTGAAGATGTTTCTCCACTAACTTCTAGCTTTCCTGTTGCAACTAAGAAGTCTCAGGCATTCTGATTCCTATGATTTATTTATTGTAACCATCCTTTGATGGTCCCTCCTGGTATCCTGAAATTGCAGTGATGTACCTTGCTGTGGGCCTGTTTTCATCTACTGTGCTGGGCACTTGGTGGTTCCATTTAATCTGGAAACTCATGTCCTTTAGAGCTGAGGACTTTTCTCACATTGTATCTTTGAAAAAATACTCTTCATTTTTCTTACTTTCTCTGGGGCCTCTATGACAGAATATTAAATCTCCTGTATTGATCCTCTAATTTTCTTGTTTTTTCTCTCCCATTTACCATCTCTCTCTTTGAGTTTTCTCTCTGCTTTCTTCTGTCATTATATTGATATTTTCACTCATCTGTGAGACTGTATTTATAGATTTTAAAAATTGTTCTTCTTCTTGGATTATCTTCTTGCCCATCATTCCTGTCTTCGTGCTCATCATTCCTATCTTCTCTTTGTTTTGTTCCATAACTTTCACTGTAGAGCCTTTCCTCAAATGGCTGCGCCGTTACATTTAAGAGTGAGGCACTAAAAAGCTGACTGGATGCTCCGTCCTCGTGAATAGAGCTTGTTACCTGGTGGGCTTTTATTGTGGGGGATAGATCAGAGTTTCTGGAGCTTAGAACCAGTGTGCCTATTTTGAGGGACAGGGGGACTCTCAAATATCAGTATCAGAATCTTTTCTTTTGAATTGGTCTGTTTTCTTTGCCTAGGGAGTGTATGCTTTATTACTAGTGTTCCAGAAGCTGAGTAGGAATGGTAAGTTATGACATGTCAACATCTAATATGTGTACCTTCATTTGTTCCTCATTTTTAGTATAAGGCTTTATTTCCTGTCCTCAGCTATACCTGCTGTCCCAGGCATTTCTGGTTCAGTTCTTCTAGAAGGGAAACACATATTCCTCTGCAGAGGTGCAGGAAAGTCTGTTGACTAGCTCAATGAGCTGGGAGAGAAGATCCTTGGGATTGAATTACTCCTATTTTTATTTGCACTCCTTCCCCTAGCCTTCAGAGATTCTGGGTGTCTCCAGTTCCTTTTTGGAATTCTTTTTGTGCTATGAGTTGGGCTGAATGTTCGATGCTGTGCCTGCCCACCTTATCCATAGCTTTCAGCTTTTCTTCTCAACCTCAGTCACATGCTTGTCAGCTTGGACCAGATTATTCTTTACTGAATGGGGCTGTTTTATACATCATAGGATATTTAGCAAGCATCCCTGGGCTCTACTCACCATATGATGGTAGCACACTCCCCTCCAGCTGTGACAACCAAAAATGTCCACAGGCATTGCCAAATATCCCCGGGGGACTAATGGCCCCAGGTTGAAAACCACTTCTTTAGTCACGTCTGTTTTTCGTCTTTCAAAAATTTGATCTCTCTCTTCCATTACTATCTCTTCTCCTGTTTTTTGGTGTTTGTGCCTTTTAAAAATGTTTTACTGTGACTTTTTCTGGGAGGGTGGTATCAGGAGAGAGAAAAGATAAATATATGTTTAATCCACTGTATTTAACTGTTTTAGCTATGCTTTCTCTACTAATAAACATTTATATTTTCTATTATAAATAATGTTATAATAAAAATGATTGCCTAGGTTAGGTACATTAAAAACCATTTTTTTCTTCTGAGAATGAAAAATTACTTAGGAACTTGATTTTAAGGTACCTAAAAATTCTGATCATTTGTAATTTTTCTAAACCACAATTGAGATTAGGAAGGTTTTTGTTTTTTTTTTTCAAGTCTTCTTCTCATAGCCTTACCTCCAAAGCCTGTCTGCACTACATGCTACCTCTCCTGCCCCAACTATTTTTAAAATTTACATTTCTTCTGCTGGTTTTGCCACTAATGAACCAATTTCATGCATATGACCCATTGTCCCTAAATCCTCCTTTGCAAACCAGTAAAAGGCTAGCCTTGTTTGTTTCTAAGCAGAATGATAATACCAATCTGCCAGACTCCTAACGTACATGATTCCATTTAATCCTTAGAGCTACTCTGAGAAGGGTAGATGTGAGCCCCATTTTAGACAGGAAGCCCAGAGCTCACAGAGCTGAGGTGAAAGGTCTGCTCCTAAGCACGGTGTAGCGACACAGGTTTGTAAGGTTTTGTTCCTATTGTACCCCACTGCCTCTCTGGACTTGATGTGTTCTATTCATGAGGACAAAAAGGAAAAGAAACAGTTTTTTAAAAAATATAGCAAATTACAAAATGAAGCAGGAAAGCCTTTCCTCTAAAGAGAATCTGAACTTTTGTAGGACCAATTTGTGTGATTTTTGGCGTAGAATCACTATTGAGCTTTAGCCATGTTGAAATTTGCATATTAATCTCTTGATAATTTTTCAAGGATTAATTTCAAATTACTAAATTGCTGCATTGCAGATTGAAACAAGCAGTAACTTTGGGGTTGTTAATCCTTTATGATCTGGTGTAGCAGAAGAGTATGAACTTTAGAGACAGCCAGACTCTGGGCTTCATTATCCTGGGACCTTGGAGCAATTTACTTACACTCCTGGAGCCTCTAGGTCCTTATCTTTAAAAGGAAAATGTGAGAAACAAATGAAGTATTAAATGTAGAGTTCCAAGGACAATATCTGGTGTGATGGAGTTGCTGCCTTTTTTTGTTTTGTTTTGAGATGGAGTCTTGCTCTGTCGCCCAGTCTGGAGTGCAGTGGCAGGATCTTGTCTTACTGCAGCCTCCATCTACTGGGTTCAAGCAATTGTTCTGCTTCAGCCTCCTGAGCAGCTGGGACTATAGGTGTGCACCACCAGGCCCAACTAATTTTTTTTTTTTTTTTTTTTTTTTAAGTAGAGACGGGGTTTCACCATGTTGGCCAGCCCAGGAGGATCACCTTGTGTTCCTCCCACCTCGGCCTCCCAAAGTGCTGGGATTATAGGCATGAGTTACTGCACCCAGCCCGGAGATGCTGCTTTCAATGGTGTGTTTCTTCTCCTTTTCTTGCCTCTCCCAGAATTCTAGTCTTAACTTCCCTTGAGATCTGAGTTGTGGCTTAGCACTGAAGAACATTACTTCTGGAGCATATCTTTTCTAGGTTTTTGCTCATATTCATAGTTATGGAGATTAATGCTTTTCCTTTCATGGGGCATATATTTCATGGAGCCTCAAAAATGTCTTAGCAGGCCCTTTTGACATCAGAATGTCTGAAGCTTGGAGTTGATGGAGCAAATTGAGCCCAGGGCTCCACTGCCAGTAATATAGCAGATGGTTTGTAAATATTTTTTTATTATCTTCTCTAAGGAACATAAGCAACAAAAAGGATAAATAGGCTTTGGGATATGGAACTTCATAATGGTCTATCCCATTCTATCCAGATAATCCCATTCTCTTAGACAGCTTCAGGGAAGTGTTAGTGCAGGTGTCCCCAAACTACGGCCCGGCCTGCGGGCTGCATGCAGCCCCCTGAGGCCATTTATCCGGCCCCCCGCCGCACTTCAGGAAGGAGCACCTCTTTCATTGGTGGTCAGTGAGAGGAGCACAGTATGTGGCGGCCCTCCAACGGTCTGAGGGACAGTGAACTGGCCCCCTCTGTAAAAAGTTTGGGGATGCCTGTGTTAGTGTAAAAAAAAGAAGGAGCTGGTATTTACTGAGCATCCACTGTGGATATGAAATCTTCAGACAGCCTTAAAATATGCTTGTTATCCCTATTTCCCTATTCTGGAGAGGAAATGAAGCCCAGAGAAGTGAGGTAACTTGCTGAACCAGAAAGTGCTAAAACCAGGATTCCCACCTCGGTTGGTAGGATCCAAGCATTGAGATGCTGCTGTGTCTGGGCCCTGGTTCCATGGCTCCCTCTACCCATCTAAGAAACTGGTCATCATACGTGTAAGTTATATAATTAATTGTATGAATGTTTGGCTAAATGTTCTCTCTCCTTCTCTAAGGACAAGGATCAGTATTTTTTTCAGTGTAGCACTATACTCAGAACAAAATAGATACCCAGTATATATTTACTGACTGAATCAATGACTGACTGAATGACTGAATGAATGAATTAACAAGTAGCCACCCCCAGGAGAAGAAAAAAAAAAACAACAATTCCTTTCAGTTGGCTTTTGGGCCAATTTGTCTGCAAGACATTAATGAAAAGCAAATGTGAAAAATTAATTCTTTCCCCTTTCAGATCCCCATTGAAGTTAATTCTCATTATTTCTACAGTTTCTTTCTTTTCACTGAAAAACTATCACTCTATAATTGCTCATCAGGGTTTTCTGTGTCTATCAAGATAACACATGTAGGAGTGAATTTTATGCAGGCAATAATTAAATGAGCATAAATTTTTATAAATTTTAAACAGTTGACCTGCATTTAAAAAAAGTCAAGAGATCGTGAACAGCTATGTAGTAATAATTACATTGTAAACTAGCTGTATAAGGGATTTTTTTTTAGTGTCCAGGTTTTGAAGTTTACTTTTGATTAATGGATAATCATATAGACTTTCATTTGGAATATTAAACAACCTGTCTTAATTATCTAGTTGGTGTCATACTAAGTGGTTAATGATGCGAGGAAAGCAGTTAGAATGGACAGTTACATATAACATTGCCCAGACTCCAGTTTGTCAAAAGATGCGCCATGATACAGAAAAGATTTATGAACTCATCGTGACTTTCAAACATAAACAAAGTTAAAGTGGTAGTAGAAGACCTATTATCAAGAACTGCGATTATAGAGAATTCCATTGTTGCTCTTAAGCGTTGTCAGGTAATTGTTTATTCTAATGGATTTTCCATTCTCATGGAGGGATGGAAGTTGACCTCTGGGTAAACTCTGCTTTCCCTCCTATAATACACTTCTCTGATTTGATTATGTGAATTCGTGGGATTCTTTCTTAGGCAGATTGTTTTAGAATCCAAATTTATAATTCCCTTTGAAGAATCGCTCACAACTAAGGTTACCTAAATCCTTAAAAAATACAAAAAAGTTTAGGGTTTTAAAAATTTATATTATGGTAAAATAATTTAAAAAGAAGTTATTTCAGTAAACAAGACCCACTGACAAAACCAAGCTTCTTTCCTTGGAAGCTGCCTCCAGACACAAGACAGTAGGTCTTTATCATGTGTACCATGTATGAAGTGGAAAGTCACAAAGACTAATAAAATGACAGACAGTGGGGCGGACTGGCATCTGTTTCGAAGGCTCCAAGGAGTACCCAGCTTAGAGTCAGTTCTTTGGTTTGAGGATTATCTCATTTCCCTAAGGTATTGAACCTAAGACGCTTTCTCTCTAAGCCCCACTGTATCCCCTTCCATGCCCACCCCACTCCAACTCCCCCCATTGCCACCACCCCCACCTGTTTCCTAACCTCAGGCAGGGATCACAGTGAGCCTCAAGTCCCCAGCCACCTGGATTGGGGCAGGAGCCAGCAGGGACAGCTAAAAGAGAGTAGCCATTATGAGGCTTCTCCTGGGAGAACGAGGGTTTTGCCAGGTGCCATTCCCTTTCTCTTTGTCTGGATTTAGAACCACAGGGGGTTTGCGCTAGACCTGACGCTTATCAATGTTTCTTTGCAGAGATGAGAAGTGGAAGTCTAAAGAGTCTAAGGAGCTTGTGCATTGCAGGCCTCTTCTGAAATGCAACTTGCAGGCTGCTCTGTCCAGAGACCTTGCTCATATTTGAGCCCTTTCCAACCTTGGTGGTGGTTAGCTTTGCAGCTGTGCTACCCAGCCCTAGAGAGTATGGCCAGAAGAGGTGCTAGGTGGAGAGGCATTGCTCCTGAGGATATAAATATATGTGTAACTGAAATAACGCTTAAGCTCCATGAGTGGGAAAGGAATATCCTCAAGCCTGAAAACATACTGCCACTAAGAAAACTGAGACCTTTTAAGCACAGAAACTGGGAATTAGCCCTCGAAGCAAGGGTTTCCTTTCCAAGTAGGTGAGTCACACAGAGAAGTAATTGGCAGAGAATGAAGAGAGTGTGGTCACTTAGGCTCAGGCATGGTAGCAATACAGCCCAGGACACTAGGCCTAGGACTAGGTGGCCAGGGACACCATGTTTGACAGGAATTATTGGACTTTAGAAGGAGGATTTATCCTTTACTAAATGAATGGACTCTCCCTTTAAAAAACTATTTGGGCAAGTGGACAAGTATGGCGCATAGTAATCTGGAAGTCCAGGCGTCATCTGAGATTTTTTTCCTCCTTCCCTAAGTCTAATTCATCAAATCCTATGGTTCTACTTTAGAGGTATCTGTCACATCCATACCCAAAGCTTTTGTCTGAATTGGTTTTTTAATGTATATTTTAATCATTTCTTTCCCAGAATATGGCAGCAGACTCTTAGTTGACTGTCCTGCCTCCTGTTTGCCCTCTTACCGGTCCTCCACAGAGCCTCTGGGAAGCTCTTGCTGAAACACAAATAGGATCATGTCAGGATTCTTCAGCACTGCCCTATTCCCTGTGGGGCAAGGCGTAGGCTCCCACAGGACAGAAACCTAACTCCACTGCCCACTGCTCTCCCACCCCGCCCCGCCCTGCCCTGCCCTGCCCTGCCCCTCACTCTCCTCCCTGCCTGTGGCTCCTCTCCCCACCTTGTCTTTGCCTCTGCCTGGAATATGCTTCTTTCCTTGTCCACTGAGTGAACCCATTTGGAGGCCCAGACCAATTGTCTTCTCCATCACACCTTCTCTAGCCTTTCCCTGCATATCCACCCAGGGGGTTGAGGCTCGTCAGCCGTGCCTGGAGTGTAGCCTCAACCACAGTACATTGCATACTAGATTTCTAAGTCTGATGTTCCTCCCACCCCAGACGAAGCAGGAAAATGGAGGTCACAGTTAGTTTATCTTTGCAAGCCTAGCTCCTAGGAGGGTGCTAGGCACATAGTAGGAATTAAATAAGTAAGTGTGTGTTCATTGCCTGATTATAGGCGACAGAAATGGGAGGTTGAGGACTTAGTCCACAGAAACAAAGTACTGGGAGAGTGGCTTATCTTTTATCAGCAGAGGCTTATAATATGTTCTGGCTATAGTCTTGACTAAAGACAGCCTAGTGTGGACGCCCTCCCTTTTCCTATCCTCTGATCTATCCATTGGAGAACTATGGTTGACCTGGCTGTAAAATGATTACCTGCTTCTGTGTACAGCCCTCACCCTAGTTACCTGATAAACCACTAATTTATTCACATTTTTAATAAATGCAGCCACAGATACCATGAAAAGTCATCCCCTCCCTCCCTCCACCATCCGCAGCTACTTACCTGCCTCTGTGCAGTTTCCAGTGTCAGTTCTTTTTCTGTGGGTTCTTCACCATTACTGAGTGATCAGTTGCTTCCTTTGACTCAGAGCCAGGTTTTCTGGAGTCACATGCTACATTCTTCCTAATGTCCCACCTGGTTCCTCTTCCGGGCTGGTGTGTTCCTCACTGCACTGCTCTCGCCTGAGCAAGGGACTCAGCCATTGCTCCCTCCATGCACCGAGCTTGCTCTTATCAAACTGCTGGATGATGGGAGAAGTAGCTTCACCCAACAGGACCTCAGTCTCGTGGCAAAAACATACTTAAAACTGAGTTACTGTAAGGTAGGGACCATGGAAGCATACGGGGGAGCTTGACAAATGATGAGTTGGGGAAGTCTCCTGGGAAGAGATGACATCAGAGCTGGGTCTTGAAAAGTAAGCAGGTGCCCTCAAGGAAGAGCAGGACATTCAAGGCAGAGGACACAGCAGAAGTAAAGGCCTGTGGGTATGAAAAGGCATGGCAGGCCTGAGAGAGTGAGGATTGGTGTGGCTGGGGGAGGGAGGTTCCTGACTCCGTGGGGCCTGCTTCTGAGCTGAGGCTTGGTGGAACTGTGAGTGCTCCCTGCAGCTGCTCCCGGGGCCCCACTCTGCCCCACAGGTGCTCCCATGGCTGAGCGAGGTTCCCAGGGCTGTTGGCACTCCCACCCACTCCCACCCGCTCAGGCGGGTGGCATCCCAGAAGGAAAGAGGCAGGGGAGGAAGCAGATAAGAAAGACAGCTTCTGTTTAGACACAAATATCTTGGTAATCAGCACAGATGGGATGAGAAATACCAAAAAAAGTACATGACAGTTTAGAGAGAATTTGGCTAAATGTTACGTATTTTTAACATACCTGTGTAGAGTTTTTGGAACCAGCACCTGAGTCACTAAGAATCTGATTGGAGATGGGGGACATGCCTCAATCAAATGGTGTTTTTATTGCAGAAATGTTCCCTTCCCCATCCACAAAAGTATCCGTGTGATTTTTTTTTTTTCTCCCACCAAAATAAGGCGCAGGATTTGTCTCTGACGCTGTGTCTCCCTATTTGGACGGCAAGCTGTGTAACATATTTCTCCCCAGCGTGAAGCTTCTTGGCAGACTCTTGAGGCCACGTTTTGGTGGCTTCAGAGTTATCTTTGGATCTGTCAGAAGTGCTAATGGGCTTTCTGGCCTTCTTTAAGCTCCTCATTTCTATTTTCTTTTTACTTCCATCCTCTCCTAAAAGAAAAATTCATGTAATTCATCAGCAGTTAAGCTTTTTACTGAAATGCTCAGTGAAGGGCCTCATATTTTTGTTTGTGAGGAGAGCTGTGCCATGTCACCGTCTTCAGAGCAAACCCCACCCTTACATCATTAGCTCTGCATTCCTCCGTCCAGTAGAGGAACCAAGATACGCTGGTCAATCCCTTCCATCTGCCTTTTGTGTTTGCTGTTTTGTTTTTCCCTGAGTTTGTTAGGAGGCAAGTTGGTGTGGTGGTTAGGGTATGCGTTTTGGATTGAGGAGATCTGATTTCGAAACATGGCTCTGCCCTTTCTAGCTTGGTGACCTTTAGAAGTCTACTGAGACTTCCCAAGCCTCAGTTTTGTTCTCATCTATAAAGTGGAGGTGATACTGCCTGTCTCAGGGTTGTTGGGAAAACTGGAATGAACACAGGAAAAGCACCTGTTGCCTGCCACATATGGATCACTCCGTGAATGGGGTAACAGTCATTTTTAACAGAAGCATTTCCCTTTCTTTAGGCATACTTGATCTTGTTCTGTTTCTTTTTCCAAATATGATTTTTACCTACAATTTAGTGTTATATGAAAAGAGCACGGATTTAGACCCTCTTAGGACTGAATCATGTCACACCCACTTACCGCGTGACCTTTGCCAAACTATACAATTTCTCTGTACCACTGTTTTCTCATCTTTATAGAGGGATAATAATACTTGTTTCAAGGAGTAGTTTGAAGATTAAGTGAAATGTGTAGTAATAAATGTAAACCTTGCACACAGTGGACGTGCGTAAGAGGGACAGTGTGGTATAAGGGAAAGCTTATAGGCTGTGGAGTCAGATCTGATTTCACCAGTTACTGACCTCTCCCAGACTTCTTTATACTGGAAAGAATAACACCTACTGGACTTTTGTGAAGACCGCACAATTACACATCCACAGTGTCTGGCACAGTGACTGGCACTTGATAGCTAGTTAGTATATAGAGCTATTAATTCACTTGCTCTGTATTTATAAAGGTTGACAGTTAACCTGGTACTTCAGTCAAACAATAATAAATTATAAGATAAGTACCCATTTTTACTCCCAGCCCATAATATTGTTGAAAATCACTTTATGCTATTTTGCATGCAAAATCCACCTGGTTTATTTCAATTTATGGGTTACAGATCTTTAATCATTATAAACTGCAATCCCTGGCAATAGCGTTCTTCCCTCCCTAACCCCTTTCATTTTCAGAGGATTATATTGTGTGGCATTGAAAACCTGTAACATTGAAGAAATTAGCATATTCATGTATATTATTAAGTCAGGTGGGTATAGAAAGCATTGTATAAATGAAACACACTCCATTTTTTTTCTGAAATCTGAAGAGTACCAATCTATAGTATTAATTAAAAGAATGAAGCCCAGGCTACAGGGGGCGGCCGTGGGGTGGGTGGGAAGGCTAGTTAAAACACTGCTTTGTCACAACTTGCTGCTGTTTGTCTTCTATTTTTTCCCCCTTTTGAGTGAAATACCTGGAAATTGTAAATGTTCGAAATTACCTTAATTCCAGCTGAGCCATTTTAGCGAATGTAAACTGTGAAGGAGGGGATACCAGCAGTGATGACAGGAGAGGCGCTTGCCTGGCCTTCGTGGGTGGCATCTCCTGCACAGAAACGGGCTCTGTGCCAGGAGCATTTTCGTCCCTGGGTACTTTCTTTTGCTTAGGCGTATGGCACAGCACATCAGAAAGGTTCTAGGGTCTGGGGCCCAAAGATTTGAGCAGCAGTCCTGTCTTCATTGCTTATTAGATTGTTCCATCTTGGAGAATCTCTCTGAGTCTTGATTTCTTCATTTGTAAGATAAGTAGAATTCCTGTTCTGCTCACCTTTACAAACTGACCTAAGGCACAAATGCAGTGCTGGATGTGACCTCACAGTTGTAAACTGTAATCACGACACAAAGATGTAATTGCTCAGGCTCCTTCCTCTCTAAGGGCTCTTCCAACATGATGGTTCATGATTTTATACATGATGGGGATTTGGCTTCCCAGACAGAAAGAAAAGGACAGGGGGAAGAAGAGAGTATACTTTTTGATTATTTTCTGTTTCTTATGCTCTTATTAGATACTGTTGTAATAAGAACAAACAAAATAACCTACAACCCGTGCCTTCTTCTTTCTCCTAGAGAAATCTGACAGAATATTTTGTGGCTGTGGATGTCAACAACATGTTGCATCTGTACGCCAGTATGCTCTACGAACGCCGGATACTCATCATTTGCAGCAAACTCAGCACTGTGAGTAGACAGTCTTAAGACTGGCTTTTTAATGATTTAATTTTAATTGAAAGATACATCAACAAGATGAAAGAAAATTTTAGAAAAAGGAGTCAGCTACAATCCCTTTATTTGGCAACATGTCATTTTCATTAATTATTCGTGTTTTTTACAGTGCCAGTGCACATTTCATTTATTCCTGTAGTCTTACAGTCAATTATAAATAGCTTTCCATTCGATTATGTGTTATGAACATTTTGCAGTTTTCTGCATGAGCTTCAAGTGTTCTCATATTTTTAATATCTACATATTTTGTGATACAGATGTGTCATTATTTACTCAATCTTCTTTTGATGACGATTTAGGTTGTTTATTATTATTTAATCATTTTAGTAGATAATACTGCAATGAACATCTTTTGACTGTTAACAGTTACCTTCTAAGGAGTGGGGTGCCAGGTCAAAGGACGTGATAAGCACTATGACTTAGGGACTGCCAAATTGCTTCCCAAACAGGCGGTACTTGTTTACAGTGAAGGCTGCCAGCTGTAGATGAGTATGCCATTTTCACTGCAGCTTTGCCAGGAAATAGAGAGTGTGTGTGTGTGTGTGTGCGTGCGTGCATGCACGCGTGCGCACTCAAATGTTTTAATTCAGCTAAGAAAGTAGATGTGCAGTGGTGTTTCAGGTTTGCTTTAATTTTAAAATTACCTCTTTGGTTAGAGGTAACTGAATATTTTCCATGGGTTTATTTTTTATTTGTATTTTGTTAATATCCTTTCACATTTATTTTATAGGTGTCTTGATGTTTTTCTTATAAATTATAATGAAGGCCGGGTGCGGTGGCTCACGCCTGTAATCCCAGCACTTTGGGAGGCCGAGACGGGTGAATCACGAGGTCAAGAGATCGAGACCATCCTGGTCAACATGGTGAAACCCCGTCTCTACTAAAAATACAAAAATTAACTGGGCATGGTAACACATGCCTGTAGTCCCAGCTACTCGGGAGGCTGAGGCAGGAGAATTGCCTGAACCCAGGAGGCAGAGGTTGTGGTGAGCCGAGATTGCCTGGGTAACAAGAGCGAAACTCCATCTCAAAATAAATAAATAAATAAATAAATAAATAAATTATAATGAACTTTCTATATAGCTTTTGGTGTGTGTATAATTTAAATATTTTTATATTCCTTTTATTTCAGTTTTTCACTTGCTAAGTATAAGAATTTACATTTTCCCCAATGTTGTTTTATGAAAATTCTGAAGCCATTATAGAAAGTTGAAATAATTTTACAGTGAATGCTGATCTACTTCCTTTTAAATTCTACTAGTGACATTGTATAGATCTTTGTCATGTATTTATTCAACTGTTCATCTTCCATACCATCCATTGATCCATCTTTTTTTTTTTTTTTTTTTTTTTGAGACAGAGTCTTATTCTGTCACCCAGGCTGGAGTGCAGTGGCACTATCTCGGCTCACTGCAACGTCTGCCTCCCAGGTTCAAGTGATTCTTGTGCCTCAGTCATGCAAGTAGTTGAGATTACACGCATGCACCACCACACCCAGCTACTTTGTGTATTTTTAGTAGAGATGAGCTTTTGCCATGGTGGCGAGTCTGGTCTCGAATTCCTGACCTCAAGTAATCCACCCACCTTGGCCTCCCAAAGTCCTGGGATTACAGGATATCCATCTTATTTTTTATGCATTTCAAAGTAAATCACAGGTATCACTTTACTTTCCCCTGAA
Source organism: Saimiri boliviensis (assembly GCF_048565385.1). Lineage (NCBI taxonomy): Eukaryota > Metazoa > Chordata > Mammalia > Primates > Cebidae > Saimiri > Saimiri boliviensis. The sequence goes on along the minus strand of NC_133450.1, from coordinate 216,352,783 downwards.
TAAGTCAATATCTGTTTGCTGGGTTTATTGCTGTTTTTGTTTTTGTTTGTAGACAAAACTTATGTACAGAAATTGACTAGGAGTAGAATGCCTAATAGGTATCCCTGTGTTAGATAGGGTAGAAAAATCTTGTAAGCGGAGAGTTCCCTAATGAAGGACCTATGGATAAAATCAGTTATGTGTTTACCTATGAATAAAAGCTGCCTAATAATGAAAACTGTCTGAGACTACTAGAGTTTTCCTTATGGTTTTTATTATATTTTATTTTTTCTTCATTATTTTATTTTTTCTTTGGTTCTTGATTGCTCATCAAGAACTCAGTTTTTGTATTGCCCACTATGTGTTAAGAATAGCCTATACTAGACCTCTTGCTTTGTTTTACATTTTATTTTACACCATATGTGCAGTTCATAATTTCAGGGCACAGACACCCAGACTGAATTTCAGAATGAGTATATTGTCAACCATATCTATTATAACCTCTTTGAAAGAGTCTAATCCATAACCAGTTACTATTGCTTTAGATTATTAAACTTCAGTCAACAAGAACAAGACATCATCTCAGTGGAACTGAATTCTCTATCGTTTAATCATGATATTTTTGATTCCTTACTATGTGCCAAACACTGTCTTAAGCACTTTGCAGATATTAATTCATTTAATTCTTACTACAACAGCCTTGGGGGTTCTGTAATTGCCTCTGTCTTATAGATAGGGAAGAATGAATCTTCTGTGTGATTTTGCTCTCATAAATGTAATGGATTTAACACACAGAGTTATCTCTGCTTCCTCCCAAAACTAAAATGAAATAAAGGAATAAATCTACAAACACAAAGAACAGATGCAGCAGAAATTTTTAAAATAGTAAGAAAATACCGTTAGCAACTTTATGCCAGTATTTCAAAACTAAGGCAAAATAGAAGAAAAGTAATTTAGCAAAGCTGACTCAAGAAGAAATAGAAAAATTGAATAGGTTATTTAACTTACAGAAATTGAATCAATATCTTTACATATTTTTCCAGATAAACACTCATCCCAGGTGGTTTTACAAGTGTGTTTTATCAAACATCTCAAGGAAAAGATTATTTCAATCTTAGACAAACTCCTTAAGAGTCTAGAACAAGAGGGAATGAAACCCAGCTTTTCCTGTGACACTTGTATAACCTTGACATTCAACACAAAGACAGCACAAGAAAGAAAAATTAGCAGCCAATGTCACTCATTAACGTAGGGGTAAAAATCTTCAAATAGGAAACAAATGACTGATGATACTAGGAAATCTATTAATATAACTTAAATATTAACATAATAAACTGGAAAACTTTTATGGTCCTCAGTAGAGGGGACAGAAAGCACTACTGTGTTCATGAATAAGAAAATATCTTGAAGATGTTATTTCATTTCAAAATGATGTATAAATTGTACACAATTCTATTCAAAACCCCAATAGGGTTTTACATAGTACCTGACAAGCTGATTCTAAAACTAATATGGAAAAGCCAGAGAAAGAGCCACAACATACTTGACAAAAAAGAATGGGTTGTGAAAGCTTGCTTTACCAGCTGTCAAAGCTTTCTATAAAGCTGTAGTAATTAAGATGCTAGTAGTGGATGAGGGTACACATATAGGCTGTTGGAACAGAATAGAGAGCCCCAAAACAGATCACATGTATATGGGTTCTTTATATTGTAAATGGTGGCATTGTAGAATCTGTGGGGAATCAATGGACTTTTTAATCATTGGCTGTCTACATGGAAAAGAAAAGGAAGACAGTTTCTATTGTACACACAAAACTAAATTCCAAATGGGTCAAGAACTTAAATGTGAAAGGCAAAATTTTAAAACATTTAGAAGACAAAGTAGAATCATCCTCAATGATTTTTGGAGTAGAGAACGGCCTATTTAAAGATGATCCATAATACACACTGTATAAAAGAAAATACTAAAATTGTCAACTTTCATTCATTAAAAGATATTGTTCGGTGGCTGAAAAGTCACAAGCTGAGATTTGCGGTATAACAAACTGACAAAATTAATATCAGAAATAAGTACAGAACTACAACAATTAGAAAGAAGACAAGCCCGTCAAGGGAAAAATTGGCAAAAGGCATGAATGAGCATTTCACAGAAGAAATACAGATGGCCAAGAACTATATGGAAAGATACTCAACCACATTAGTAATCATAGAAAAGCACATTAAAACTACAGTGATTATGGCTGGGCACAGTGACTTATACCTGTAATCCCAACATTTTGGGAGGCCAAGGTGGGAGGATCGCTTAAGGCCAGGAGTTTAAGACTTGCCTGCGCAATATAGTGAGACCCCTGTCTCTACAAAGAAAATTAAAAATTATCATGGTAGCACATGCCTGTAGTCCTAGCTACTTGGGATGCTGAGGCAGGAAGATCCCTTGAGCCCAGGATCATGGCTTTGCAGTAAATTATGATCATACCACTTCACTCCAGCCTGGACAACAGAGTGAGACCTTGTCTCTAAAAAACAAACAAAACCTAAAGTGATTGAAACACTAGGTTTGCAAAGAAATTGGTGGTTGACAAAGCCAGGTGTCATATTGAAAATGTATTTGAGAATGTTATTTACTATTGTTTGAATGGTATGTGCTACAAAACTATTTACATATGCCATCGCTCAGCAATTCTACTCCTAGGTGACATTTTGTATATATACACATACTCCTTGGTCACATATGGTGGGATTTATGTACAAAAATGTTCACAGTGGCTTTTTGTTTGTTTTATGTAAATCCTGGAAGTAGTTCTCATGACTATCAACAACTGATAGACTGATGTAGTCACACAATGAAATATTGATCGGATCAATGAAAATGAACTGCACTATCAATATGATTATGCCTCTGATCTAGAAGCTGAGTGAAGAACTGGGTCACACAAGGACATACTGTACAGTATGATTTTATTAATACAGAGTTCAAGTTAGAAAAACTAAATGGCTTTTTGTTTAGGAATACATACAAACTACAAAGGTAAAAAGAAATAACACAAAATTTAGGTAATGGTTTCCTCACAGGGAGAAAAGACTGGTTGGGAAGAGTCGTACCAGGAACATCAAAAGTTTTGCTTTTTGTCTTAAGCCAGGGGAGGAACCAACACATTTTGCTATAAAAGGTCAAATAATAAATATGCCTTTGTGGGTCATATGGTCTTTGTTGCAACTGCTGGGCTCCAACCTTGTAGTTGACCTGAGGTAAACTAATGGGTGTGGTTTGTGTGCCAACAAAGCTTTATTGCCAAAAACAGGCAGCAGGCCAGGCGTGGCCTTTTCACTGTAGTTTGCCAACTCCTGAGCCAGGTGGCAGGTTTGGGGTTCTTAACTTTTTTTTTTTTAAAGTTGTTTATATGACATACATACTTAATATATTTCAAAAATTTTTAGAGGTCTATAAAGATGCAAAACTCCTTTATGATATTTTAGAATATCAGGGATAGAGATAAAGTAGTTCTTGTACAAAGATTAAGAATCAACATTGCCTGAGATTTGGCAGTGGCAGTTATGAAAACCAGAAGACAGTGAAGCAGTGTCTTGACCTTCTAAGGGAAAATGACTTCTAACCTAGAAATCTATACCCATCTAATGGAAGCCCTCAGGAGAGAGTGTCAGGAACCCACACCATATTGCTCAGCCTCCTGAGGCCTGTACTTCTGGATTCTGCCTTCCTTTTGCAGATGAACTGTCTGTCCTCTCTGGGACCAATCACTCTGCTTGTCCAACTTACTTCATTCTGCAAATATTTATGGTGACATTGTCATAGGCACTGGGGATATAGCAGTGAACAAAACAGGCATCAATCCTGTCCTCATGAAGCTTGCATTCTAGTATCGTAGGCTGTCAGTAAGCCAGAGGAGTTAAATATCCTGAACTATAGGAAATGTTAAGTACTAAGGAGTAAAATAAAGCCGAAGAGAAAGGATGGGGAGTAGTGAGTGGCAGGCATTGCAGTTTTAGATAGATGGCCTCGGAATGCCAACAGGAAAGGTGACCCTGTGGTTTCCGTGAAGGAAATTGCTCCCACAGTAAACAAGCAGCTCTGTTCTCCTGCATCCATGATTATTTTCTTAGGAGCACACCAACGTGCTATAGAAGCTCCCAGACTTCAAAACAAAACTTTCTTGACCCATATCCCCTTTATTGCATTTCTAGTCTTCCTTTCAGAACAGAATTCCTCAAGAGAGTTACCGCTTTACTTATTCTTCTTGCCTCCTCCTTGCCTCAGTCTTCTATTAGGATCCAGTCCCCACCTGTTCACTAAATTAGGTGGACTTTAGTGTCTTTTTCCAGTCACCAGTTACCTCCTTTGAAGTAAAATTAAAATGAGTTAATATTGCATAGCTCTCAGAATAGGTCTGGTATGTAGCCTGTGCAGACATTTATAATAAATTAATAAATTCTGTAATGGGAAACCAAATTTTAACGTCCAGTTTATTAAGGGCCTACTCTACTACAATGTAAACTTCATGAAGACATGTTGTCTGTTTCATTCACTGCTGTGTCCCCAGGAAACACCACGATAAATATTTGTGGAATGAAGCCAACTGGATAAGCGAGGTGACTGGCCTCTGAGAGGATAACAGATCATTTGCAAAGAGAAGGCAGAATCCAAGTTTTAATGTTGAAAATGTGAAACCAAGAATTCATGATTTGGAAATGAGATAAATCCTGTGTTGAGTGTGATGACTTGGAGTGAAGAGTGTAAGGAGAATGGTGGAGTGGACTGTTACTTTTCATGATAAGCCTTGACTACTTTTTGTTTTGTTTTGAAAGCTATGAACATGTATTACCTTGACTTTTAAAAGGCTTTTCTTAACAAAGAGTTGATTCTTAACTGGGTTCAAAATTTGACGGATTGCTGGTGGAAGCCTCTCTGGGGGAGGTGGGGTTCTCCTCGTATCTCACGTGTACTCGGCAGAATCCTGAGTGGTTCTGCGGAGTTTCTCTGGGGATGACATAGCTGAGCAGACTTCAGTTGTATTCACGCCTTTGGACCTCTTCGAATTCAGAATTTAAAAGTTTTCTAATTGTTGCCTTTTATTCCTTTAGAGTGGCTTTTTATTATCTTTTAGATGGGGGCTGATGTGGAGGGAAAAATGCAAAAGCCATCTCAGCCTGAGATTTTCTGAGGACCCTCTCTTGACGATCCTGATATGGCCTGCAATACTTGACAAACCACATTTTTCTGAATTGTGTTTGATGTGATGGAGGCTTAATGCTCCTCAGAGCCACCAAGCATGTGAAAGATAAAAGCTGTCAAGCACTCATGTGCTGTCTTCTATAAAAATGACTGTGTCAATAGAGACAAACCCAACAATACTGAGTTCAGAGGCAGGTAATATGCATTTCAGGGTTTCTCGGTCAATAACATTGTGATATTCTGTATAAGAAAAATGTAAGTTTTTGTTCTCTTTGCTCAGTTAATGTATATTGATTGTTTTCCTTTATAAATGATAAATAGGGAAGGCTTAACTAAATCTTGTTCTCTAATGTAAATACTTCTGTGTGATTCCTTGTAGCACAAAGGCCTCATTTTTCTTCCGTATTTTCATATCTGAGTTTAACTCATAATGCTTTTTGAAACTCCGGATAGCAAGTCAGTCGAAGAGCTTGATAGAGATAATAGAATTCCATCAGCATTCTTAGAAGATAGATATTATTCCCATTTCACAGAACAGCCAGTCCATTTGGAAAGGTGGAATTACTTGTTCAAGGCCATGTCCTAGTAGTGGGAGAGATGGCCGTGAATAGAGGTCATTATGATGTAGTGTCAGGGGAAGGAGGCTTTGGCTTCTGGAAACAGAGAGACATCCAGGGATTACACGCAGGCTAATCTCAGCCCCTTCTAAGCGCATGCCTGAGAACCAGGTTATGTCTATTGGGTGCCATTATTTACACCATTTTCAAATCCTTTGTGTGGGAACTGTCACAAGAGCCAGAGGCATGTTAGGAATAGCCACCCCACTGAAGGAATTTGAAAATTCTTATAAAGAGCCTAAAAGATACCGTGAGCCAAATCTGGTGGATAAGGTAACTAGTGGAGCTGGGTGCTATTGGTTTGGGTGAAAAATGAGACCTAATTTTATAGTACTTAAGAGTTTTTTGTGTAGCTTGTCCAAGACCACCAAAAAGCATTCACAGAATAAAGGTGTAAGAACATCCTTAAGTAGATTCGTACTCAGTACTTTATATGGGAGCCCCCCAGTTCTTCCCCACCCTTTTAAAGTTCTTTTAACGTTTTGAGCCACCCCCCCTTCCTGTGTGCCAGGCACTATGCTAATCATATATGTGATCACTTTTTTTTATTCATTCTTGTAGCAACCCTAGGAGCTTGTTGGTTTTCTTCTCCCTTTGCAGATGGGAATATTGGCACCCCCAAAAGTTGATGTACCTTGTCTCAGATGAGCAGCAGAGATGGAATTAAAACCAGGCCAGCATCCTTGCTACCTCATACTACCCCCTTGGCAGCTCTCCATTGTAATGAGTTCCCTGTGACACTTGTACTCAGAGAAATATTCTTAGCATGACCCTGTTGGCCATGGAGCTAAAATAACATAAAGAACCTCTGCCTGGTTGTCACCTTTGAACAAGCACCTAAGCTTTTCACTTCAGATTCTGCAAGCCCTGTCTGTGTGCCTGACACTACTCTAGGCACCAGGAAATGGGAGGCGGATCTGTGAATTCCAATGGACACACCCATTCTGTTAGCCAAAGCTCCATTTCCTTAAATGCTTCAGATTCCCTTCACTCCGACCATGCCTTCTTAGACTTGGCTGTTTCCCAGCAGCTCCTGCACCCTTCTCCTTCCATGAGCACGGCCTTGGTGAGCCCGGGGCATATCTTCTCTAACTCACTGTGGATTCAGGGGTCATATATTGCAGTTCCTTCCAGCTATGTATCTTTGTCCTATGCAGTAAAGAATAAAGAACTTTTCAGGGTTCATATGCAGTTCCTGCCAGCTGTGTATCTTTGTCCTAATCACCCCCTGTATAATTTAGGGATCCTGAAAGAAATTTGGACAACTAAGAATATCCAGTTAAATAACGACAAAGGTATATTTACTTTCCTGAGAAACATCTATTTGTTTTATCCAGTGGATGCTTTTCAGAAGTCAATACTGTATAGTAGCAAGCCCACAACTAGTTAATTGAACCTCCACAGCCATAACTGAAAACTATTATTATTTTTCTGATGGAACCTCATTTAGGGAAGAAAAAAAAAGTAACCTGGCATCCTCTCCCTGTCAGTTTCTTCCTAACTACATAAACAACAATTAATCCCAGGGCATGTGGGACCTGGGCAGAACCGGGCACCCTGTGGCCTAAGGAGTGGTAGGTGATACTTCCATCTCCTCATCAGCACACAGTATGGCCCTTAGGAGATGCCTCGATATGCGAGTGGAGCGTGGAGACTTTTCCAGCCTTGCCTCAGTCCTGTCCCACCACTCCCACCGGCATCATCCGTTGTCTGAGTACCATCTGGTCTTGAGACCTAAGAAAGGCCCAGTTTGTGGACTGGGCAGCTTTTTAGATTTGGCTTCGTTTTTACTACTTTCCTGATGAATGCCACCTTGTCATGTCCATGCCAGCCTATGTGATGAGCTGGGCACCTGAATGATGTGTGTAAAGCTTTCCTAGCTCTTCTGGACTAGAAAACACTAATCCTGTTTGCTTATCTGCAGCCCTTGAAGCAGAGATGAGAGTGTCAGTTGAAGGAAGTTTGAAATCCTGGAGCAGAGCCAAGGCCTCTTTGCCTGCACACTCCACTCTGCATGTTCCAGCCATAGGAACAAACTGCATTATTTTGTTTCAAACTGTGCTCAAGGGAAGCCAAGACCTTGCAACTGGAAACTTACCAAACAGAGAATTCTAAGACTAAATTCAGTATTCTATTTAAAAAATAAAAATCGAATATTTTGTTTATTTATCTTTTATATGTTAAAAAAGAAAGAGAGTAACCTAGTTCACACTAACAACCTGAGAAGAGTATTCAAAGCAGTGAGAAGAAAACTAATCCTTTTGGTGAAGGGGGAAATCCTTAAGAAACTATAATGAAGTGGCCTGGAATACAGGCTTTGCAGCCAAACTTTCAAATAACATAACCTCTCTAATCTCCATTATATGCAATTTTATTATGGTTCAGAGAATATTAAAAACTGTTAAAGATAAATGAAAGGAACTTCCTACAGAAAGTAGGAGAAAAGATTGGTGGGTTTTACTTATGCAGGTACTCTCTGGCTTTAAAATGTATATATAATTAATTGCTTGTTGAACTATATTCTTCATTTAATTATGTGTGAATTGGTTTTCTCTTATTCATGTTAAACTCTAATTGGAATGAAGAACCTTGAGATACCATAGAGACTCTGTAATATAATATAGAGTATCAACAGGTTAATTTGTGACACTTTGATGTGACTTCAGCCAGCCATGGTCTCTCTGCTAGCTCTTACCTTCCTCTCCTGCCTCTTCTCTTATTGCTTCAGCAAACATCAAGCACCTGCTTTGGATGAGGCACAGGATTCAGATTGTCAGTGATTCCCCAATTCTGATCCATGTATTAGCATTATGTTAGAACCACCCAGAAAACTTGTAAAAATGCAGGTTCTTGGGCCCCATCTCCAGACATTCTGTGTCAGAAAGTCTAGCATGGAACCATGGAATGTTTTTTTAAGGTTCCCAGGATGATTGATATACACCATGATTTGGAACCAGTGAATAGACAGTTCTCTAAGACAAAAACAATATTTATTCTTTGGTGGCTATTATTTTGCATCGTTAGACTCATTTTCATGTTGAGATGACATAATAGAGACTGATCAAGTTCATTTAGAAGATGTTTATGAGTACCGACTGGCACTTAAAAAGCTCTTTGTTTCCATATTCTCTTTGGGAGAGCTTTGATTGGGGCCTTGGCTAGACTAGAAAAGGACCATAGCTAAGTATAAGCTATTCAGGCTCTCAGTAATTTTGTGGAATACCAATGCAGTCCACCAGTGTAATTTAGGGTACGTGTGTATAAATAGGTGATGTTTCTTTTTTTTTTTTTTTTTTTTGCCATTTCATTAAATTCATCCTATTTCTGCCATGGCAGAACATTTTATTATTTTAGTAATGTGGTCAAGTCATGGAATCAATTGTATCTTCCTTAGATTGCAGGACTGATAGCTTACTTCTTACATGACTCTTATGAATCAAAACATTAATGGATAATATTTAAGTCATTGGCATTTTAATCTTTTTTTTTTAAGCCCTAAATGACACCCACTTTGGCAGACATGGCTATTGTTAAGGAAATTTGAGCACCTACTAGGTGCTTAAGACACTGGGAGCAAGGACTCATAATTTCCTGTGTTGTTTCTGCAGACTGAAAGTGTGGTCACTTTGGTGAACCAAATTAGTATGATATGAGGTTAGACCATGCATGGCCAGTACAGACACAGAGCACATTGACATTTGTTCTTTCCTGCTACCTTGATAGCTACACAGAGTCTACTAGCTAGATGTGTCAGACAGCCCTGCTGGAGGTATCTTTTCCTAAGAAAAAAGACAGCAGGAGTGGAGGAGAGAGTATCAGACTGCAAGTCAGGATGGTTTTGTTTCACTTCTGCCTCTGCCTTGTATTTAATCCTCCCTGTGCCACTTTCTTGGCCTTGGGCAAGTTACTTGACCTCTCTGAGTGCCTCTGTCCTCTTCTGTGAAAATGGGGATAGTATTCACACCTACCTCAAGGTGTTTAAAAAGATCCAGTGACCATCCAGACATGAAAGCACAGAGCCCAGCACTGGGCACACTATTCACTCAGTAATGTTACTTGAGGCTGAATCTCATCTGTGCAGGCAATAAACCCCAATGTGACTTTCAGAAGCAAGGAGAGTGATAAAGATCCTGGGAGAGTTCGGAATTTAGGATTGCCGTGATAGCGGATAGGGAGTGAATCCAAGCAAAGCAGAATAATCTCGGCAACTCCCATGAGGTTTTGCCAGCTGACCACTTCTTACTAGTCATTTAGTCATTTGACTAAATGGTCATTTCTCGTTCAAGTCCCCACAGAGCTGGAGTGGCCTGATAGGCTACTATGTTCCCTTGACCCACCCTTACCACCTGCCTGGCCTCTAGCAGGGAGGAGGACTAGCAGCTTCTCTGTCTTCAACCTTGTGGGCTCTGAAGTCTCTGTCTCTGTGAAGCAGGCCTGATTCTTGCCCCAGGCAGAATTAATGATTCTTTCTTTATATGCTAACACATTTGAACCTCTATTATTGTACCTCTTTCATAATGCTTTTGTGTTAAAGTTGATAGTTTGCATTTTGATCTTTCTCTCTCTATTTTAAATTGCTTGAGGGCATAGCATGTACACATAGTGGATACTCAGTAATTGTTGGATTAATACAGATCAGAGCACAGAAGCAGTTTCAAGGGAGCTAAGAGCACAAAATCCAGAGCTCAACTTCTCTAGGTTCATATCCTAGTTCTGCCAGTAGCTGTGACCTGACACAAGTTCCTCAACACCCAGGAGCCTTAGTTTCCTCATCTATCAAATGCTACCTACTTGATAGGGCTGTTGTGAAAATTAAATGTCGTGAAGCACTGTTCTCAGTGATTGGCAGATAGTAATGTGAATTCAGTGGTCATGCTGGTAGATGTTTTATAGGTTGAATCTTTTTTCTGAGTTTTGTTTTTTGTTTTTTTGAGATGGAGTCTCGCTCTGTCACCCAGACTGGGATGCAGTGACTCAATCTCAGCTCTGCAACATTCACCTCCTGGGTTCAAGTGATTCCCATGCCTCAGCCTCCCGAGTAGCTGGGACTACAGGCATGCATTAAAAGTATGATTCTTTATTAAACCAATAGTATAGATCCATTAGCTAAACTTATGATTTATATTTTCAAAGAATATAAATATCCACTTATACTAGATTTGAGGTGGCAAATTGGTTTCTTTTTGAGTGCCTACTTTGATCCATTGTGAGGCCGGTGTGGTAGCTCATCCCTATAATCTCAGCAGTGTGGGAGGCCGAGGTGGGCAGATCACTTGAGGTCAGGAGTTGGAGACCAGCGTGGCCATCATGGTAAAATCCAGTCTCTACTAAAAATAACAAAAATTAGCTGGGCATGGTGGTATGCACCTGTAGTCCCAGCTACTCGGGAGGCTGAGGCAGGAGAATCGCTTGAACTTGGGAGGTGGAGATTGCACCACTGCAACACCAGCCTGGGCAACAGAACGATATTCTGGATCCAAAAAAAAAAAAAAAAAAGTAGATGCGAGGAAAGATTTTTAGACCACATCCCGACTCTGTGATCAGTTAGTAATGTCTGTCACGGACACAGCATGGAGGAGTGGCAGCATGTTGGCTGTCCCTGGATTGAATAAATTGTTATCAGTCCCCCATGTAACCTTGCCTTTTTCATCTTAAAGATGAAAAGAAAGTTCTTTCCTCATTCGTGGTGCTGTGGGCTTATTTACAGTGTAGTTTACCACGCCATAGTTTCTGCCTCTGCTTTGGTAGCTGAAGCTTTTCTCTGGCAGTTTTAGTTGCTTTGATGTTTTAAAGTGTCAAATCTTGGCACGAAAGCTTGTTGCCCCGGTTAATAACTTACTCTAATTACTCTAGCTAGCAGATAGCTTTAAAAAAAAAAAATGGAGAGAAGTGATTAAGCCGGCGGTTGATTGCCCGTGTAAGCTTCCTCCTGACTGGGTGATATTGCTGTTGGAGGAAGACACTTTGCTTCACTTCTTGTTGGGTGTTTTTGTTGGGGGGTGTGTGTGTGTGTGTGTGTGCACGCGCACGCACGTTTATTCCTTCCCTTTTCCCAAAAAATAACGGAGAAGGAAGAAGATGAGTTCTGCCAAACTGAAAATGAAACTACTGGAGTAACGATTGTTCCCATTACCCACTAAAAGCAGCTCTGCATTTCAGCTGCTGAGTAAAGGGAGACATTGTTTGCACTTTTCCTTCTACTCACAGGTCGGGCATCTGCCTATACTAGCTGAAGGTTCTTTGATTTCTGAGATGTTCTAAGTTGCCTTTCTGCTGGAGTATCTTTGATAGTTTCTTAAAAGCCTACTCTTCCCCCACTAAATACAGTAAATCAGTAAATGCAATTTGAACATAGCTGAACCCTTTATAATTAAAGGTTTTTCTCATACCCATGGAAGGGTTGAAATAGGTTAACTTCACAGAGTCCCTGTGGGTTTTGCTTAAACTGTTTTGATGATTTTAGAGAGGATTTTTCATTTGAGAATAAATCATAATCAAAACAAACAAAAACCACAGCAGTGTTTGAATCATGACACCATGATACGAAGATGTTTTTTAATTAAACGAATCAAGTTCTCAAACTGAGAAAGGGAACAACTTCCCAAGACACACAGCTTTTTCTGTAACTGCTCTAAATAAGATGATCCCTGGTCAAAATGAACAAACTTAAGAATGACCTCCCTTTAAAGTCAGTAATCTGGTATCCTTTCTATATTTGTCATTTTATTCATTTCTTTGTGTTTAGGTTCAGAGGGGAAATCCAAATGCCTCTAACCCCGTGAAGCCGGTGTTGGTTTGATTATTTAACATTCTGAGTTCTAGGACGGGAAGAATGACTGTAACCATCTGATTGTTTTCCTCTGCCAGCTTTTAGAGCTTGGAATCTTAATACTTTTTCAAAAATGTACAGCCTCTAGTTGTAATTTATTAGGCAATTGCAATTTGTTAAATGTGTGGTAATCTTGCCTACTCTTCCTCATGATGTGAATCTGGAGGCATTCTCCATTCCCCAAACATTTACCCAGCACCGACTCTGTGTCAAGCATAGCAGGAGGTAAGAATCATCATCTTTGGGAGGCCAAGGCAGGCAGATCACCTGAGGTCAGGAGTTTGAGACAAGCCTGGCCAATTTGGCAAAACCCCATGTCTACTAAAAATACAAACATTAACTGGGTGTGGTGGCAGGTGCCTGTAATCCCAGCTACTCAGGAAGCTGAGGCAGGAGAATAGCTTGAACCTGGGAGGCGGAGGTAGCAGTGAGCCAAGGTCCCACCACTGCACTGCCTGAGTTACAGAGCAAGACTCCATCGCAAAAAAAAAAAAAAAAGAAAAAAGGATTCTGATGTGGTCTCAGTCCTTGAAGAGCTCAGACCTGTAGCCTCGTGTTCCTGGTTGCCTGAAGTCATCTACCTCTGAGTTCTTCAGAGCATCGGGGGCCAAGCAAAGACGGCAGCTGTGCCCTCATCAGGTGATAGAGATGGGGTGGCTGAAAGGTGGCGGTTTCTGCATAGCTCATGAATTCCAGCTGGGCCTTGGAGCTGCAGAGATGAAAAAGCAAAACCAGCTTAAAGACAGACCGACAGACCCTGATTTGCTTAGGCCTAGCACAGCTGATGAAGATAAACGGGCATAGGAGGGGCCTTCTTCACATCAAAGGATAGCAATTCCTCTAGAACTGTAAGTTGTCAAACCTGGAAAGGAACACAGAAATCCTGTAGTCTAGTCTTTTGTTTTACATATAGGGCATATTGAGACCTAGGAAAGGAAGTGGCTTGCCCAGGTCAAAAAAAAAAAGTTAGCAGAAGATTCTGAGCAAGTATATGAAAGGGAACATGACAAAGCAGGACTTTCCAACATTTTCAAGCCAGACTCTCAGATATATGTACTCAAAATGGAATGTAAACCTTTGATCATAATTATTTCATTGTCTAGAATTTCCTCTGGATTAAAGACACTACAACACCTTAGTTAAATTTAAGTAATCCCCAGGAAATGATCAGACCTGTGTTTGTTTTAAAAATGATTATTTTCTGTCATTGGTATTTTGTCCTATATATTTGGACATCTAGCAGCAAGGCAAATGCATGTCTGTGTCATTTAACAATGTCAACAGGGACAATACCTCATCTATTTCAGAGTCCTCTGCACAGTGGATGGCACAGGGTATGCACTCAAATACTTTTTTAGTTAATTATGCGTTGTGGAAATCAGTGGCCATCATATTCTGACAGACCTGGCTGTGAGTCCCAGTTCTGTCACTTACTGTCGATGTGGCCTTGGGCAAGTTATTTCACCTCGGAAACTGTCTCCTTATCTGTGAAACATGGTGATGAGTGTATATGTGTATCAATGCACACACATTTTCCTTTAAAACAATATTTTGCAAGGGTCTAAACCCCACCATGGTACCTGGCACATACTGTGGTTTTGTCTTTTCAGGGGCCATTCTTATTTTTATTTTATGTTAAATTGCAGCGATGTTATTAGGATTCAGCAGAGGCATTGGAATCTAAGATTGTGACAGTCTGGGCTTTATCTCTGAGAAATGACTGGGCAAAAAAGGTGTCCTTGTGATTTTTCCAACTCCATCATTGATCACTCTCCATTCATGTCCTACCCACATCCCCTTCTCCCCTTCTCCCTTTGCCTCAAAGAAAACTAATGGAGCCATATAGAAATCTCTGAGATATAACTGACCTTGTGCACCTTTAATTGAGGACAGAATTTGCTAAAGTGCATCCAAAAACCCACCAGTGGTTTACTTTACAGTCTGTGTCCTGGCTAGACTGGCTGTTGGCTGTATAATTTGTCTAGTTTTGTCTGGAGTCTTAGACTATTCAACTGCTTCAGGGAAAAATCTTTTGGGGTGTCATTAAATGGGATTGATAATTGGCTTCTGATGAATATTCATTGTGACTAATGACTCTGGGCAAATTTTACACATACTATCTTTCCATTCTCCCACTGAGTGAGATTTTGATAGGATCATTTTCTTCAGCTTGCACTTCAGTTATATATTCACAATACCCCTTTGTTGATTACACTCCAAATTATGTACTTTCATTACTTTTAAAGTTTGCATTCTGTAAGGAATGAACATAGGCCTTTAGGACTTTTATTTTTAGAAACAGGATTTAGAGTTATTTTTTAAGTGTCAAGCAATACTTTATAGAACAGAGTGCATTATTGAATACAGATATATAGTAGGACTTTTCTTGTAATCAACTTACCTTTCTTAAGTAATGATGCACATAGTTTATGTCATTTAGTATTTTGGAAAACAGCCAAACAATTCCCTGTTTTGTTTGTTTGTGTTCTTAATCAAATGAGCAATGCATTTTATCCCAATTGCAGAGATTTGGCCCTTAGAAAACCCACTAATGAAATGATCAAACACCTTAAAACCTTGATTTTTTTTTTTTTTTTAATGAAGGATAAGTAATTTTAAAATCTTGATGTTGAGGCTGGTAGGTTTGCTTTTGAGGTTAAGAAGACATGAAAAGAACATTATCTGAAGATGAGATCTCTGCTACTTTATCAGTTAAAATAGGCTTTTGACCCAAACCAGGTTAACCTAAAAAGAGTCACATAATCAAGTTCTGTCTGAACCAGATTCATTCTATTAAATGACTTTTTCAAAGGGAATCACAAATCAATTCATGTGATATTGTTACCTTATATTTGTATGGGACCTTACAGATTTTGAAATGCTTTTATTTATTTATGTGTTGCGGAGTTATAGCATAGGCATGCGATTGAACAAATGGGTGAATGGTTGAATGACTTGGTTTTTCAAAAGTGCCATGCTTGTGTGTCTAATCTTGCTGTTGTTGTTTTACACTTTTTTTTTTTTTTTTTTTTTTTTTTTTTTTTTTTTTTTTTTTTTTTTTTTTTGAGATGGAGTCTCACTCCATCGCCCAGGCTGGAATACAGTGGTGTGATCTTGGCTCACTGCAACTTCCGCCTCTCGGGTTCAAGCAATTCTCCTGCTTTAGCCTCTTGAGTAGCTGGGACTACAAGCATGCGCCACCATGCCTGGCTAATTTTTTTGTATTTTTAGTAGAGATGAGATTTCATCATGTTGGCCAGGCTAGTCCCAAACTCCTGACTTCAAGTGATTCGCCCACCTCGGCCTCCCAAAGTGCTGGGATTACAGGAGTAAGCCACTGCACCCGGCCTGTTTTAGACTTTGAGTCATGTACCTTATTCTGTGAGACTCATGAAAATGTTCGTATAATACTGTTAAAAGCCAAACTACTAAACTATCTTTGGATTGTGAGTATACTCTAAGTAAAAATTATTTTTTATTTATTCAGGACACATCCCATTAACTAGTGCACACGTGTGTGTGTGTGTGTGTGTGTGTGTGTGTGTGTGTGTGTATTCTGTGCCACTGAGAACATGGAGATGACATCTTCTGTACTTTATAAGTCAGGAGACAAACATGCAGACAGTTATGGTCCAGTTAATAATGAGTGCCTACGGGCTGGGCACAGTGGCTCGTGTCTGTAATCCCAAGGCTGAGGTGGGTGGGTCACTTGAGTTCAGAAGTTCAAGACCAGCCTGACCAACATGGCAAAGCCCCGTCTCTACAAAAATTAGCTGGCATGGTGGCATATGCCTGTAGTCCCAGCTACTCAGGAGGCTGAGGCAGGAGAATTGCTTGAATCCAGGAGGCGGAGGTTGTGGTGAGTGGAGATCACGCCATTGCACTCCAGCCTGGGTGACCCCACCAAGGCTCACAGGTTTAATCCATCCCTTCTCATTCTATTTCCATAGGTTCCCGTTAATTTTGAGACTTTGTCTCAAAAATTAGTAATAATAATAGTAATGTTCGTAATAATATTAGCATTAGTAATAACATTAATAGTACTAATAATATTATGAATAATGCTCCGGTGTCTATGCATGCGGAGCAAGGGAAGGCTTTGAAGAGGAAGTGCTTACACACAGACCTGAGGAAGGAGTTTGCTAGAGGCACAAATCCTGGCCAGTTTGGGCGACAGGTGGAAAGGGAGGGAAGGAAAAGGAATACATGACCCTATCTAAGCCTGCAAGTGATATATTCCAAGGACAGACTTGGAGAAGACAGTACAGAATGTGGCTACAGTTGGCTGCTGTAAAGCTAGACGTGGGCTGGTGGAGCCATCCTGAGCCAGGCATGCCCCAAAGACTTCTGAGTAGGAATTGATACGACGGAACCTGCACTTGAGGAGGGCAGAAAGAGTGGAACCCTCCAGCCGACTTCAGGGTGGAATCAGGTCAGGTCGGTTCATTCTCCACTCAACACCAGCAAGGAGTTTTCATCTCTAAGAGGCCCTGAAGGGATTAGTCATACACACACACACATGAATGACAGCCTTTTTTATATGGGAACCTATGGAAATAGAACGGGAAGGAATGAATTAAACCTGCGAACCTTGGCAGGGTCTCTGGGGACATTTCTTGGGTGCCTGCTGAATCAGATCCGGTTCATGGCATGTACCTGGCTTCAAGAACAGGGTCTGGAGGAAAGTGTCCAAGCAGGCAGGGGTAGGGAGTAGCAGCCCTGGCTTTAACACACAGCTCTCACAACTGTGAAACATCAGCAGAATATCCAATTTAAAGCTGTTCATGTTACACTAACCTCTGGGATTCTTTTAACTGGGCCTTGGCACGTCACTCTTTTGCCACGTAAATGTCCTTCTGTCAGCAAAGGCCAGTTAACAGCTTCCAAAAAGGAGCAAAGTCCTCATGGGAACAGGCTTCCCTGAAACCAAAGAAACATTAAAGAGAAAAAGACAGAAAGAAGTGTGTTGTTGGCTTTTGTCACTTCATAGCTGTATCTCCAAAGGTTGACTTTTTTCTTTCTTTTCACTATATTGAATTTTGTAGCAATTGTATCCCTTTGTATTATCTTTGCTTCCTAAATTTTTAAGTATCAAATACTGATTGTATGATGTCTCTAGCTCTTAGGAAAAAAAAGTAATATAAAATAGTGGCAAGTCAAAAGACTGTGGAGAGGAAGGATTAGTCAGTAAACAGTGCCAGAGCAATTGATTACCAATGTGGAAAAAATAAATTCTCACCTCAGTCCTTAAACCTAAAGTAATTCCAGATGGATGGAAGAGTTAAATGCTGTGGAAAAATCTGGAAGACTTTTGTAGGATAAAGTGGTAGAAATCATAATGGAAGAAAATATTTGTCTATGTAATTACTTAAACCTTCTTTTTGCCCAGAAATCCAAAGAAAATTAAGGATAAATTATCTTCAAAAACATTACAAAATCTGGGTATTCTTTGTATATCATCAGTGATTGCTTATAAAGTAGTAAAAATAACTAATACTAATTTTTAAAGTGGGCTAAGAATATGAACAGACCATTTGTCTATTATATAAGTATAGTCAAGAAACATGACAAAATGTTCATCCTTAGTCATGATCAGAATAAAAGTAAAAGTAAGATAGATACAATTTTAAGGCTATTAACTTGACTACAAGGAGTAGTGCTAGTGAGGGGCAGGAAGGCCAGAATGGTGGTGTATGGCTGGGGATGGGGGGGTGTAAGGAGCCTCCATCCTTCATCTGTTCATTATCCTAACACATTTATGAGATATGTATTTATTAAGTACCTTGAAATACTTATAACCTTTGTCTCTGAATTCTATATTTAGAAACCATATATACCAATTATTGACCTGATATGATTATATTACTTAATAGTAGAAGAGTAGTTAAATATATAATAGCCTGGGAAATCATCGAGTATCATTCAAATATATTGTTTTCTAAAAATATTTAAAGAATATTCTGGATTTGTGCTTTTAAAGCATCATTAAGAGATACCTTTTTCTAAGATTATTTAAAGAAAAATGGCATCAAATAACATTCACTTTTAAGAAACACAAAAGAATACTGTATAGTCATCCTAATTGTATTTAAAAAGGAAATACATATGCTTGTGTGTGTAATAATCCACAATATTAAATCTTCCGATGGTGGTGGGTTTTTTTAATACCTTTCTCCGCTTTTACAGTTTTCTACCGTAAGTCATATATTAACTTTATAATCAGAAAAAAAGATTTTTTGAAAAGAAAGCTCTTACTAAATTTGAATTAGGGTGATTGAGTTAACATAGAATGATTTCTCCAGGTTTTTTGGCTTATCATGTAAACATGTTGAAGAATTATAGAATTGTATTGCTGTAATCAAATGGCGGTGTCTCTTCCCTTGGATTTGTTCATCGACCTCTGCTTTGCTCTGTTCCAGCTGACTGCCTGCATCCACGGGTCGGCGGCGATGCTCTACCCCATGTACTGGCAGCACGTGTACATCCCCGTGTTGCCACCGCATCTGCTGGACTACTGCTGGTAAGGTGGCTGGCCCTGTCCTCTGCTTCTCCTTTGCCCTGAACTGACCGGACATGTTAGATGTGTCACTTGTTAATGCAGTTGGTGACTCTACATTAAAAATATTAACTTCAACCAGCCTGGACACAATAGTGAGAATCCATCTGTACAAAAAAAAAAAAAAAAAGGAACCAGGCATGGCGGCGCAAACCTGTAGTCCCAGTTAGTCAGGAGACTGAGGTGAGAGGATCATTTGAGCCAGAGAGGTCAAGGCTATAGCGAGCTATTATTGTGCCGCTGCACTCCATCCTGGGCAACAGAGTGAGACCCTGTCTCAAAATAAATAAAAATGGTAACTTCAAAATGGCATGGATTTCAGACCACCTGGTCGCATGACCCTTTTGTTTCCAGTTTTCTTATATGTTACGACATTCTGAAGAGTACCAGAGAGTAACTTTTCCCGTTTCTCAATTTGGGGAAGGCAGTGCACCAAGAGGTTGCATGTTTGTTTGTTTTTTCCCAAGACAAGTTGTAAACTGGGGACAGAAACAGTTGAGATCCCCAAGGTCTTCAAGTCTCAGCCATGCCCTGACACATTCCTTAAGACTTGTACTCACTGTGGTTTGGGGGCACAAGCCAGACGCACGGAACCATCCGAAGTATTTGAGCATTTCACTGTTCGGTGAAACCAACTTCAGTGGAAGGAAGAAACAAAGGTTTTGGCGACAGCCCTACCGTCTTGGACAAGCCACTTGACTTTAAGACTTTGTTTTCTTATCTGTGAAAGGAAGTTGTTCAATACATAATCATGTAGAGATCAAACAAGATAGAATATGAAAGGACCCCATGTAAAAAGCTGGCTCATGGTAGGTGCTCAGAAAATGTTTCCACAGGCATATCATCATCCTCGCTACCTGTCTTCAATAGATTACCCAAAGTGATTGTCTGTGTGACCGATTTGATCTCTTTTCCTCATGAGTAATTTCTTTCTCTAGTGTAATGCAGTTAAAGACATTGTCTCCAAACAGCTGAAGTCAACAAAAGTCTATAAGGAAGCATGGTACATATGGAGGGCAAGGCACTAACTGCAGGCCGGATATTGAGAGCTTCAGGAAAGGGGAACCCATTTGAGGGTCATAGCCCTGTTGCTTGATGACAAAGGATGCTGACCACTGGTTCAGAGTGATTGAGTCCAGGTCAATCGTACTTTTGCTGGGATCTCCAGTCCATTTTGCAGTCATCTCACTGGAAAAGCTCACCCAGGTAGCCAGGTTGTCCAAGGAGCATGAAGGCATTCCACAGTCACTTCTAAGTAGAACGTGCTGGGCCCGAAGCCATAGGGATAACAAGGATGTAACTCAGGGCCATCATATGAAAATCAGTGGCCCTCTCTCATGCATAGTAGTAAGTGAATGGGCCTGATTCTCTCTTTATTGTACGTCTTTCTTATCAAGATGAGTCATCTTATCCGTGCCTTTCTCCCACCTCTTATTAGATTAAGGGGTAATGTATTTTCTACCATGAGGAGTATGGAATCTTGGCTAATTTTAAGTTTCTTCTTGATTCCTCGATGGCAGAACCCCACATGTTTTCACTATGTCTCTTCATACTTTGGTTTCTTTTGGAAGCTATTTTCAGTTGATGATGTACAGGTACTGCTGGTCTAGATTTTTGTGTTCATCCCTTCTGAAGTGGGTAGGAGATAAAGTAATGTTTGCAGATAGGAAAGGATAAAGATATTAACCCCTTATAACATATTCACCACGTGACATTGAATATTTGGGTTTGCTCTGTTCCTTGAGAAGTGTTTTCAAGCCCTGGGGCCCATCCCAGACCCTCCCCTGTATCCAGATCGCCACCATCTCTCCTTTTGTTGGAGACTCTAGGGAGTGCTGGACTCTGCCTGAGTGAGGCTGCTCCTACTACTACTGGACTCTACAGTGGGGAGACTGTTAACCCCTGTCCCCGCTGCCATGGTCTGGTGCGAGCTCCACCCTGTCATCTGACTTTGAGCACAGCCCCCAGAACTTTCCTCCCGCCGTGTCACTGTCAGCTGCTTGTCTCTGGGATCTTCATCACCCATTTGTTTAGATGTCCACATCTCCTTCCCATCTTATTTCCTGCTGTCTTCAGTAGCTTTAGAATCCACACTACTGGCCTCCCCTTATTCCCACTGAGCTCACACTTGCAGTGTTTTGTCATCTATAGCGAGGTTACTTTCCTCCCTTGGAGAGGCCATGGAGTAGCACAGACAAGGATAGGTCAGGGCTAAGAGGAGGATGTCTGAGTCCCTGCCTCATCTCCATGGTTGTCTGGCTGTGTAGCTTAGAGCAAGAGCCTTTGCCTCTCTGAATCTCTTCTCTGTAGAGGGCTGAAAATACCGCAACTTGTTCTTTAAACTTTCTAGTATTAAATATAAAACGTATGTGCAAATGTACTTGATAGACCGGAAGCACTATCAGCCACCCAGCAGGGTGACATCTGTGTCATTTACCATCTGAAGCTCACTCAGCCCCCTCTGGTTTCTTGCTGGCCTCCTTGCTCTGGACCTTCATGAGCTTTTTGAGTAGAGCAGATGTTTCCAGATGCTGGTCGTGTCTCAGGCACTGTGCTAAGTGCTTTGAAGACAGGGATGAGAGTCAGTGTCCAGCAGAAGGGGCACAAACAATTGGGTGTAGAAGATGTAGGCACACAAACAGGCCAGAACTGCTCCGTGGTTTTTCACCAGTTCCCTACAGGCTGTTTCTTCCCTGGTCTTACTGCTGACCCTAGGCTCCCCTTCCGTTTTCTTATCTGCTTCTTGTCTGGAAGATACTGCTGATGAAAGTCTGAGAGCCATTGCAGAGAGGACGTGCTAGAGAGTGGGGCTAACTGTGGAGGAGAAATTGCTCTGTCACCTTAGCTTGCCCTCCTCCTCTGCAGTCACCCTGAGCCCTCACTCTCCCCACCATGCAGCAGGCTCAGGGATGGGGATGCATTGTCATGTCTGGCAAGAAGAGGGGGTCATAGGGTCTGTGTTCCCACAACTGCCTTCCTTCTCTCCCAAGGCTGGTTACTTGCTGCCTGCCTGCCTCTTCCTCTCCTACCACTCCTGAAGGAGGAAGAGCAATCTGTCCAAAGCCACTTCACCTGGGCCGGACTGCTGTCTGTTGAGGATTCTCTGGGACCCATCTAGACCTCTGTTCTCTTGAGTATCATTAAACTCCTCTTTCTGCTGCCTCCTTCCTCTCCCTATACATGTGCTTAGGTGCCCCATTCCTCAGAGTCAACCTTTGCTTAAACTTCCTGGGCTTGAGCTTCTGAGCTAACTCTCTTGGTTTCTTCTCAGTGCCGTATATCTCCAAGGAAAGGACCAAAAGAACACTGTTTTACTATCCAGTAATGTTGTTGTTCAAATGAACACTTGAGGGGCTGGGCAGAGGCAGAGAGTGCTGCTCATAGAGGAAGAAGATGAGGGGAACTAGAGGGGAGGAGAAGGAACAAAACACACACCCAAGGAAGATGGAAGGGAGAGAGAGAGCAAGAAAAAGCAGGAAGAGGTAAAAGGAGACACATGTCCCCCGAGACAGAGTCCTGGAGTGACATCCAGCCCCCTTAGCATATAGAACCTGTTGCCACACCCTCTTTCCCCAGACACACAATATGCTCACAAGCATAGACCCCCACACAGACACATCCGCCTTCATAGACATAGCTCCCTTTCCCACAGATGTATGCCTCAGGGTCTTCCACAGGTAGAAACACCCCCCCATCAGACACCACACACCAGATGTGTGCCCTAAAAGGTAGCCTCAGGCCAGATGCGATGGCTTATGCCTATAATCCCAGCACTTTGGGAGGCCAAGGCAGGAGGATCACTTGAACCCAGGAGTTTGAGACCAGACTGAGCAACATCATGAGATCCCCATCTCCACACACAAAAAAGTTTTTTTAATTAACCAGGCATAGTGGCACACAACTGTAGTCCCAGGTACACAGGAGGTTGAGGTGAGAGGATTGCTTGAGCCCAGGAGATTGAGGCTGCAGTGAGCCACTGCCCTCCAGTCTGGGTGACAGAGTAAAACTCTGTCTCACAGTTTCCCCTAGAAGAGATTCACCAGTGGGTTTTCATGCCGTTATTCAGTCAGGAATACCCAGGGCTTCTTCAGAGATAGGTGGAGCTGGAAGAATCAATATAGTTCTTCTGCCAAGTAGCAGTACAGTTTAACTTAATTTAATTATTTATGTGAGACAAGGTCTCGCTTTGTTGCCCAGACTGAAATGCAGTGAGTGGCCCAGTTTCAGCTCACTGAAACCTCAGTCTTCCAAGTTCAAGCAGTTCTCTGGCCTCAGCCTCTCTAGTAGCTGGAATCACAGGTGCACACCACCACGCCCAGCTAATTTTTGTATTTTTAGTAGAGATGGGGTTTTTGCCATGTTGACCAGGCTGATCTTGAACTCCTGACCTCACATGACCCACCTGCCTCATCTTCCCAAAGTGCTGGGATTACAGGTGTGAGCCAGTGTGCATGGCCCAACTTTAGCTTTCTAGTATTTGGAAAGTTTTAGCTAAATTGTTAGCTAAATTTAATAGTTTAAAATGGGCTACTTACCTTTCCAGAACTGTGGAGGAGAAATTGCTCTCTCAGAAACATCAGTGACTAAGATAGCTGCCATTGTTGAACACTGGGTCATCTCCTTTACATGTGATGGCATTGAATTCTTCCAACAACCCTGCAAGGCAGATACTGTTAGCTCCGTTTCACAGGTTATTAGTACACCAAGGCCCAAAGAGCTTTACTAACTTTAACTGATATAGACATTATGTATTATACTCTATAATTAAATTTTTATTAAGACAATTATATGTTCACATAACACACAAAAAAATTGGATGTATATATGTATACATATAGAGAGGCAGAAATTTGGAAAGAAATACACCAAAATGTTTAACAGAGACTTGTGACAGGGTGGCAGGAGAGAATTTCTGCATGCTTCTTATTTTCCATGTTTTCAAATATTTCTACAATAAAAAAGGATGGTTTTTATAATTTAAAGCTTTATTTTCACAAATCAGTGTTTATTCTAGCCAATTGTTTTTTCCAGCTGCCATTTCTCTCTTCATGTTTTTTTTTTTTTTTTTTGAGACACATTAGATGTATTTTCCTGTCAAAACTGATCCAAGATCCTTTTTTCAACTCTCTCTAACTCTAGCACTCTGAAAAACTGTTACCAGCCTGACCAAGGGCAATGATGTTGGCAGGTCTAACTTAGAAGAGAAGACTTGGCAAGGAAGGCTGCTAAGTCCTTGTCATCCTAAATTTCCACTCCAGAAAATCAGAGTTGAGACTTGTATTCACTGGTGCCTGAGTGGGTTTTGAGAGGAGGCACCATCTTGGAAGTTTCTGTTTGTGTAATAGCAGTCTTTCTCCTGGTCTCTTGTTTCTGTGAAACAACTTTTTGACGTATGACCAAAGGATGATTGCGGGCCAGTGGGGACTGGTGTCTGTTTGTTAACTATAAGATGTAAGAATGGGCCGGGCGCGGTGGCTCAAGCCTGTAATCCCAGCACTTTGGGAGGCCGAGGCGGGTGGATCACAAGGTCGAGAGATCGAGACCATCCTGGTCAACATGGTGAAACCCCGTCTCTACTAAAAATACAAAAAATTAGCTGGGCATGGTGGCGCGTGCCTGTAATCCCAACTACTCAGGAGGCTGAGGCAGGAGAATTGCCTGAACCCAGAAGGCGGAGGTTGCGGTGAGCCGAGATCGCGCCATTGCACTCCAGCCTGGGTGACAAGAGCAAAACTCCGTCTCAAAAAAAAAAAAAAAGATGTAAGAATGATGAAAGGAAAGACTCCAAGAGAAAAAACAGATCCTCCATAATGAAGGGTTGATTTGATCACCTTCAGTCTGCTGCCACTGCTTTGGTCAGAGACAACAAATGTCATGAAATTTGAGTCAATGCTAATAATTTCATTCTATTGTGCTCAGTAACTTTCACCACCATTGAGTTTAATCCTTGGTGGTAAGAGCCAGCAGGGATAACCAGCATTTTAAGTGAAGTAGTAGGAGTCTGAAACATGTAAATTTGAAGGAGGTTTGCTCCTCTGCAGATGATTTAAATGTTAAGTATGTTCCCATGCAGGGGATACACAAAATGGAATCTGAAAACTATTATCTCCTGTAGAAATGAACTCTCAATTTACTCACTGCACAGGAAGGGCGGATTCTAGTCATTTTCACTGCCAGCAGGTGCCCTTTCTATGCATAATAGACTTCACAAGTGTAATTAACACATGATGACCGCTGCTGCCAGTTTTTCTTCAGGTACATGCTGCTAGGAGTTTTCAGGACAACAGTGTAGGCCGTAAGAGCTTTTTACATGGCGCCTGAAGATGAAGTCTTCATTGACTTCTGGACAAAGACATGTTAAGTAGGGCTGAGCCCAGACCCTGCTGTTGATACCGCAGTTCACAGTTGTTGAGTCCAGAAACCCCAAAAGCTGTATTGCACCCTTTAGTAGACAAGAGGCCATGACAGCAAAGCTCTAGTTTGCATGCAGCTAATAAATGAAAAGTAGGATGCTGAAAACCCTGCAATTATGTGGAAGATTCTAATTGCACATTCACAAATACAACAAACAATCATCTGAGTTAACTTTAATTAGAGCTATAATCACAGATTTTAATTATCTGGAAAAAAAATCAGTTTAGTACAAATGAGCTGCCCTAAATATTTCTCAAATTATTTTTTATGTGTCCCTTCCTATTTTTGGAGTGGAAAGTGCCTAGGTTTTGGATTCAGGCAGACCTGGATTCAAATCTTAGTCTTATCTCTTACATGCTGTGTAACCATTAAAAATCTGTTTTATCTCTCTGATCTGCAATTTCTTTTTCTGTAAAATGGGTATAACTTACCTCCTTTGAAGACTGTCTCTAACAATTAGAGATGTTAGTCAAGTGGCACCTGGGGTGATTTTGTCACCATTATTATAAATATGGGGCATGGATTTTGGCTTCCAGAAGGTTTAACTCACATTAAACATTATTTTTACTTCTGCCTTGAGAGCTCAGGGGAAAACTTTATAATTCATCTTCTCTTTCTATCCCTCAGATTGTTTTTATTTTGTTGTTTTTTTTTTTGTTTTTTTTTTAATTTAACTTGAGTTATTGTATGGTTGTTTTCATTTGCAGCTGTGGCATAAGAATGAAAAGAAAAGAAACAAAAGCAGATGGCAGAGAAAACGAAAGGAGTAAGACATTTCCAGCCCTTATGAATATTTAAAAACATGTGCTGCTGGTTCCTCTCTACTTTAGATCTGTGCCATTCCCCTGACTTTGAAAGTGAAAACGAGAATGTTCCCTACCTTAGCTGATGGTGGCCTTGACCTTGGCCAGTGATAGGAAAGCCTTCCTATTTCTGGGACAAAATGATTAACTTGCTAATGAGAGTCAGCATTCCCTTTCATAATAATCACCATCCACTGAATACTATGTATATGACAAGCTCTTTATAAACATCATTGCAAATCTTCAAAATCAAGCTGCAAGGTAAATATTATTAGCTCCATGTATATTAGGAAATTGAAGCTCAGAGAGGTTTAGTGACTTACCTACTCTCACACAGCCAAGAAATAGTAGAGCCTGCACTTGAAATCCAAGGCCATCTGATATTAAAGCTCTCCTTGCTAATATCCTCCAAAGTGTTAGAGAATAAATTGTACCCATCACCAAGATTTTGTGAAAAAATTCTTCATTCTTCTTGATGACTTGCTAATTGTAGACGTATGTTGTCATTCATTAATTATTCATTTATTCAGCAAATATTTATAGAGCACTTATTATGTACCAGGCACTATGCTAATTAAATTTTGCTAATAAAAGGTCCCAGTAGAAGCCATATGGTATTTCTCATGTAAATTTCTTTTCCCCCTTCCTTCTTCAGAAGTAGTCTTAAATAGGGACCGCAAATCAATTCCCAACTTGAATTGTATATTTGGTTTATTCTAGGCACTTATTAACACACATTTGTGATAAAATATTTTCAAAGCAGATCAAGACAAGTTCATGCTTTTCCCTAAAAGACAGTCAGGTCAAAAACAAAGTTAGTAGCTAGCTCCTGATGCTTTTTGAGGGCATCATTGAACTGAGAAGTCAAATAGGATATATACAGTGAAGGTTTGGATTTTGCATTTGACTTTGCAAAATGCCTCGTATTTCTTGGGATTTCCAGATGACTCTGGAAGCCATTCTTCCTCTCAGAATGGAGATGCTCAAATTATCTCTGAGAGATGCTAGTTTCAGTCCCTTTGTTTGCTGTATGTAGGGTTCTGAATCAACCCCCACATGCTACCTCACATATTCCATGTGGGATTTTCAGCAAAAGGTGCACAGTCCATATAGGTGATGGAGCAGCAGTCTGGGCACAGCCCTGAAGTGGCATCCAGTTAATCAGATCTGCACCCATTCCAATCACTATCACTATCTTCATCAATGCCACAAAGTTTTGCATAGGAAATAGATCAATGCTAGATTAAGTGGAGTTGTTGATATTCTTGGTGGCAGAGGCAGAAATCAAATGGAAATGTGGTGCAGCAGAAACAGGGAAGTCTGGCCCTCACCTGCCTTCCCCATTTACTAGATTTGAGGTCACTGAGCCAACGTTTTCAGTTGGAAGTGAAAAGTGGTTACTCCTGACACAAAGTAGATGCTCCGTAAATAGTAAATACTATATATTATTCATAGCTGATAAGTAGTCAATATATATTAACATATCTGTGGGTGCTAAGAATTTCACCTGAGACCAGGCATGGTGACTCCCAAAGTAATCCCAGGACTTTGGGAGGCTGAGGGGTGGATCACTTGAGGCCAGGAGTTCAAGACCAGCTTGGGCAGCATAGTGAAACCCCATCTCTACTAAAAATAGAAAAAAATAGCTAGGCATGGTAGTACATGTCTGTAATCTCAGCTGCTTGGGAGGCTGAGGCACAAGAATTGCTTGAACCTGGGTGGTGGTGGTTGCAGTGAGCCAAGATCATGTCACTGCACTCCGGCCTGGGTAATAGAGCAAGACCCTGTTTTGGAAAAAAAATTTCAACTGAATATTTTTGCATCATCTAAATATATAGACTTAACAGACAGGATAGAAGTGGAATAGATAGACTGCTGTGGCCAATATTCTCTTATATATGCCAGACTCTGGGCTTTCTAGCTTTAGTTAAAGAGTGGGTTCCAATAAGTAAGCAAAAGCTATGTGTCATTGCCATTTTGCAGCAAGTACTTATGTACTTACTATGTTCCTGGCAGTCAGTGGGTATAGGAAGATAGGTGCTCACAGATAGTTCTGGATCTGGGGAAACACTGCTTCACCAAAGAACTCAAATATCCAGTTAAGACTGAGAGATCAGAGATTTTTTTTTTTTTTAAGCTGAGAAGCAGCAATGTGCCAAGAGTGGAATGGTGCCATTGTGACAGCTCATCTGGGAGGAGCTGGAGGGGCTAAGGACCGGGAATTTAGTTTCAGACAGAAGAGGGAGGTTGGGCTCTGTGGTAGGACCGATGGTTAGGAAATGCATGCATGCACACACACACACACACACACACACACACACACACACACACACATTTGTGTTGGTTTAATGATCAGAAATCATAGATTGCTAGTTAGGTAATTCCTCAACTGAGATTTGACCAAACTTGACCCTGAGGCTTGAACAGAGAGGCTGAGTGAGATAAAACAGTTCAGATTTGGAAGTCAAAGTCTTGGGGTCCAAATCCTAGGCTCTGGTCCTACTAAAGATGTGACTTTGAGTGAGTCACATCTTCTGCCTAAGACGCAGTATCTTCATTTGTGAAGCCATTGCCAGGGAGATAGCTAAAAGCATTGCTTTACATGAAGAGCCTGGCACCAAGGAGGCAACTGGAAAAATGTTAGGTGATAACAGGTAAGAGTCCTGTGTTGAGATGCACCTTCATTTCCTTGAGCAGCACCCACAACCAAATGTGTCAAGAGCCTTGTACAATTTTTTTTTTTTTTTTGAAATGGAGTCTTGCTGTGTCCCCCAGGCTGGAGTGCAGCAGTGTGATCTCAGCTCACTGCAACCTCCACCTCCTGGGTTCAGACAATTCTCTTGCCTCAGCCCCCCGAGTAGCTGATATTACAGACATGCACCACCACACCCAGCTAATGTTCTGTATTTTTAGTAGAGAAGGGGTTTCACTGTGTTGGTCAGACTGGTCTCAAACTCCTGACCTCAAATGAACTGCCTGCCTTGGCCTCCCAGAGTGTTGGCCACCATACCCAGACTGGACATTTTTGATGTAAACTATTTTCCAAGTGGAAAATGAGGTAGAGAAGAGACTGGGCACTTTGTATTATCTGTGTTACAGATTCTGTGGGAATCTATATCTATCAGTACTATAAACTCTATAGGGAAACTGTCTTTTCAAGTTCTCTGCTGGATTTTTAAAAATTGAAATATAATTCACATACAACAAAATTCACCCTTTTAAAAGTATACAGTTCTGGCCAGAACTGCGGTGGCTCACACCTGTAATCCCAGCACTCCTGGGCAGATTGCTTGAGCCCAGGAGTTCAAGACCAGTCCTGGGTAACATGGCAAAACCGTGTCTCTAAAATAAATCAATACAAAAATTAGCTAGGTGTGGTGGTGTGTGCCTGTAGTTCCAGCTCCTTGTGAGGCTCAAGTGGGAAAGTCACCTGAACCTGGGAAGTAAAGGCTGCAATGAATTGTGATCATGCCATTGCACTCCAACCTGGTCGACAAGAGAGACCCTGTCTCGAAAATAGATAAATAAATGTATACAGATCAGTCGTTTGTTTTATATTCCAACTATCTAATTCACTATCTATCTAATAGATATTTAGGTATCTCTAACCTAACGAATATCACCACTAATTTTAGATACATTAGGTTTTTAATACATTCTATATTGTTAGTAAAGTAATACATTCTTATTATAAAGAACTTTTTTAGGCTGGGTGTAGTGGTTCGCGCCTGTAATCCCAGCACTTTGGGAGGCTGAGTCAGGTGGATCACTTGAGATTAAGAGTTCGAGACCAGCCTGGCCAACATACTGAGATTCCATCCCTTAAAAATACAAAAATTAGTCAAGCATGGTGGTGTGCACCTACAATCCCAGCTACTTCGGAGGCTGAAGCAGGAGAATCACTTGAACCCAAGAGGCGGAGGTTGCAGTGAGCCGAGATCGCACCCCACTGCACTCCAGCCTGGGTGACACAGAGAGAGACTCCGTCTCAAAATAAATAATAATAAAATAAAATAAAAACTTTTTAAACCTTTCACAGTACATATAGCAAAAAGCAAAAGTTCTGTAAAAAGCGGGTAGTCTGTGTAGATGTTTGCCATTTGACCTTTAGCCCTGTCCCCCAGAAGGCACCAGTGCCAGGAGTGCAGCGGGACCGCTCTCATCTGGCCTCAGCAGTGTCACTCCCAGCAAGACTGAGACTCGAAGGGTTAAAGAAAGCAAGGTGTCCCTTTAACACAGGAGTGACTTCCCGGATTGGGAGAATGGTGCTTGTTGGCTCAGCCACCCATGCTTTGGGGAGCTGTCTGAACCACAGCCTAACTACCTCCTGACTGCTGTATCTGCCTCTGAGCATCTGGACCTGCCTGTGCTCCCACCTTCCCCAGCCCCCTCCTGCTGCCTGGTGTTAGGAGAGGTAACAGCCTGCCTCCCCTGCCCGAGTTTCAGCTGGCCTCCATGCAACGTGGCTGGCCCTGACTCCTGCTTACCTGCCTGAGCATTGGCCTGGTTTTCCATTTCTCACGACACGTTCTGTATGTGAGTGACACATTCCTCACTCCCCGCCCGCCCCCCGATTTGGAGCCTGACTTGAACCCAACACTTAGAAAACTCTGGAAGTTCTAAGTTCTGGGGCACAGTATAGGGGGCTCTGTAGCAACAACACTCTAGATATGTTCCTGGGGGCCATAGATCACTTGTAAGATGGGGGCCACAGACTGAGTAATGTCAGAGTTACAGGAAGCTTCAGCAGTATGTCAAGTGACCTCATGGCAGGGCTTCTGGAGATAATGTGCCTGCCTCTTTCAGGTGCTGGCACCAGGTACAGTATGTGCAGCACCAGCACAGTGATAGGCTCTGAGTGATCTCTCAACAAGTGTGGGTTCATCTTCCCCTTAAACCATGATGGATGGAAAGGCAAGGCTGAAAAGGGAATTGGATGCTGTGCACATGGGATGAGTCCTAGAAAAACAGCAAGAGAAAGTCTTCTCCTGTTATTACCAGTTGCACTATTTTTTAATACATTTTTTCTGTTACTTTCTCTTCATTTCTATCTTCATAAACCTCTTTCTTTCCTTTATTTGTTTTATACCTCATTCATTCCTTTGTTTCCACTGGCTCTCATGGGCTGCTGGTGGCTCACAACTTGAGACTTCCTTTCCGCAGCTGACTTTAGCTGTTATGGTTCTCATTGAATTCTCTGTGGCAGCAGAGAGCCCTGTCTCCTGACCTTTTCTCTGTGATTAACTTCTCCTGCCGCCGTGGTCTTAGCCATGGAGCCCTTCCTGATGTTTTCCAAGTCTGTCGCCTTCCGGTAGGCCGGGGAGGCACAAAAGGGCGGGCTACCCCAGGCTTTGATGTTGACCTCTCCAGATTTTTGTCCAGGCATTATCTTTGTAACTCTTGTGTTCATTTCTGTTGGATCCAGTGGCTTGGGTCTCTAGAATGCTTCTCCGCTGCACGCATCCATGTAGGTTACCCCAGGAAGCCACAGAACCACACTCAGAAGGGCATTGTCCTCCCTCTCCCAGTCACTGATCAGGTCCAGTGATACACGTGTCTTGCATTAGCAAACCATCCTCAGTGCCCACTGGACACTGGTGCACACTGAGCTCACCTCTGCTGCGGCGGGGCCCCGTGCTCTCGCTGCCGAAACCACAAATGGAAACTAGGCCATCTCTTGCTTTTCTCCTAATCCAAAATTGTTCCTGGTCTCCTCATAGATTCTCCTCCTCTTTGCTCATCAATCAGGGAGGGCTGGGTTGGATACCAGGAAAGACATTAAACACTTTTTCCTCTGGAGGGGGAAAAAAGAAAACTTGCCTACCTCATGTCAGTCACCCCATACTTTCTTATTCCCCATCCAGCCATACTTTCTGCTTCTCAGCAGCTGTGACCTTTGTCTAGTCACTTAACCTCTTTGAGCCATGGGTTCCTCTGTGAATTATGGACACCCACCTTTCAAGATTGCTGCAGAGATGAGATGAGGTCATCTCAGGCGCTTCCATTGTGTACCTGATGACACCCTATGCATCTCCTTGTAGTGGTCTGCGCATGTACAGTAATGTGCTTATTTGATCTGCCATTAACTGTGAGCTTCACGTGGGGACCAGATCTATTTTTCTCTCCTCTTGCCCCAGCCCAGCCTGGTGCCTGATATTAGTGATACCTGTTGACTGACTAGCTGACTGACTGGCCTGTGGAAAACACTTTTCCCTCCCCAGGAGCCTTTTCAAAATTCAAGCTCCTGAGTGGCTGTTTTTCTCCTGTGGACACCATGAAACACCTCACAACCTTGTTTCCCTCTTTGGGTTGGTGGCAGAAAGTTCAGACCCAAACCTGTGACCATCCCAGCAGGTGTCCCAGCATGAAATGGAAACCTAAGCTCACCACAGCTTCCTTTTCTTTCCCCTTTGGCTCCTATTTCTTTTCATACTTTTGTTGCTATGTTGAAAATATTCATATAATTGCCTTAAATCCTGTTTAGAACAGAAAAGAATATCAGTCAATTCCAGCTAGTAAGGCAAATATAGTTTTATTCTGGCTATGAACCCACTAGCTGTTTTACTTTTTAAACTATAATTATCAAATAACTGGTTTTTGTCAAGTGTAGCATAATGGTTAAGAGAAGTCACTGGCAAGTAAGAGTAGTGTAAGAGATTGGAAGTAGGAGAATCTGGGCTGGAATCACCATTAACAGGGTGACTATGGGCAATTTTCGAGAATGCCTTTTTAAGTCTGTAAAATGGCCAGGCACAGTGGCTCACACCCATAATCCCAGCACTTTGGAAGGTCAAGGCAGGTGGATCACCCAAGGTTGGGAGTTCAAGACCAGTCTGGGCAACATGGTGAAACCCCATCTCTACTGAAAATACAAATATTAGCCAGGCATGGTGGCACACACCTGTAATTTCAGCTACTCAGGAGGTAGAGGCAGGAATATTGCTTGAACCCAGGAGGTGGAGGTTGCGGTGGGCTGAGATCGCACCACTGCATTCCAGCCTGGGCGACAGAACAAGGCTCTGTCTGTCTCAAGAAAAAAAAAATCTATAAAATGGGTGGTATAAATTTGATTATTTGAGGATTAAATGAGATAAGGTGACTAGAGCCTCCAGTGCAGCCCTTGGGGTGTGGTGTGTGCTCAATAAGTAGCAGCTTGACTGTCTTTGTCTTTCCTGCTCTGCACATGGCACCACAGGAGGCTCTGGGAAACAGTATTCTGTGCTTCTGTGATTGACAATGTAGAATCACCCTTCAAATCAGCACATGCTTTATGGCAAGTGGGTAACCCAGACAAAAGCCCCTCCCAAGAGGGTGTTAGCCACTACTGGGCGAGCCATCTGAGAGACGGGCAGCATGGCTTCAGCAGGACTTGAAGGAAAAGTGAAGCTGAGGCCTGCGGGACCACCATGTGACTGGGAGCTCAGAGGCACTTATGGGACTAGAAGCTTCCTGTGATGGAAAAGGTAGCAGGGGAGGAGGAGCTAGACAGAATGTGGAAGGTCCTAGGTCTTGTCACAGCTGCTGGCTAGGGGAGCAGGTTAGAGAAAACCATCTAACCACCTTCCTCTGCAGCCTGTGGGAGTGCTGGTCTCCAGGAACTAAGAAGCTCATTTTATCCCCACATCATGGGCTTGGGTTCTAGTCCCAGTTCTGCCAATTACTAGCTGTGTGACGTCAGAGGAATTATTTAACTTCTCCAATCTTAGTTTTTCCATCTGTGAAATGGTATTTCTGATAATACCTGCCTTATTCTACTGTGGTGAGAATCTAATGAGAAAATGCTTGTCAAGCCTTAGCCTAGTGCTGGCTCTTGGCAAATTTGCTCAGTGGTGGCTGCTCTTGCTGGATTCTTGTCCAACACTGGCCGTACCATTAGCCTGAAGAGCATTTATCTTGTCGCTCTTAAGTCCAAAACTATGATCATTCGCCTTCTCCAACAAGATATGTTCTCTGGTGTTTGTTCTTGTTCTTTTTCCCATTCTTTTCTCCTTTAACCTCTCTAACAAAGCCAGGCTCATTATTTCTAGCAGAATTTAAAACCACAAGACAATCTATGTTTGTACATTTGTGTCTTTTACAAAAAAAAAAGAAAGCAAGCAAAGTTCACATAAGACCTCCTTCAGATTTTTTCTTTCTGCCTGTGGGATCTCCTTTGCCTGATCAGAGTATTTGGTTAAGAAGGTGTTGGGCCTCTGAGAGGTAAGGTGGCACTGTGATATGTAGATTGTGATGTGGATACCTATGTGTTTATGTGAAAAACAGAAAAGCAGTGATCTTTCCAGATCCCTGGGCTGTCCTAAGCTATGTTCCTTCATGATGGCAGAGGCGTTGCCCACCTGGGGGTGGAGGGCGCTCCTACCTCTCCCTTATTTTCCTGTCTCCTCTCGCTTCATCTTGGGAAGCTGTATTTTTTTTTTTTTTTTTTTTTGAGCAGCCAGTATTCTTTATTTTACTGGACTCATTTCCAGTTAGTAGCTGCTCGCCTCAGGGGAACATGATTTAAGAGGGCTCTGGTTATCTGGGGGAAAAGAATTAAATTGTGAAAGTGCTATAATAATGAATGAGGACTACAAGATTGATAGTAAGTCTGCAGTTTCCATATTCTTGCTTTTTCCTTGCTGGGAATTAGCTCATGCTATATAGAACTTACCTGTCAGAGTAGCACTTGGCCTCACAGACCTGGAACCAGGAGGACTGCTGAATAGTCCTTTTGGTACCCCGGTGCTCTTTTCTTTTCAGCTTAAGTACTGAGTATGTGCTGTGTGACATCTTGCACAGAGCTTGGGCTCTCTGTTCAGCAGCCCTGCGTCTGAAGTACGGCTTGACCACTGCCTAGCTGTGTGATCCTGGCACATTACTTTTATCTTTCTGAGCCTGTTTCGTAACGAAAATGTGACTTTTATCTTTCTGAGCCTGTTTCGTAACGAAAATGTGGATGATAGCACCACCTTGCAGAGTTCCCTTGAGAATTATGTATGTAATGCATAAAAGTGACTGAATTATAGTACCTCAATAAAAGTTCCTTTTCCTCTTAAGAGGATTCAGACTAAAGATTTATTCCGGTTAAAGATGATTCTATTGTGTCTGTCTCAAGACCAGCAACAGAACCCTTTCCCTTTTCAGGGGAAAAGGAAGAAAGAGTCACTTTTACTCTCCTATATGTAACTGATGAAATCAGTTAGTGCAGTAATTCCCAGAGAACAAAAGCTTCATACAGGACTACCTCATTCTGCTATACCAAGAGGTACAGTAGCATCCTACAATCGCTGTCAGCCATACAGCAGTTGTGACAGGGTTGTCATTACCTGCCTGTGCATAAATTTGGTAGTAACTGTTAATATTATCACTGCTTTAATTTAATTATGTGCATTGTTGAGTCTGCACATGTTTAATTGCCATTTAAAATGTCTTCAAAACTGCACTATGATTCAGCATTGAAATGTAAAGTCACTGTGAATGTTGAAAGGTGCCGGAGCAGAGAAGCAGAGTATATACATTTGCTGTTAGTGAAGCAGATATTCCCATTTATATTTTCTAGAACAGCAACAAATAAGTGCTTTCTTGGACCTAAACAGGAAGATCACTTCTAGTAGATGGATTTTTGTTTTGTTTTGTAACTGAGGTACCCTTGGAAAAACATGGACGTTTATGCCTCTGAATCAGAAAAGGATTCAGATGAGTTGGATTCTGAATATGAAGAAGTTTTTTTGGAAATAGCTTACCCAATTTATTTTGCTATGCTTTATTTTTAATATATGCCCAAGAGTGATAAAAGGTTTTTAAAAATTTGTCCAAGTGATCAGAAAGTCATGAACCATTGTTTCCTTGATAGTTTTTCCATTCTTGATGGTACATTAGAAAGGAAAGGCACCCTCCCTGAAGAAAGGAAAAAGCAACCCTGCTGAACTCAGTAGAGTATACAGGTGACAAGAGTATGCTTGGGAGTCAGAAATCCATGTGGAGAGGACATGTACATGTAAGCATCTCCCATTCATCCTGGCATCTTGAGCATTCTTGCTAGCAGTTTGGCAGATATTCTAGAGCGAGTATCCTACCGAACCAGGGCTGGAACAAGAAACCATTCTGTGGGTAATAGGAGAATGGGTCCAATGGTGCCAGCCATGCCAGTTGCTCAGAGAGAACCCTACTGTGTGCTGCTCTTGTGCTGGGTACCTCAGAGGTTGTCTCTAATCTCTACAACAATCCTGAAAGATTCCACTAGGCTAGATACTGCCTTTTTAGGAAACGTTTGCTAGAATATAACAAAAGATAAGAAACAGCCCTGTCCTTTAATTTTTAGTAATTCCATGTCTGGGAATTTGTGCACATGAAGGTGTTCATTTTTATCACAGTGTAACTTTAATAGTGAAAAGTTGGAAGCAGCTTAATGTCTACTCTAGAGATAACATTTGATAAATTACAATACATCCATACTTGGTGGAACATTATAGTCTTTAATAGTCACAAAGATTATAGAACAATCTGGGAAATGTTCATGTAGCCAATGAGAAAACAATACAATGTATGCACTTTATAATTTCAAAGATAGAAAGCTTTTTATTTGAGTCAGTAGTATTAGAAAGGAATCCAAAAGAAAAAGTAATTGTGTTAGGATAACATGTCACAGGTAGATGTTTTTCTCCCCAGACATTTACTTTAAAAATAAAATGACAAAGAAGAGGTTTCCAAGAAACTGAGTCAGTAGCTACAATCACTATTGAGGTATATTGAGAATAGAAATAATTTTCAGAGCATACCTAGAATTACCCAATTGCACAAGTACCACATTGAGATGTTCAGGAAATTCTGGATTTCATTTTCTTTTCTCTCAACACTTTGAATTCATAATTATGTATTTGCAGAGCAAACATGCAGTAGATTCAGGGGAGTATCTGAGGCTTTGTAAGTAAATGATGACAGTGTAAAAGGTATTTGTCCAAATTTGCATTCATACAAAACATGGAACTGCTATGATTTTAGAATAAATGTGTTTAAAATATTTTCTAAATACAGAGCTGTTGCAGTTCTAACAATACTTGGCTAAGAAAACTACATTTCTACGATAGGCCATAATTACTCTTTGGAAAATTATTGGGCTTTAAGAAATTCCTATCTAAAGATAGTTGAAGAATGAGTTCCATTTTGCCCTTTCTTGCATCTTCAGTCTCTTCTGTGAGGCCCCTTTTTCCTTTCAGGGTATCATTGGTTTTTATTGTAGGACAAAAGGGCATGGCATTAAAGTCTACATACGTAAGATCCTATGGTTAAGTTATACAAAGGGCTTTTGCTGTACATACTTATTTTCAGCCATTTGAATGTCTTTTTCTGTGTATTAACTTATTTGTTGGAATTTCAGTTCTACAGTTCTGGTTAAAACTCATGATCATTGGTCAATTGCATGATTAAATGTAGGAGATGGGAGAGGTGATAAGATTTAGTTAAACATTATGGATTTGAGCTTTCTCCCTTCTATGTGTTAGGCTGTGCTTCTGGTCACATTAATAAGTGGCCGTTTTTCTGGAATTTGTACTCTTCCTGCTTCCTTTCATTACATTAGGCAAGGTTCCACTAGATGAGACATTTGCAGTCTTAAGACTTCCTGCCAGGGTTCAGACTTTGTATTTTTGACATTGAAGCTGTCGTGTTCCTGAAGCTACTTAATTAGAAACACATTCATTTCAGTGTACACTGGAAAAAGCTTGGACAGCAGAGCCAGGCACACTGGGAAGTTTGAGCATTTGTGTGCGCACTGGGAAGTTTGAGCATTTGTGTAGCTGGCAGCTAAACTAATGGTTTACAGTTTAAGGGGGGGAAAAAATCACAGGGCATTTCTTTGCCCCTAGAAGTGAAGAGAAGCTGACTGTGCACAGCAGATACCTTTAAAAGGAAAAAAAAATAAAAATGAGAAAAGAAGAGGAAGAAAGAAAAGACAACTCCACTTTCACTGCAGTTGTGTGTATAGTTCTTTCTTTAGCTATTATCAAATACAAAAACCTTCTAGAATAGTTAGCAAACTGAGCTGCTAATATTCAAGTCTGTTTTACATGTTCCCAAGACATACTATATTACTGCTGAGATCTGTGGTAAGCAGGACATTTTATATTCTGGGGGAAGGAAGGATTTTTGCCTGAATTTTATTTGTTGAATGGAAATGAAGGAATTGTGCCCTTTCTTATTTTTAAATGTTTGAGCAATTTTAAAATGTACGTGTGATGTTTAGAAACCTTCCTTGCCTATCCATTGCTTTCAGGATAAAGCCTGAACTCCTTAGTATTCAGTTGAAAGCAAATCTCTCCTATCTCATTAGTCACCACTCCTTGTTTCTCCACTTTTTTTTCCCCCCAAAGAGTCATCACTGTCCAACTGCCTCTACTCTACCAGCTTCCCCAGAAGAAAAGTATCTGGTCACCCCAGTCTGAGTCAAGTATCTTTTCTCTAGGTTCACAAAATACCATCTGCACATTTCATAGGATATATCCCCTACTGGAGAGACAGATGGAAAAGTTGCCAGTCACACCCTTCCTTTCTATTCTTTGACCTCCCTCCCCTAACCCAGAGGAAAACATTACATGGGAAGTGAGCTTGGGGATTTCAGGTTCTATATCACTAAGTCAGTGTGGCACAAGAGAAGGAATGCATACTTCAGAGTCAGATCCCAGGTCTACCACTGACTTTGTTCTGGAGTATTTGGTAAGTGATGTAACCTCTTCAGGCCTAGTCCCTTCTCTGTAAAATGGGTTTTGTATCTACCTTGTGTGGTTGTTATGTGGATTAGAATAGAAGAATTTAAAGTTCCTCATGTAACGTCTAGCACATTTGTTATTGGTAGGTAACATTAATGATAACATGTATATATATATATATATATACACACACACACACACACACACTCTGACCCCTAAAACCAAAGACAGGACCAGTGTATCCAAAATGCCCAGGTTTTAAACCCACTGGAGTTGAGTTATTATGCTTTTGCTCAGTCACTGACTTAGGGAACCCACGGCTCTGTGAATGAAGCAGTTGGCAGAGGCTTTCTGAATTATAGTGTCACGGGATGGCATGTGTACAACTGGGAGGAGATGCTTGCTGGCACCTTTCCAAACACTTTGTCCAATCAGAATGGACAGTTAGATCACATCTTGATGACAGAGGAAGCAGCAAATACAAAATATTCTTCTGTGAAACACATTATGCCCTTCATCCAACCTTAACTGCTTTTTCTGTTGTAATCATGGCAATAATCGTTCCCATTTGTATTAGAACTCTGCTGATCACTTAACATATATTTTCTTTGATTCTATTAACAACATGCTGGCTCAAATCCAGGATTCCATTTTAAAGATAAGGCAACTGAGGCTGTGCAGTTGCTGAGTTGCTCTTTAGGGGCTGATACCAAGGTTGATGCTCTTCCTGCTACCCATGCTGTTTCCAGTGCTGCCCACGTTTTGAAATTCTTCTGAAGTTTCTAGGCTTGGGAACAAAATGTCATATTAGGATTTTGTTGTGAAAGGAAATGTAACTGTGCATACGTTTATTAAAACAGTTTTTCTCCAAATAGTGAACCATCTGTAATTTTCTGTCAGAAGCAACAGACATTAAAGCAGCTGTGTGTCTCTGTTTCTCTTCACAGTGCTCCCATGCCCTACCTCA
The DNA here is from genome assembly GCF_048565385.1 of Saimiri boliviensis. Lineage (NCBI taxonomy): Eukaryota > Metazoa > Chordata > Mammalia > Primates > Cebidae > Saimiri > Saimiri boliviensis. The sequence continues at coordinate 216,312,745 of NC_133450.1, read as the reverse complement.
TAGGAATCCATTTAAGTTTAATGGAGGTAAGTTGGCTTCTTTCCTCCCCAGTTGGCTCTACCTGGGGCTTTGTTTCATTGTGTGGCGGTGGAGAGACCAGTCTCAGGAATCACAGCTCTGCACATGGGGGCTTGCTGACGCAGCACCTCCCAGGTGCACAGAGCTGGGCGTTTAGCTTGGACACTTTTTACTGGGCTCTTGTTTCCAGGGTTTTCCCACTTTGCCCAGAGACTGTGGATTTTCATGGGTTGAGGGAGTGAGAGTCAAGGATGCAGGAGGAAAGGGTTCTTTAAGGGTTTGAATGAGGGAAGGAAGATGATTTGCATTTCAAAATGTTTATTCTAATCACTATAGCAATATTGCATTCTTCATGGCAGTAAATGTGATATAAAATGTATATAGAATCATGAGGAAGGAAATTAAATTATCCGTGATACCATTATTCCAGATTGAACCATTGTTAGCATCTTACTAGTCTCCCTTTAGTCTTTATTCCCTAAATATTTGTTTTGTATAAATATGCATAATTGATATGCTTTATAATTTTATGACTTTAATTTTAATTCCCATGGCTTGGGAATTTCTACATGTTTTTCTCTACTCTCAGTAATAATTTTTAATTTGCCACCTATCATTCCCACTATTTGGATATACCGCAATGTAACCATTTTCCTACTGTTGGACGCTGAGATTGTTTATAATTTTTCACTATTATAAATAGCATTTCAGCGAACATCTTTATGCATAAGGCTTTATCTGCATTTTGCCTCATTTCCTTAGCATAGAACCCCTAAAGTAGAAATGCTTGGTCAAAGCTATGCATCGGATGCCAGATTGCTTTCTGTATGGCTGTACCAATTAGATAGCAATTCTTTTAAAGCACTTTTCTGTGCTTTTGTAAGTGTCATTAGTTTGTAGACAAGTACCCCTAAGCCCTTTCCTCCTCAGGAGAGAGCTTTAATTTGTGCTAGAGCAAAAGGAGGCATGGGGAGGGGGTTTGCCTGTGTTGCACAGGAGATAAGCTCTCAGAGGGAAAATCTACAGCCATGTCCGTCTGCGGTGGTGCTTTGCATGTCTTGAAGGAAGTGCTACTTCTCTTCTTCTGTTCCCTTCATTTCACGTCGACGAGGACCACCTGCTTCACTAACTGTTGCACACTGTGCTATTGTGCTTACGAAAATGAAAGAAGTTGGTTATCGAAAAACCTGTTTGTTTGACATTGAGAATCTTGATCAAAATAGACCACAGAAATCTGCTCAAATTTCTAATTTGACAGGCCGGCCATGTGGCTCCTACATTCTGTTAACAGTTCCTCCTTGTCATCACCCAGCCCTAAGCACATACAGTACACAGTTTATGGACTATCTGGGATGATGTATTTAGATCAGATTGAAGAGATTTCTTCTGTGTTTTACCTTTATTTGTCAAGTTTGGGGGGGTCTATTCAAAGCTCCCGTATGAAAAATTGAAATTCAAAGTGAATGCTTTCCAATGAACTGTTAGTGCCAATTGCTGTAGAGTTTGAAACACTAATATAACGACTATTTGGTCTATCAGAGTCCACAGTTCCCTCCCGCCTGCCTCTCCTCCTGCCTTGCAGACTGCTCCAGCACAGGCTTTTTCAGACTCCTTTTTATGTCCCAACGCCTCAGCATTCTCCGAGTTTCTAGTTGTGTCTTTCTTTTCTTTACTACATGCCCTCTAGTCACCCTCTTTAAGGCCTTTTGCTTCCGCTACCTGGTCAATGTCAGTGACTCAGCTGGGATTCCAGCACTGGTCTGCCTGTCTCTGAACTTCAGGTCCCAAGTTTCAAGTGCCAATTGGATTTCACCTAGATGTACTACCGATGTCTCCCCCAAACAATTTATTACACATACACTCACTCACACAAACACACTCTCTCTGTCTCTAAGCAACTCCACTCCCCTTCCTGTGTTCCTGGTCCCTGTGAATGGTACCACTGCCTTCAACAGCAACAAAGTGGGACACACTGATCATGGCTGACATGGCTGAATGCTCTTCTTCCTTGTCCTCTCTAAATACTCACGAAGCTCTGAAATGTCTCTCTCCCTGTTCTTTCCTCACTGCCTTCATTGACACTTTACTTTCTTGGATTCTTGCAAAAGCCTTATTCATTTGATAAACAACACGAGGGCCTTTTATGTTCCAAGCATTTTGCTAGGTCCTGGAGGTATGAGGAAGAATAGAAAGCTCAGTGCATAGTCATAATGTTGCATGGGTTGCCCTCCAGCCAGTCACTGGATAATCATGGGCCACATAATACTTGGGAAGGAGCCTTCCAGCCTCCCCTGCACGTCCCTGGGTTCTGCACAGTCTTTCCGTTGCTGTCAAGCCTTCTGCCCGATCACTGTCCCATGTTAGCCCATGCTCTTGCTGATCCCTAAACATATCCACATTCCCACCACTTTGCATGCATCAGCCCTGCCCTTCTCCACCATTCCAAGAAGCCCTCCTGTTTTGTTGTCTCCTCTCACTTATGGTGTCTCTTCTCTGAATAATAGCTGTTTACTTCCTTGTCCCTCTCCATCATCCTCGGGAGCATGAGTTCTTAGGGAACAAGGACTGTGCATCATTCATTCACTGTGGTATCTTCAGCACCTATCTGGATGCCACACAGGTGGTATTCTCTGAGCACATGCTTTCTGAAAAGAAGTGCTGAGTGAATGCTTGGAAAGCTGTGATCTGGAGCACATTTAGAAGCCCTCTAATAGGCATCACTGTTTTCAGGCAACCCAATGCCATAATTTTACTTACAGGTGCGGGAAGTAAATTTTTTACTTTTTATATAATTGTAAGTAATTTAAAATAAGGCCTTTTGTAGTAAAACATGCAGTATAAAATATGCATACATTTTGCAGCTGAAACTTGAGACAGAGTTTTGCACTTACATGAATGGGTGCAGGTCTCTTCTGCTGAGCCTTTGAAGGGCGTTAAGGGAGAAGGCTCAGGAAGCACTGGCCAAGATAGATCTTAGCCCCATTGATTGACAGGGGAGGAGTTTGCTGTGCTGAACTCCTGTGTAGTCAGCACAAAAAAACAAAAATGGGAATTGCCCCACTCTTGAAACCAGCCGAGACACTTTCTGAACAAAGAAGTGTTTCCTGGGTGTGTAGGGCAGCCGTGGACTACTAAATCTTAGAATTCAGTCTCCTGACTTCCTCTCTTGAATTTCAGCTGAGATTCCCCGTGCCCTAGTTGTGCTTTCTGATGGGGTTTATCTAGTTCGGTTGTACCCTTCAGGTAAAGGGATGCTTCGCTTTCAGTTCCTGCAGGAACCTCCAGCTCAGACTTGGGGCCAAAGGAAAGCTCTTTAAGGAAGGTACTCAGGAAGGCCTATCTCTTCTTGCTACACTAGTTTTCTTACTGGCAATTCAGCAAAAGGCTTATTTTTGACTGTCTTGTTATTTTTTCTTGAAAGCTATAGGCACCTTATTATGCCTTTGCATATGTGCCAGAATTTTTTAAACTTCAAATGAATGTGGCAGATGTTCATAAAAGTTTAGAAAAAGCTACCATAGGAAGACTTTTTAACCATTTTTATGACACTCAAATTCGTTGCACAAAAAGAAATATAAATTACAAACTTGCATTCTTATTTTTAAAAAGGTTATTTTGGGGAAAGACCTAATTCTGGTTCATGCTCTTGCAGGATGCCATAAGGTAACCTAGTCGCCTTACAGAGTCCACCTTCCTCCCAAAGTGACAAATGTATACCTGATCACCATTCTTCTCTCTCCTTCTGCCTGTTTATAGTCTCTCTCTCATTTAAGCAATCTGAGGCTAGTGGCATGTTAGCAGAATAGCCAAGGGTATTGGCATAGACCTAGTTTCTTCTTGGAGAGAATGATCGTGTTAGCTGGCAGCTAGGAAATCCCAAAACACGGCCAGATTCCACAGTGACTGTCCTTTCATTCAAGCGATCTCAATTTAGCTCAAAAGACATTTATGCAGCCCCTCTTCTGTGCCATCTCTGGTAGCAGGTGCCAGGTCATGTCTGGTTGATGGTGCTTCTCCTGTTTGATAATTGAAGACCTGTACACAAACAATGCTTTGTGTACAGACCTCAGAGTGACATGAAGGATGTATCCAGAAGGTATTTTCTATCATTCTCCATGGTGGGATGGTCAGGAATGAGAAGGGAAAGGTGACATCAGTGACATTTCCAGACAGAGGCTCAGGTGGCTTATAAATGAAGCTTCACCCATGCACGGGGCAGTGAAGTAGAGCAGTTAGAATGTGGCACCCCTACTTCCTGCTCACGTGATCATGGACAAGGTAATTGACCTTTGAGTCTCCGTTTTTTCACCTGAAAACTGAGGATAATGGCTGTGTCCCACTTATGGGATCATTGGGAGGATCCAGGGAGATAGTGCCTATCAGATGCCCAGCATAGTACCTGCACATAAAGAGCTCAACAAAGGTCAGTAATCCTTGCTGGTTTTACTTCTTCAGTGGCCTTCAAGCGACTTCTATTGTTAAGCTGATGGCTTTGAAACTGTGTTTTAGGAGCTCTTGGGTTCCCAGGATCATCATCCTCGTATCCTAGGGAAAGACAGTTTCAACACAGTTGGTTTGTGCCTGCCTCGTTTTCTCCTGGTCTGCAATGCAGAGGCATGTACCAGGCTTGGGAGTGACACTTCTGTAGAATTTGACAAATGTACTTCCACACCCCTACTTGACCGCTTCCCTGCTGTGCTAACTCCAGCCATGATACTTCGTCTTTCCGTATCTTACCTTCTACCTCTCTGAGAGCGGAGTCCTGTATATGGACAGCATATCCCAGTGTCTGGCATTTGGTAGGGACACAGCATACGTTCCTTTCCACAACAGAGTTCTGAGAGCCTTCTGTGAACCAGGCACCGTGTTTATACTAGGTGCTCTGTATAAAAATGGTGAATGTGATATAATCTCCACCTTCACAGGGTTTTGTCTAGACCAGATACAGAAAAATATAACGCGATTGTCGTGAATTTGGGATGCTGTAAGCTCTGGGAGGAGAGACGCTGACACTAGCCTTGAGAATAATGCTTCTCAGGGAAGAGAATGCCCACACTGAAACCTAGCAGATAAATACAAGAATTAAGTAAACCAGGAAATAGAGAGCAGCATCTGCAAAGACTTAGGTGTAGGCAAAGGGGGCTTTCCAGGAGGTATGAGTAGTTCAGCCTCTGATAGGAGCTTGAGCTGAGGTAGGCAGGCCGAGGCCAGCCCATCCACGGCTTTGGAAGCTGCAGTAAAGAGTCTGAGCTTTATAGGGCAATGGAGAGCCATTGAAGGGTGTAAATAGAGGAGGGACATGGTCAGGCCTTCTCCTTCTGGGCCACTAGAAACACAGTCCTTCCATATAAAATGCTTGGAAACCACTTAACCACGTTAATAAAGTAAATTGATATTTGCAAAGATCAAGGTAATTCTTAAGGAAATTGCACACTGAAAACATGTACATAAAATTCAGATGGGTCAGTATCCCAAATTTGAGCTTCTAAATGGTTCCTTTGCTACCAAGCTGTGACAGAGGCGTTGGGAGTGATGGCTTTCTTCAAAGTTTTAAGCACCACTTTTACTAGATTGTGTCTTTTCTTCTCTGTTTTCAAGTACATTTTATGAATTAGCTTTTCTTTCTACACCTCAGTTTAAGGGTATGAATTTATTTTATATACTAAGTGGTAGTTCAAGGCAGTAGGAGCAGGGGCAGTGAGACCCAGGGGCCAGCTGGCAGGCCCCCAACTGCTTCTCCCCTCCCGTGGAATTTCAAGAGGCATGTGATGGGCGCATGGGGAGCTCCTGGCATTCTCCTTTCACCATCATTTGTCTAGGAAGGCTCAGCCATGGGTCCCTAGAAGCCTAGTTTTGCAAATATACAAGTGCTTAAAACAGCACTAAGCCACCATTCGGAGGAAAGCATCCAGGTGCCAAATCAAAGCTCCTCTTGGTCTCTGGGATCCAGAGGCCACATTTATCTGTGTCTGCAGTGAGGTTCCCGATTTAATTCTGGAGCTTTTACACAAAATAATAGGATTTACTTATTTACAGGCAAGGGAAAGTAATGGGTATTTTTTTTCCTTTGCATTTCAAAGAACTGGAATTTCTGTCAATTGAGTTGGACTATTTTAACGTTTTTTTCTTTTCATTTTTTCCCCTGGCATAGAAAGTCTTTCATGCTTTGTTCCTTTCTCTCTCTCTCTCTCTCTTTTTTTTTTAATATTTATTTTTAAACAGAATGAAGAAGAGTGTTTCTTGTTTACCATTGTACCATTTTGCTTCTTTGCAGGACTCCACATGTAGACAGAAGTAAGATGTAGTTCACATTTGTTAGTGCTACAATTGATGCAAAAATTCTGAGCCATAGTTACATCCAGGTATAAATGGTGACTTGTGTATGTGTCATCACAGGAATAGACATGTTCCATGTGACATTTGTTAGTGCCAAGTGATCATATTCTTGCTTTATTAAAAAACAGCCTGGGCAACACCATGAGACCTCATCTCTACATAAAATTAAAAAAAAAAAAAATTATCCAGGTATGGTGACATGCAGCTGTAGTCCCAGCTACTTAGAAGGCTGAGGCAAGAGGATCACTCAAGCCACGCCCAGGAGTTCGAGGCTGCAGTGAGCCATAATTGCACCATTGCATTCCAGTCTGGGTGACAGAGAAAGACCCTGTCTCACAATAACATGAAATAAAAGGTGATATTTGCATGATAAATCTCACCTGGTAGTTTCATTCATAGGTTCATGGCAAGAAAGGGAAAAGTTTGGAGGAGACTTGAACATCTTTTGAGTACTTGCCAACCACTGTGCTGAGGTCTTGACCTGTTTTCATATTTGAGCATTCCTCAGACTCCCTGTGAAGTAGTAGATATCCATACTTGCAGATGGGGAAGCTGAGGCTCTGAGAGGTAAAATATAGTCAGCCTTCTGCATGCACAGTTTCCATGTGCACAGATTCAGCCAACCACAGATCAAAAATATTTCAGAAAAAAATGTATAAAAGAATATAAATTAAAAAGCCAATATAGTATTGGCTCTTGTATAATATTTGTATAATTGTTTCATAATAGTGGTTATATACAGTATCACAACTATTTAACATTTACATTGTATTCGGTATTATAAGTTATCTAGAGACAATTTAAAGTATACAGGAGTATGTGCATTGGTTATATGCAAACATTATACCATTTTATATCAGAGACTTGAGCATCTGCAGATAGTGGTATCCATAGACGCACTGGAACCAATCCCCTTCAGATACTGAGGGATGACTGTAATTTGTACTCAGGGCTTCAGTTATAAGGGATTTATCAGCCCCCAGAGCCTCTGCTCTGTGTACCCTCTCATCAGGCCATGTAGATTATGCCTGTGCTATCCCACTCCTGGGCAGAGTTCCCCACCTGTCCTGGGCTTTTCCTTCTCAGTGCTGTGCACTGGGGATTGTGGTGAGAAGGGGAAAGGAGGGCTTGCAGCTGGCGGCCCCGTACTCCTCCATACTCCTCCTCCAGAGGCAAGCGGTGAATATACTTGTGACTGGGACCTGGTTACTTGGCCTGGTCAGTCTCCACTCTTTTAACTGTAAAATTAAATTGATACAATCCATATCAAAGAGTTTTGAGAATTAACTGATAAAGTTTCTTAAATTAAATCAAACATGAAGAGCTTTTTAAAACTACTGTGCCAAACATTCATCTTCCTTGTTAGTAGTATAAAAATAAGAGGCATAGTTTAAATCAGTGAAACCCTGGATGGAGATTGCTTTATTTTGTAAAGAAAAAGGTAATTGAACAGTAGCTTGGCCCTGGAGTTTTCTTAGCATGCTGTTTGTTCTCACGTACAGTCATCACGTATAAGTCTGGTTCCATCCAGAAGGTTCATATTGCAAATGTAGCAGGCTCTGCTCACCTTAGGCCTTGAGGAAAGCCCTGGGTTGAGTGGATGGATTTCCCTTAGAAACTGTCTCCTCTTCACAGTAAGCATTTGCTTTTAAAATGAGCATGAATCTCAAATGCCATTTATCCTAATGTTGGAATTAGTTAATATGAAACAATTTAAAGCTTTAGTAGTAATTTATGTAATGAAAGGGAACAAGTACTTCTGGCTGAGTTAAGTATCTCTTGTACTCAGTACATTTTCAATCTAATTTGTCATGATGGAAACATTCTCATGTGAGATGGAATAGCCCTCTGTTACAGATGAGAAAAACTCAGTAATGAGTAGAATCCCAGTAGAAAATGTGAAACCATCATTGATGCTTTCGTTTTTGTATTTTCCTATCATGATTTATGTCATTATATATAGGTTGCATTTAGCAATGTAAACACTGGCTTCAGAGAAAACTTAAAAGTTTCTAAGTTGTTACCAAGAGAAGCTTTAATGAGTCAAATTCTTGCCAGATTGAGGTAAGGAGCAGTGGGCAGCAAGCAGCGGGAATGTGTAACAGAGTCTTGGGCACTAGAGTCTGCACCTGGGTTCATATTCTAGTTTCACCACTATTAGGTCACTTCAAACAAGCTCCTTTTTTTTTTTTTTTTTTTTTTGGTGGGGGGGAGGTGACAGATTCTCACTTTGTTACCCAGGCTGGAGTGCAGTGGTGCCATCTCAGCTCACTGCATCCTCCGCCTCCTGGGTGCAAGAGTGATTCTTCTGCCTCGGCGTTCTGAGTAGCTGGGACTACAGGCATGCACCACCGTGCCCAACCTAAACAAACTCCTTTGTTTAAATTGGAAATCAGTTTCTCAGGTGAAAAGGGTATGGTTGGCCGGGCACAATGGCTACTCCTGTAATGCCAGCCCTTTGGGAGGCCGAGGCAGGTGGATCACCTGAGGTCAGGAGTTTGAGACCAGCCTGGCCAACATGGTGAAACCCTGTCTCTACTAAAAATACAAAAATTAGTCGGGCGTGGTGGCATGCACCTGTAGTCCCAGCTACTCTGGAGGCTGAGGCACGAGAATCACTTGAACCTGTGAGGCAGAGGTTGCAGTGAGCTGAGATCATGCTACTACACTCCAGCCTGGGTGACAGAGTGAGAATCCATCTCAAAAAAAAAAAAAAAAAGGAGGGAAGAGGATGTAGTTACTACATCACTCAGTTGACCGGTTTGCACAAAACTGCTGTTATGCTATCCTCTTAAGAAATGCCTGTTGGAAATAGGCATAATAATCTTGACCATTGAATGAGGGTCTAGTACTAATGTGCATGGCACTTTGGCCATGTAATTTCTAATTGCCACCACTTTGAGGGAGGTGCCCCTGTTTTGCAGATGGGTATGTTAAGGTGCTTCATGGAGCCCCAGACTCCTCACTGGTAAAGTAGGTAGAGACCCCTTTTCATAGGAGTTTTCAGTGAAGAGTAAATAAGAAAGTACATGAAAACACTCAGATTGGTGCCTGACACATAGTGGGTGCCAAATAAATGGAAGTGATTATCAGTATTATATAGGTGTAGAATTGATACACTCTCCTTACAAAGAAAGCTAAAAGACTTACCTACCTAAGATTGACTCTGCCCTCCTTTTTCAGCCTGTGTTTTTATTTTTCTAATGAGTGACTTTTTCTAAACGGATATTAGCTTAAACTTACTTTTTAACTGAGCCCAGTGACGTAAGACTGTTGACTTCATAAACTCCTTGCAAGTGATTAGGAGCAGGGCCATTGTGGGAGCTCAGAGACCAGCAGTATGATGATTGAAGAGCCATACCCTTGGCCTAGACAAATCCAACTTGAAATATAGGTGCATGTGGTTTTGTTTAACACCATGCTCAGCCGACTCATGGTATGGGTTTGCAACCAGGAGACATTTGTTGTTGATATGTGAGGTCACCACAGTAGGGGTGTTTGTCAACCAAATTAAACTTCCTCTTAATGACCTAAAATAATTGATTTGGAAGGCTGTTAAATGGGCCAGGGTAATGTGTAAGCAAGCTGAAATCCGGCATTTTCTGCACAAATTAATGCATGTTGTTGTTCTGTTTGTTTTTGTGTTGCTTTTGTTGGGGACAATGTGGCTGGACCCTGGGCTTTTTGAGCAGGCAGTGAACCTGAGTTTGAATCCCAGCTCTGCCATTTCTCTCTCTCTAATTTGTGCAAGTCACTTAACGTCTGTGGGTGTGTGCCTTAACATCCCTGTCAGCAAAATGAGGGCACCTACCATAAAGTGATGACAATTAGAAATAACATGACCAAAGTGCCATGAACATTACTAGGCCATCACCCACTAGTAGCTATTATTGTTAATAAAATATTTCCAATAGGCATCTCAAGAAGATAGCTTATCAATAGGTTTGTACAAAGTGGTCAAACTGTGATGTAGTATACCTTTTTTTCCCCCTGCAAAACTAATTGCTCCACACACTATTCTCTGTACTAAAGTTAAACATCCAGAGAGAAAAGTGTGATTTAAAATGGGGTCTATAGATCTCTCTTTACATAATATTTGATTCTCAGCTGATTTCAAGATGAACTTAAAGTTGGATATTTAAGATATACCCTGTTTAGGCTACAAAAGAAGTAGGTTTTTTCTTGGGTTATTGGATTCAGACTTTTTTTTTTTTTTTTTTTTTTTTTTTTTTTTGAGACGGCATCTTATTCTGTCACCCAGGCTGGAGTGCAGTGGCGCAATCTTAGCTCACTGCAACCTCTGACTCCCAGGTTCAAGTGATTCTTCTGCGTCAGCCTCCCAAGTAGCTGAGACTACAGGTGTGTGCCACCATACCCAGTTAATTTTTTGTATTTTTGGTAGAGACGAGGTTTCAATATGTTAGACAGGATGATCTCTATCTCCCGATCTGGTGATCTGCCTGCCTCCGCCTCCCAATGTGCTAGGATTACAGGCGTGAGCCACCGCACACAGGATTCATGCATTTATAATCTAAGTTCAGGCCTTTGCAGGTAAAGCTTGGGACCACCATTCTATGTTTGTTTAGAAACAAAGGCATTGGCTCTGGGCTTTTCTGAAGTATGATGAACAGTGACACTAGAGTTTTGTTTTGTGGGTGGAAGTTTGCAGCATCCCTGAGGGTGGTTTATGTGTCCTGCCTAAAATCCTTTCCTCCATAAATCTGAATATTGACAAAAGTTAAAAGGTGCAGACTGGAGTTGTGCCTAGACTCCTGGATACTTCCTTAGCCAAATAAAATGTCTGTTAAACCTTGGTACCTAGGAGTCAATTGTTTCAAAATATCCCGTGGTAGTAAATTTATATCCTCTCTCTTCAGCATTTGACTGCAAATATTTTGTGCTGACCGAATGGGTTAAATTATGAAGCTTGATAAGTACATATGCACACTACCCATCCCTAGCTTTAGAAGAAGGGGGGAAAAAAAAAGAAAGAAAAAGATAGCTATGATTTTTGGATGTCATCCCAATTTTTAAAAATAAGAGAATTTGGACATTTTGGCATATGGGGTTTTTTAAATGAAATTTCATGGAACTGAAAACAGTCAATTTTAGGTTTCCAAAAATTGTTTAGATTTTCGCTGGTATAAATTTGCTGCACATGGTTTTGGGGAAGTTCTGAGAGATGCATTTGGGACTTTGGGGTTGGATTTTTTTTTTTCTTTTTTTTTTTTTTGAGATTTGTGATTGAGTTTTAAAAGGTGATTTTTTTTTTTTTTTCCTTTTCCAACTCAAAGTATAAATCAGAGGAGACCAGAGTTCCATTTTCTAAGGACAGTTTTGGGTAATGACATCATTACGCACTGCTGCCCAACTGGACTTGGGGCTGAATTATTGAGCCTTGTTCCAGCACCATTTGGACATTGCACAGCATATTCCCCTCCCCCGCCTCAGAGTGATTTTGGCGGTGCCATTAGCAGCAGCTGCTGGTGATAAGCACTGGGAGAGTCACCTGTGTAGGGTCAGGCTTATTGCACATCAAGGTTGGGCAGTGTCGGAAGAGAGGGAAGATGCCCAGGAGGGGGCTCCAGGCCACCTGCCGAGTGAAGATCAAAGGGTTGAAAGGTCAGAGGGCACAGCTCCCTTAACCGTATCTGTCTGTGCAATAGCTATTTCAGATTGTAAATCTTGGCAATTTCATTAAGTCCTCCTGGCTGCTACTGGGGCATTGAAATAATAAAATTTTATATCTATTGCCTTTCCTGCCTCTGGCAGCCCGTTCTCTGCAAGATGGGGGCGTCTTTATGAAAACCTTCCCTGGAATGATCAGAGCAGCATTAATGAAGCCTCAGATTGGGAAGCTGGGGTTCACAGGACCTCATCCTCAGCGGTGGGGAGGGGGTTTATAAATAAAGAAGACCCACACAAACCATTTAGCAGCCTTCTGGATTTGTGTAGCACCTCTCTTCTGAAAATATTACCTATTGCTTAATGTTTAATCTTACTCATAGGTGGAGGGGTGCACTTTTTCACTGCTGCTGCTTTTTAAATAGTCCCTGTTCTAATGACCCCAGGGCCCATCCTTTTGGACAACCCCGAGAACAACTATACAGGTCTCACTTCTCACTCTGCAGACCTTTTGGGTCCTTTTAGAGACATGTCTCCTGAATATGATTTTCCAAATATTTTTCCTAGATCCTAAAGTTGTTAAGGACTGTGAGGGCTCTTTGGCTCTTGGGTAGGACAAATCAAAGTAATGGCTGCCCCTTTACTGCCCATATGTTTAAGACCCCCTGTAGTTTGTTTGAAAAGTTAAGAGATTTTCACAGTGAAGGTGCCATTTCTGAAATTTAAAGTGTTCCTTTTCACCGCAAGATAAGTTCACTCTGATTAAGTCCGTAATTCTCACTAAGCCATGTTTATGGGGGCAATAAACAATGTTTCAGCGTGCTTGTTAAATTGGGTTTCCAACCTCTCCACTCTTTAAAAATTGACATTTCAAATAAAAGGCAGGTGGAGATGGGAGCTGGGCTTTGCGGTGCTTAGTGATGAATGAATGATGGCAAGCGGCAGTTGTGTAGGAGAAATGAGGTCCTATTTTATGATAAGGTGACCCCAAACCATTTGGGGACTAGGAAATCAGCATCCCCTTACACTCCCAGTGAAACTCTTAAATTCAACTTCTATTGTTTCAATTTGTATGGATACTATTTTGAACTATGGCCAGATACCTTACACTTATTATTTAATTTTCGTAATGCATCTGCGCTCTGGTAGTGGGGCTCCTGTTTTACAGATGATGAAATATAGGCACAGAGTGGTTAAGTAACTTGTACAAAGTCACACCGCTAATAATTAGGAGGAGTGTGATTGAAACACAGTTTTTTCATAGCGTGAATCAGTTTAGTGTGTACAAAAGAAAACTATTATACTGGGCCTATTTTTAGGGCTTGCTTGCCACTGTGTTTCAGCCCTCTGGTAAGTCTGTACAGGGACATCACAAGAGATGTGTGACGTGGCCACTGTCCTCAGCACTTGCTCAGCACCAGCTCTATGCCTGGTGGAGGAGGCTGCACAGTGAGGAGAAAGGCACCAGGCTTCGGGGTCAGGCGGTCCCACACTCAAATCTTACCTCTGTTACTCTTGGACCTGCGGCAAGTTACTGTACCTCTTGGAGCTTCATATAAAACATCAGTAATAACGCTCATTTCAAGAGGTTGCTTTGAGGATATTTTAAAATAATATATTCTAAAATATAGTAAAATATAAATTATAGTATGTTTAAAAACTCCACAGTGTTTTACAGGTACCAACCGTTGGTACCTGTAAGTGGTAATCGTTACTGCAGTGTATGTGAATAGTGTAAGGTTAAAGCAGTTATTTTAAGGGAAAAGTGATACACACAGGAAATATCACTGAACACACTTTAATTGCAAGCCCAAGAATCTGTTGTCTACTGTCCTTGGCTTGGGATTTAGAGATGACAACTTGAGACGGGATAGGAGTAGTCAGGAGGGTTTTCTAGAAGAGCAGGATCTGGTGGGGTGGCAGTAACGTGGCAAGCTATATCTGGGCCTTGTTTCCTGTCTTTTGGAGGGCTCTGTTGTCCCATCGCATGCTTGTGCTTTGCCGCTGTGGGGGAAAGGTGTTGACACCTTTTTTGTCCTCTTTTTACACATGAGGAAACTGAGTCTGCAGCAGTAAGAAGCCTGCTTCAGTTTGAAACAAAACACCAGCAGTCAGAGTGCGAGTGGGTTCACCCCTCCGTTCTGGATGGCGGAGCGGAGGCCAGGCTGGATGGAGGTTTTGTATTGGGGTGGACTTCTAGAGTGAACTCCTAGGAGAAGTGGCAGAACTCAGCTCCCAGATTCAGGCCAGCTGGCACTGACCAAGCTTCTGCTCAGTAGTGGACTCTGTATGAAACACGTGTTCCCAGTGTCTCCCCTAGTCTTTCCAACAACCCTAAAGGTAAGGAGCATGACTCTGGCTCACAGCAAGGGAAACTGATGCTAGAGAAGGCTGAGTGCCTTGCCTGAAGCTGCCTACCTGTTAAGTGAAAAGGCCAGGACCCCAGCCTGGAGACTTTCTGACCCTGGACCCAGGACCATGTAGGGGAGAGAATGGGGCTGCTGGGTGAGTGGGGATGGTCCACTGGAGAGAAGTCTCTTCTGCTGCATACTACCATGCCCTTTATCAGATCTACCCACAGCCCATCCACAACGAGAGGCAGGGAGCCGCTGGAGTTCAGAGATCATGGTTTAATCGTCTCTGTGTCCCTAAGACCTAACATAAAGTTGACATGAATGACTGCCCCATACATGATGCACCAAATGGGTGAGTGAATGAACGTCCAGTGGATCGATGGCCAGGAAAGGGGCCATTGAAGAAAGGACCCCTTTGCTGACCTGGCTTGAGAATCTCTGGACTTGTTAATGAGAGTCAGTGCCTATTACCTTGTGAGGGGTGGATTTGGCCTGACCTGGGAGGTGCTTAAACCACTTCCCTCCCCTGCCAAGCTTCTGTTTCTGTTTAAAGCACACTGGGAAATTCCAGCAGCGTTTTCAGGGCTCCTCTGAACTGTCAGGCTTAGATTTTTAATTTTGTGGAGCAGGAAAGAGCAAATCAGTGACTCTTGGCTCCAAAGAAAAGCCACTACGTTCATCAACTGCTTGGCAGCTTGGTGACCTTTGGGGCATGAGGAAGGGAAGGAAAATGTCACTCTTCCCTCTGTGTGTATCTGAGATTTCAGGAGGGAATAAAGAGTTTAGAATACCTGAATGTTTGCCTTGCCTTTCCTGTCCTATCCACTTTCCCTCTTATTTCTCTTTCCTTTCCTCCTAGGAGGCCACCAGCTTCCCATGCTGTTCTTTGTTATATACTCATATATATGCGCATGCATTTGGGCACATTTTGTGCATGCTGTGTAGTGGAAAGAACACTGGCTCATGGAACCCAGATTCAGATCCTTTCTCTGATGCATCCAGTTGTAAGAACCCAGGCACATTATTTAATCTCTAGCCCCAGTTTCCTCATCCATCAAATGGGTATGATTCTGTAGGAAACTCTCCTCTCCCTGGGAATTTTAGTGGAGTCTGGACCAGGCATCAAAACACTTAAGGGCTTGATTCATCTAGTATGTGCCTAACAAATGATTTGTCTAGTATATGCCTGTTATGTTAGTTGCTCAGTATGTTTCTTGATTGAAACAATGGGTCAGAGCAAATAATGCCATGCCTTGGGTAGTACAGAGATATTGCTGTTCATCTCAATGCCTAGAGCCAGTGCGTCTTAGCCATGTGACTCTGAATGAATTATTTACCCCTCTGGCCCTCAGTATCCATCCCTCTCCACAGGGACTTCATGGGGATTACATTAAATGATACATGTAAAGACTTGGGCTGTGGGAAGAACACAACAGCTAGTGGCTATAATTTTGTTGTTGCATGCGTCAGTAAGATAATGGATGCAGAGCATGCCACACAGTTCCTGAAACACACAGGCCTCGTTACCATTGGCTATGGCTTGGACTGATATGTAGCCATAGGAGTGCAGTTGGAAGAGAGGCATGTATTAGTCCATTCTCATACTGCTATGAAGAACTGCGTGAGACTGGGCAATTTATAAAGAAAAGAGGTTTAATTGGCTCCTGGTTCTGCAGACTGTACAGGAAGCATGGCTGGGTAGGCCCCAAGAAACTTACAACCATAGTGGAAGGTGAAGGGGAAGCTGGCACATCCTACATGGCTGGCAGGAAGAAGAGAGAGGGAAATGCTATACACTTTCAAACAACCAGGTCTTGTGAGAACTCGCTCACCATCACAAGAACAGCAAGGGGGAAATCAGCCCCCATGATCCAGTCACCTCCCACCAAGCCCCTCCTCCAACACTGGGAATTACAACAGGACATGAGATTTGGGTGGGAACACAGAGCCTAACCGTATCAAGGCACCTGCCTGGAACCCAGCCACAGTCATTTAGAATAAAGTTTTGATTAAGAAGCTTTTTAGATGTAATTTTTGGTTTAGTTTTAGCCATATTCTCTCCCTGGAGTTTGAGACCAGCCTGGCCAATAAGGTGAAACCCCATCTCTATTAAAAATTTAAAAAATAGCTGAGCATGGTGGTACACACCTATAGTCCCAGCTGCTCGGGAGGCTGAGGCAGGAGAATCACTTGAACCCTGGAGGCAGAGGTTGCAGTGAGCCAAGGTCATGCCACTGCACTCTAGCCTGGGCAACAGAGTGAGACTCGGTCTCAAAAAAAAAAAGCTGCCAAGAAGTCATATGTATAGGGGATCGATAGTATAATGTCAGGAGCCACATCAGTTGTGACCCCCTCACAGAGGGATCAACTTATACCAGACTTAGTTTGAACAAATGTAAAGCATGTTGTGAGCCTGATAATAAACTCATGAGGACACTGTGCATTCTCAGAGCAAAGTGTCCATAAGAGAATAGATGATGCTTACTGGCTTTGGGCATCACCCCACAAGGGAGTTTTTTACTTAATCCTCTCACAACCCTGTGTAACAAATGGTTATAGACTCATTTTATGGATGAAGAAATTGAGGTTCGGTTAGTATTAAATCATTTATCCTGGGTCGTGTAACTAGGAGTTGAGGAAGATAAAATTCCAAGCCCAGTCTACCTGACTCTTGCTCCTCTTCAGGACTGCAGAAACATCTCAGAAGGACCCCAATAATGTTGCGGCTTTGCTCGTCCCTGGAGGGAGGCAGTGCAGACTGAGAAGCAGGTGTGTCCTGGAGCTGTCTGCCTTTACAAATACATTTTCTGACAGGGAAATACAATCTCAGTTGAGTCACTTTTTTTTTTTTTTATAGAATTGTTGCTATCTTGATTTTTTACAATAATAACTAATACCTAGTGCTTATGATATGCCAGACATTATCCTAGGTATTACACATATATTAACTCATTTAACTGCCAAAACTATCTGATGAAGTCCATTTTTTTTTTTGTAAATATTGTCTTGAAGTGTGAGGGAAAGATGCACCCATCCTAAATGTACAGTTAGAGCCAGGCACAGTGTCATGCATCCGTAGTGCCACCTGCTCAGGAGGCTGAGGTGGGGGATCACTTGAGCCGGAGTTCAAGTCCAGCCAGGGCAACATAGCAAGACCTCATCTCTCAAAAACCAGACCAACACAAAAAACCCACTAAATGTACAGCAAGTTGAGTTTTTACACAGTGAACATACACATGTAACCACCCAGATATTGAAACAAAATATAACCGCCCCCCTCAGAAATTCCTCTTTTACCCTGTTCTAGTCAGTTTCCCTTCAATGCAAGGATGACCACTGTCGTGGATGTCATTGCTGTTTACATCTCATTATACAGATAGGGAAACTGAGACTCAGAAAGGGTAAATGATTTGCCCAAGGTAGCACAGTTTTAATTGGCAGAGTTAGGATTCAGACTCAGGCAGTCTGGCTCCAGAGAATGCATTCTTATTTTATGTAGCCAAGAAGAAAACAATAGCTTGGTGGTAGTTTAATTTTTAATAGCACGAAAGTATAATAGAGACTTACTCACTTTTTCCTTTGTTCTGACAATCAGCTGTTTAAATCCTTAGTCTTAAAACTCTAATCCATTTTATTGACATAACTTGCAAATTGCAAGGATAGAAACTTGCATCTAGTAGCCCCACATTTATTGATCACTAATTGAAATCAGGCATTGTGTTAAATTCTTCATATGTATTATCTGACTAAATCCTCGCAACACAGTTGTGCAGTGTTACCCCATTTTGTTGATAAGAAAACTAAGGCTCAGAAGTGAAGTACTTGCTGAAGTTTACCCAGTACAGAAGCAAGGCTTGAATCTGGCTGTCTTGTTCCAGGCCCACCGTCTTAATCGCTGTGTTAACTCCTATGTTGCTTTCTGTGTCCACTGTGAATTAATTCTACACTAATTAATCATGCTAATTTTACATGATTGTTATCATTGCCATCATTATTATTATTCCCATTGCGCTTTCTTGAGCAGACTGATTTGCTTTTGTGGAGCTGCCATTGTCCGTTTGGGCTTATGTTGACATCTGCTGCGAGGCAGACCTCCCAGTAGAGTGGATCTAGCCACAGTCATTTCTCATTCCCAGGTTAATGAGCACTCTTGCCTTATGTCAGGCACTGTGCTGGGCACAGACAAATAAGACACAGCTCTGCCCTGGAGATGGTCCTGGTCTAAGGACAGCAGAGAAGATTCACTCATTGCTGGCCAGTTTATGCGTGTCACCTCACTGAACCGCACAACCTCCATTCTGGAGAGGGTGCTGTATCTTGCTGCACAGCTGTCGGAGTCGCAGAGACAGAACTGAGCCCCTGCTTCTCAGTGTCCAGCTCGGCGCTCCCAAGCCGGCTGAGTGCTATATGCTCCTGGCCACTCTCTGGATCCCCTGGGTGACGTTGCCAGTGCACACCCTTGCCCTTCATCTTGTGACTTGCTTCTAAGTACTACCTTTTGTCACTAGCTGCCCAATTCCCTCCCTGGACAGGCAGGAGACTCTCCCCGCTCCCCCCACAAATCTGTGTCCGGAGCTGGTGTGATTTTAATTAGTGTAGCTGATACTATTTTATATTTTAGGGAGAAAATCCTATTTTCATACATCCAACTCTAGAAAGTAAGACTCAATACCATCTTGGCTATGGGAAAGACACCAAAGACAGAGTGTTTATCAAATAGACCCCCCACCCCCACCCCTAGCTTTGTATAAGGAAGTATATCAGAATCTCCAGGGACATAGGCTTTGTGTGTTTATCCTAAGAGGGCATGAGCTGAAAAAGTTAAAAAAAAAAAAAATCCTGGTCTAGATGAAAAAGGAAGGGGACAGGGAGCCAAACACAGCCACAGATCAGAATGTACACTCAGTGGTGGCCCTGGGAAGAGGTGCCTTGTATCGTGGTGTTCATTCACCATTGTTCACATGCTCTTGTATGGTTGGCTGTGATTTTATTCTGTGTTCTGGAGAGAGTGCTAATGTGTTTATCAACTTCATTGAGGTATAATTTATTACAACCCAACCATTTAAAGTAAATGGTTCAATGAATACCTTCATTGGTATATATTTAGCACAACTCATCCATTTAAAGTATATGGTCCAATGCATTTTGACAGTTTTATGTGATCAGTGAAACCACAATAAAGATATAGAATATTTTCATCACCCTGAAAAGATCATTTGTTTTTATTTAACAAACACTTACCTTGCACTTCCCATGTGCCAGGCACTACTCCAACTACTTTAAAATATTAACCCATTGAATCCTCACAACAAGTCTGTGGGGTAGGTACTCTTGTCCCCCATTTATCAAGGGGGAAACTGAGGCACAGAAAGATTAAGTGACATGTCCAAGTTGGCACAGCTGGTGGATGGTAGAGATTAATGAGAACTCAGACTGGCTTTGGATCTATATTCTTCACCTCTGGGCTCTGCTGCCTCTCATTCATTCATTCATTCATTCATGAATTGTCTACTGTTGGGCAAATATTGAGGCAGGAGCTGAGAATAGAGAAATCTGACTCCCAATCCGCAAAAGCCCATAGACTAGGGAAGGAATCAGATACCTACTTAACTCGCAATCAAAACATTATTCTAATTGTGCAGATAAACCAGAAGGGAGCACAGGTCATGGAACACTTGCCACTACCTCAGTCTCTCCAGCCAGGCATGGCTGAGGTCTAGGAACCATCGGAGGAGAGGGGATAGGCAAGCAAGAAAACTACTGATGTGTGCCTGTTAGGGCTGTTCTGGGAATTATGCTGAATCTTTTACATACAGTAGCTTGTGAGGTAGGTGGTGTCATGATCTCCATTCTACAGATGACAACCTGGAGAATTTATGCAGTCAAGTCAATTGCCTACAGTAAGCCCTCTGGTTGGGGGACAAGCCAGAGGTGAAAGTATTAGAGTCAGTGTCCTCTCAGCTACCCCTGACCACCCCCCATACTACAGGTTTTCCCTTCCCTGGCCTGATAGGCAGGGGTCAAGTTCAGACTGTCTGTGACAAAGCATAAAGAGGAAGACATTCTTCATTAACAATATATATGGGAAAGTGCCATTTTTTGTGTGTGTTTCTCTATGTAAGAAATGCCATTTGGAAAGCCAGTGTGCATGTCAGTTTTTTTTTTTTTTTTTCCTTCATTCTGAGAAAAAGCCTATAGAGTCTGGTGGGGGAAGGGTTTGCAGCTGGCAGGAGCTTTGGCATATGCTGTAACTAAAAAGAGAGGGAATGTGTTGGTGGGACAAGCCACCGGAGAGCTGTCTCGGTGTGCCGCGGTACTAGTAAGTGTTTTAATTGGGTAGGGTTTTTGGAGGACTATTTTGACATCTGCTCGTGTCTTTGCTGATTTTTCTTCACTTAGAGTAGGAAACACAAGCTGTGGATAAAATGACTTTAAAATAATTGGAAGTAAAGATATCTCTCTCAAAGTCGAATTTGAGAGGGACACTTTTTAAGAAGTGGAAACTAAATTCCACTTCTAGGAATGCATCCTAAAGCACAAAGCTTCATGCCTATAGATTTCATGGCAATATTATATATGGTAATTTCTTCAAAACTGGAAGGAACATCCTACAAAAGGGGCTCGGCTGAGTTTGTTTCCATGTAGTAGGACACTGTCGCAATTAGTAATGAGCTACACAAAGTTTTTAATGAAGTGGATCACTGCTTATATTAGAATCAGTGAGAAAATCAGGAGCATTAAGAATTATTTCAGCTTTGCTTTAACATGAAGGAAGGGGAGAATATGAAAGGAAGTAGACCAAAACATTGTCTCCAAATGTAGGGACTGGGACTGGAGTAACTGCAGTTTTCATTTTTAAATTTTTCTGCTTTTCCCTTTTTTTTTTTTTTTGAGATGGAGTTTCACTCTTGTCACCTAGGCTGGAGTGCAATGGCTCAAACTCAGCTCACTGCTACCTCCTCCTCCCAAGTTCAAGCGATTCTCCTGTCTCAGCCTCCTGAGTAGCTAGGATCACAGGTGCCTGCCACGATGCCCGGCTAATTTTCTGTATTTTTTGTAGAGACAGGGTTTGGCCATGTTGGCCAGGCTGGTCTCGAACTCCTGACTTCAGGTGATCCACCCACCTCAGCTTCCCAAAGTACTGAGATTACAGGCGTGAGCCACTACTCCTGGCCTTTCCCATTTTTTAAAAAGTAGGCATCTATAATTTTTATGATACAAAAGGAAAGTAGTATTTTATGTAAGAGAAAGTAGGCCCTGAGCATATTCATACAACTGTGCGTCCTAACAGACAGATACTAATTCTGAAATCTGAGCGATTGGATTAGGACTTTATTCAGAAGAAAGTCAGCTTTGGGGTCAGACTGCATTCAGAAGTTGACTCTGCTGCTCCCTAGCTCTGACTTTGGGCAGCTTGTTTGACCTCTCTGAGCCTCCACTTTGTTCTCACACAGAGATGCTAGTGTCCCTGATAGCATGTTTAAGATGAGAGGTCCTGGGACCTGGCAAAGGTCTGGCTTCCTTCTCCATCAGCGCTTCCCATCCCCACCCCCAGTTTGAGTTTTCTTGCCTTTCTTCATTCCCCTGGTTGCCTTGATCTTTGGAGGACCGGGCACCATCCGGGGAGCTGGGCTCCAGTTCTTTCCTTGGGAACAGTGAGCTTCAGGAAAGCCCTTGAGTCCATGCCAGCCCTTTTGGAAGAGGTCTTGCCATCAGGAGGACAGCATTGTCTTTTGAGAGGAAACTGTGCCGCCCCAGCTCCTGCCTGGAGCCTGATGCTTGGGGCATTTTGGTTACTAAGGGGACCCTGGCCTGCTAAGTTAGAAAAAGGGGCCAGGTTTTTCCCTATTCTTCAGCCTGCTGCCATTGTTGAAAAAGTAAACACTCCACACAGCTTAGCCGGCAAGTCCTCCAGCCAGGAGTGGGAAGAAATCAAAAGCCTATTCCAGCCCAGGCGTGGAGAGCCTACAAGGGCTGGTCTGTGTACTGGGCCCCAGTGGGAACGCAGAAACAAGGCCCGATTCTGGTCCAGAATCAACATCCCATTCACAGGGCCTTTCAGCCCTGGAGGCTTCTCTCCAATGGCCATGCCTGCTGCTCCCTTCTATTTGGGGCTATGTGGAAGGTCAGATGAGGCAAAGTAGGTGATTCTGGGGTTCGCGGCCCCCTGCTCCGTCCTAGAGGCATAGCGTCCTCCAGGATGTTGTGAGCCTTTCTCTGATTCTGTTTCCTGTGACTGTGCACAGACTTTGAAGTGAGAGACCAAGCAAGAAGGGGCCTCATGGACTTTTGCCCTCAGGCCATTGCCACTACAGCCTTTCAGACTGGCTGTAGCTATTGTGTGTATTATCAAAGTAATAAAAATAGCCACTATTTATTACCGCCTACTGTTTGACCAGCATTGTGGGTGTGTTTGCTCTCATCGTAGCAGCCCTGTAAGAAGTGAGAGAAGTAGGGTGGCCACCGTTACCATTTTAATTTTACGGATGAAGTCAATTAGTAGACACGTAACCCTGGGCCAGCTACTTCTTGGAGCCTCGGTTTCTCATCTCTGAAATGGGGATGATGATATCTCACCTCCAGCCCCATTGATGGAATGAAAGCATCTGTGTACCAGTGCTGTGTGAGCCTGAAGTGTGACAAAAGCGCTGTACAAGATGAACTTGTTTTTCGTATTCTTAGCTTGCTGCAAAAGTAATTATGGTCTTTGCCATTACTTTGGCAAAAACGGCAGTTACTTTTGCACCAACCTAATGTGATCAAAATTCATTTGCTGCTATCTTTTTACCTTATAAATAAGGCAGCAGGTAATGACAAGTGTTGGGGTTTGGAGGAAAGAATAAACTCCGACATTGACAATTTTGTCTGTCCTCTGTGGTTCTCAGCCCATAGTAAGCACTTAGTAAATATTTAGGAATTGATGGATAGGAGGGTCCCGTGGTGTTAAGTGGAAAGGTTCCAGGATTTCTGAGGCCTAGGAGTGTTTTTTCAACCCTACAAGGCTTGTGACCAGCATGGCTCCACCCTCCTGCTGGGAATAATCTTGAAATGTTTACTTAGGTACCAAGTTCTGCCCTAGAGGCTGGGGTTTAAGAGAGTGAACGTCAACCAGTATTAGTTTGCACTTACCGGGTGCCAGTCATGTTGTCAGGGGCTGGTTATTTTGTAGTTGTGAGCCAAACAGATGTGCCCCTGAAGGAGCTCATACCCCAGCAGGGGAGGCAGGCAGGCAGAGAGGTGCTGGGGCTCAGAGTGACAAGGGCTGTGCAGAGGTCAGTCTCCCTGCAGATGCCTGATGATGCGGAGATGGATGGTACAGTGCAGAGAGTGTGGCCTGGGGAGGGAGCTGGGCCTCTGGTTGCCTCTGCCTTTTATCTCAGTGCTCTGAACCTCATCTTCCTCGAGGTTCGAACATTGAGGACAGTCACATCCACCTTGCAGGGGTTGATAAGAATTAAATGAAATAAGGTGAGGAAAGCACAGAGAAAAAGGTAGGAAGCTTCTAATTACTTACCCATTTCCAAGGCACTGGAAAACTGGAGCTTGAGCAGCCGCTGGATGTCTGCCTCCATTGCCAGCCTATACCGTACTCTGGTGTGCATTAGGAAAAGACATCTGTCCCGCTTCCCTGACTGGTGCCACTCGGTTGACAGATTTCAGCCCTAGCTTAGGTGGTTGGCATCTGAGGAGTGCATACCTGCACAGCCACATGCAGCGTGCCCAGAGGTTGACCAGTAATGGAACTGATCCTTTATATGCAGTGACCACAGGCCCCGTCATGTGCCTGTTGCCCTGGTGTAAGCTGAGGTCTTTCACATCCACATGTGTCCCAGTTTAGACAGCAAGTGATAGGATCTTTCTACACAAAATAAAGTAAAGACAGTAGTTCTAAAGCCTCTGACTCGAAAGGAATATGCTTGATACGTGACGGGGAAGGAGAATTGAATGGGACGGGTAGGCAGGAGAGAAACAAAGATGGATCTTAGTAGTGGATAAACAGCGTGATTAAAAATTTAAGACTCAGGCTACACCCTGTCTTGGACTCACACAGGCTATGTGGAATTGCTGCCAGATTGGGGGGGGTGGGATTCTTCTTTTCTCCATATTGTCCGTTCATCCCTTCTCCTGTCACCAAGCATGAAAACCTTGTAGGCATGAGTTTCCCTCATCTTTTCTATTACTGTGCCAATAGAATAATGGCTTATGGCCAGAGCTTCTGAGCCATTACTAGCTGGATATCTGTGGAAAATAGAACCAAACTGAAAGTGTGACCTTCCTACTTAGCATTTAACAGAAGTGTTAACAGTAGGCCACACACAATATTCCATACCCAAGAATGACAGGATCCAAACGAGAGATGGGCAAGTAGCCTTTGGTAAATTAGGAGGCTGGATTGAATGGGGATGTCTAAGAACATAGCCGTATATCAGCGTTCCTGGGACTAGAACTTTTGGCCTCAGCATCTGTTAAATATATAGGGGGGAAATGATGATGGAGTGTACTATCTGGCTCTGTGAACCCTTTTCACTTCTGGGACTTGGGGATAATCCTGCAAGCCCACAGAGGTTTTATGAGAGTTCAGTGAGCTCACAGCTGTGAACTTCCTACCATTAGGTCTGTTGCAGAGTGAGCCTTTGTCAAATGTCACTTTTCTTCTGTATTCCTCTTCCCCAGAGAAGGCAGGGGAAGCGTGTCTTGATGGCACCTCAATGACCTTCTCTTCTGGTTGTTTTCTCCTTGCAGAAAGTCAGAAACATGGCCCTGGATGATGTCGTGATCCTGAATGTGGACACCAACACCCTGGAAACCCCCTTTGATGACCTCCAGAGTCTCCCAAATGACGTGGTAGGTAATGAGCTCATGAGGATCTGACTTCTGTGAGCTCCTGCAAAGGAAATCAATGTGCCTTTGAGGAATAGGGAAGGAGGGGAGATAGCCAAGGTTTTCCTGTGACCTGAGAACTGCAGTTTGTTTCTCCACTGAAACCTTTATCTCAGTGTAGAAAGTCAGAAAGTGGCCGTGTGCGGTGGCTCACACCTGTAATCCCAGCACTTTGGGAGGCCGAGGTGGGTGGATCACCTAAGATCAGAAGTTCAAGACCAGCCTGGCCAACATGGTGAAACCCCATCTCTACTAAAAACACAAAAATTAGCCAGGCATGGTGGTGCTTGCCTGTAATCCCAGTTACTTGGAGACCAAGGCAGGACAGTCGCTTGAACCCGGGAGGTGGAGGTTGCAGTGAGCTAAGACCGCACCACTGCACTCCAGCCTGGGCGACAGAGCGAGACTCCATCTCAAAAAAAAAAAAGTTAGAAGGTGGTTTATTTTTTTACTCTAATTTTGCTCTTTCATTTTCATCAGAAAGACTGTGAAGTGACCTTTGTGCTTAGACCTCTCCTCTTTCTGTGGGAATCTGAGGGTCTTGCCACCTCTCCCCAGCACATTGCCACCTCTAGACACCAGGACCGCTTCTTCCACGTAATGTCAAGAAGGCAACTGGTGGGGTTTTCAGTGTGAACAATTTGGGGTACTTCAGACCTATATTTTTTTCCTAGACCGTCTTCAAACAGCCTTTTCCCCGCATGGAGTGCCAGGTACCAGTGCTGTCGGCATGGCTGTGTCCTCCACAGTGCACTTTGCTGCCTCAGGCCTACACAGAATGTGGGTTCTATTGAGCAAAAAGTAACTGGCTGCCACATCTGCCACACTAACATGTGCCTCCATGCCTGTCTTCCATTCCTACTTAGAGCTGCCCTGTAGGCAGCTGTGTGAGGTAGACCCATTCTCCCCTTGTCCATGCTAATGAGGACTGGGCCTCACAGGCAAGGGTGGTTTTGCTGTTTCTGCTTTGGCCTCCATGGCTCTGCCTGCAAGAAGATCTGTAGAGTAATCCTGACTTCCAGAATGAAAGGGGTCATTGTTCCTGGCCATGTGGTGCTCATATGGGGCCAGGATTGGCGTCCTGGTCAGGGGAGTGTTCTACCTGGTGGGCACTGGTGCACCATCACTGCCAGGAGCCCCAGTGGCACCCTGTGGGTAGCTGTTCTGAAAGGATTGGTGTTTGGTGATGAATGTCTTGAAGGAGAATTTCTTTACTTTTTTTTTTGACAGCTTCTGGCTCTGTCGCCCAGGCTGGAGTACAGTGACACTATCTTAGCTCACTGTAATCTCTGCCTCCTGGGCTCAATCAATCCCCCTACCTCAGCCTCCCGAGTAGCTGGGACTATAGGCGCATGCCACCACGCTCAGCTACTTTTTGTAGAGATGGGGTCTTGCTGTGTTGCCCAAGTTGGTCTCATACTCCTGGGCTCAAGCGGTCTGCCCATCTCAGCTTCCCAAAGTGCTGGGATTACATGCATGATCCACTGTGCCCAGCCATAACAAGATTTCAAACTTCTCTACACCTAACCCACTGTGAGATTCTGGGGGAGTCATTTGTGTTCTACAGCAGTGCTCCACTTATAATTCAGCAGTGGCTGCCATTTGCTGGCTTACTGCACTGAGCTCCTGTCATTGACCTCTCATTTACTCTTCATGCCACTCTGAGGATGGTCTTTTCCCATACTCGCACTTGACCCACAGAGCTAGAGAGAGGTGGGGCCAAGGCATGAACTCAACCTTGTGGGTCCAGAGAGCCACGTGGCCCCTCTGCCCTACTAGGTGTCTTCCACATTCAGGATGTCATTCAGTTAGTTTTGTAGCCCTGTGGAACAGGTGATCTCTCCTTTCTACAGAGAGGAGAGAACCTCAGAGAGCATGTGCCTTTCCTTAAATCCTATAGGTGATAAGGGGCACAGCTGAGATCGAACCTCCAGTCTATGCTGCCTCTACGCTGTGTATCCTGCCTCCCTCTGAGGCAGCAAGAGATGACAGAACTTGGAAAAATTAAAGTGTCAGACAGACATGAGGACCTGTGAGGTATAAGCATCATGTCAGGACAGGGTACATGGTTGATACCCTAGGGCCTACTAGATATAATTTGAGTTCTTTTGGTCCAAGGAATCTGAGGCTGTCATCCCTGTTTCCTTTCAGTGGGCAAATACCTCTCGAAGCCACGGATATCTTAGATATGAACTTGACAACTGCCTAGTGAATGTGGGAAGTGAACCTGAGGTCTGTTAGGTACAGGAAATGGCCAAGGGCCCTGGGGAGCATGAGATGAATGACTGGCAGGTCAGAAACCATGGAGTGGACTGACTGGTCCCACCTGCACTGTTCTGACCCTGTGCTGCCACTGAGCAGCAAAGAGAAAGCAGATCTTCAAAGATTATATGTCAGTAAGGGAAACAGATATGTCAATTACATATCTATTACAGTATAGCATAATAGGGACCACAGGGAAATAGGAATCGGGCACAGAAGGGCCTAGGAGAGAGAGTAACAAAATTTGGGGAGGATAATGGAGTCTTTCTGAAGATGGCAGATTCCAAGATGCCTTTTAAATGATAAATGAGGTAGCCTCAGGGAACCAAAGTAACTTGGGTGAGTTATTTTCCCTCTTTGAGCCTCAGTTTTCCACATTAAAAGAGGAGTACCAGGCCTGCTCTGAGGATTATTGTGGCAAATACTTACGGTAATGATTATCAAATGCTTGGCACAGTACTTGTATGTTGTCAGCATTCAAGAAATGGTACCTGCATTTGTTTTTAATAAAATTGTTGCTGATAATTATAGGCAAGGTTGGGGGACAGTTAATAACCTCCATGTCCTGACAGTCTCAGCCTGCACAAATGGGACCTCCTATATGCAAGCTGGTTTGTAACAGGGTTGAGAATGTTCTACAGCAGTGGTTTCCAGCTTGGGCCTCTATACTCATTAAGGATTCTGAAGGCTGTAATGGAGGGAGATGTGGTCTGTAAGGTATTTATTGTATTTCGATGGAATTCACAGCTTTGATTCTGTGATGCGACATGCGCTATCCAGAGGAGAAATCATGCCCTGCCCATCTCTGTGTCCCCTGCATTTAGCATCGGACCTGGTAATTTTAGTGTCTCAGCCTAGCCATCATTGACCTCAAAATCTACCATTTTGCTGAAGCTATGTGTTTACTCTGACAGATTCTGCTTCTTAAACATTTGGCAGATCCACATCCTCTTCCCCATCCCTCCTAAACACCACCTAATCTACGCTTTTCTTTTCCTTCTGCATTATTACCAGCTGGCTCATCTGACTCCAGCCTCATCCCTCCAATCCTTCCTCATGCTCCAAAGTGACCGTTCTAAAAGCATAGACTATCTCCTGCCTACCTAAAAGTGTTCCATCAGTGAATGTAATTTTTCAGAAAAACATTTACAGACATAGACAATTCTCCTATAACTTCCCATTACCTAGAGATTCAAGGCAAGTTCCCTTTGAAATCAAACAGACCTGTTTTCACATCCTTGCTTCCTCACTTAGTGTCCATGTGATGTTGGACAAAATTACTTAAGCTCTCTAAGCCCTAATTTCCATATAAGGTTGTTTGAGAATTAAACGTAATGTAGATAATATATTTAAAACATATATCCTATCAGCACAATAGATAGTAGCTGATAATGATGAATTACAGATGTGAATTGTGATCAGCATGGCGTTCAGGCCCCCTCATGATATCCTCCTGTTTCTATTTTTCCATAGTTTTAGTTCTCTCCCCTCCCTGCTTTAAACTCTGTACTGTAAGTTTTCAGAACTTGTAGTAGTTGTCCCAAATTTACATGTTATTTCATAACTTCATACTTTGTGTACAGAGTTTCTTTTGTCCCAAATGTCTTAACCTCATCTGTTAATCTCTTACTCATTCTTCAAGATCTGCTCTCAAGTAGTTAATCACACACACATGCACGTGCACACACAGCATCTTTCCTGACCTACACATAGATTAGACCGTATCTTTCTCTATGTCCCTACACCCCCTTGTGTACCTTGTGTAATTGTACTAATTTATTACCCGTTTCCCTTTTACTTGTGAGTTTCTGGGGGGCGCAGTAATTGAGTTTTATGTATCTTTGTTTTCCAAGGACCTAGCAGCCACTGAATAGATAGGTGGAAGGATGGAAGGCACATATGGATTGGGTTATTATGGTAGATGAAATCTGGTAAAACATCTATGCTGGAAACTTTATTAAAAGAGGCTTTGGGCCAGACATGGTGGCTCATACCTATAATCCCAGCATTTTGGGAGTCTGAGGTGGGAGGATTGCTTGAGGCCAAGAATTCAAGTTTACAGTGAGCTGTGATTGCACCACTGCTCTCCAGCCATAATAGAATAATTGGAACTGGATTAATCCTCCCACAATTAACAATTAAAACTCTGGACAAATATGAAAACAGCTGTTTTCACATATTGGACAACAGACAAGACAAGATTGTGATCCCTGAGTCAAAGGAAGCCAGTGAGGTGAGGCCCACTGGCTTTCTGCTTGAGGCATTTCTGTATACTGGTACTAGAAGGGGAATCCCCAGCAAAGCACAACAGTCTTGGAGAGCTGAAAGGTTAAAGAACAGTTTAAAGAGAAAATGGTTTAAATTTGCAGGTGAGAGTATCAGATATGAGGGAGCTACTCAGCCTAAGAGCTCCAGAAACCCTAATTGACAAACCTGACAAAGACTAATCTGCCCATACGTAGGGTGAAACTCTGACGGAAAACTATAAGGTGAACAGTTACCAGAGCTCACACAAGTCGAGGAATCCTTCACGTTCTGACTAAGCAGAGTCAGAGATCTTGTTGATCATTCAGGACAATGATAAGAGACACCAATAGGGCATGACTTGACAGTACATCTAAACAAGCTAAAAAGATAATTTTAGCCCTGTCCTGAAAGAGCTTAAAATTCAGCTTTGAGAGGCACACAAGAGAGGGCTTTAGAGGTCCTATAATGTGCTGGATTTTAGCCCTGCCCTGAAAGAGCTTAAAATTAAGCTTTGAGAGGCACAAGAGAGACCTTTAGAAGTCCTGTAATGTGCTGGATTTTAATCTGAGTGCCAGTTATGTGGGGAAGAATTTGTCAAGCTGAGCACCAATGTTGTATGCATTTTTATGTGTATGTGTTAAACTTCAATAAAAAGTTTTAAACAAACTTACTTCTTTTTTAAGAAGACTTTAAAAGATCAAACTGATGTGCAAGAAATCTAACCTGGTGTCAAAATAAACTTCAACCCTCTTTAAAAGAAGGCATCAAAATCCGATATTCAATAACAGATCATTCACAGTATCAAACATCTTATTTAAAAAGTGCAAGACATGTTGAGAATGAGGAAAATGTCACCCCTAACAAGAGGAAAATTAGTCAATAGACACAAACTCAGAAGTGACAGATACAATAAAATAGCAAATAAAGACTTTAGAGTAGATATGATGAAGATTATAAGTATGTTCATGAATTTAAAGGAAGACCTGATTAAATAAAGGGAGAGATGGAAGATATTTAAAAAAAAAAAAAAAAATGAAGGAGAACATCTATAGGCAACAAGTATACCTGGAATGAAAAAAAAAATCACTTACGGGATTAAGAGGAGATGAGATATCACTAAATAAAACATCAGTGAATTTGAAGATATAGTGGTAAAAACTCCTCAATATGAAGCCGAAAAAGGAAGAAGACTGGAAACAGTCTTGAAAACTTAGTGAACCTATAGCACAGTATTAAGTGGGCTAACATACATGAAGTTGGAGTCCCAGAAGGTAAGGAAGGTGAGGAAAGATGGAAAAAATATTGTAAAAGATTATAGCTGATTTTTTTTCAGTTTTGATGAAATAATACTCAGAGCTCCATGATCAAACCTGAAACACAATGGACCCAAACAAAACCACACAAAGATACATTTTGATTAATTGCTGAAAACCAAAAAAAAAAAAAAGCTTAAAATTAGCCACAGAGAAAAAGATAGGAGAAGTAATGATAGGAGACTTATTGCCAGAAACCATTTAAGGCAGAAGACAATGGAATGGCATTTTTATAGTAATGAAAGATAATTTTTATCAACCTGGAATCCTATATCCAATGAAAATATCCTTCAAAAATGAAAGCACTGAGATGGGCAGATCACCTTATGTTACGAGTTCAAGACCAGCTTGGCCAATGTGGTGAAACCCCATGTCTACAAAAATACAAAAATTAGCCAGGCATGATGGTGAGTGCCTGTAATCCCAGCTACTCAGGAGGCTGGGATGGGAGAATCGCTTGAGCCCGGGAGGTAGAGGTTGCAGTGAGCCAAGATTGTACCACTGCATTCCAGTCTGAGTGACAGAGCAAGACTCCATCTAAAAAAAAAAAAAAAAAAAAAGACAAAACTATGACTTTTTTGGACAAATAAAAAATGGGAGAAATCATTGTCAGCAGACCTGCACTGTAAGAAATGTAGAAAGAAGTTCTTTATGGGGGAAAAAATATTACAGGGAAATTTGAACTGTAAGAGAGTGAAGAGAACCAGAAAGTAGTAAATATACGGATACATGTAAGAAACTTACTTTCTCATCTTTAATTTCTAAAAAGGTTAATTGAGTATTTCAAGTAAAACTAATACCAGTGGAAATATTCTACTGGTGGTAATACCAGTACCAGGTGGAGAATAGAAGTTTGCTGTTTAAAGGCTCTTGTGTTACCTGTGTATGAAAACTGGCATAATATTATTTGAAGGTAGACTTATTAAGTTAAAGATTTATGTTGTAAACCTTACAAGGGCCACTAAGGGAGAAAAAAATAAGACAGATATATAGATAATAAACCAATATCAAAGGTCCAAAACACTTTTTGGGGAAAGAATAAACATGACAACACAGATGGAACAAATAGAAAAGTTAGCAAGATGGTAGATTTATTCAACTATGTTGGTTATTACATTAAACATACATTGTCTAGATGCTCCAGTTTACAGAGGTTATTATATAAAAAAGCAAGACACAATTGTATGTTTTCTATAAGAATTCTGCTTTAAATATGAAAAGTCAAATAGATGAAAGATGGAAAAGATATACCAGTCAAATGCTAATCAGTAGAGTTGGGGGAGGCAGAGAAACAAATCATCCTTATAGATATATACCAAATAATATTTGTAAATACTGTTCTGGACACAAAAAGGGACTTAATCTCCTCTTGACCCCCTACTTGGGTGTGAGCTAGACTTTAATTATTTATTCCTTAAAAAAGAGTGTATGTAAAGAGAAAAAGAGTAACTTTAGTGGAGAAACTGGCAGACACTACGTTAACCAAACGATCATTTTTAACATCACCAGTGATGTCATATGGATACCATATAATCATTGATGTAATGTAATGAGGATACTTCACCTCTGTGATATTTTTTCCAAAAATCCACTCTAATCATGGCAGAAACTTCTGAGAAACTCAAATTTGTGAACATTCTACAACAGGGATCTCCAACCCCTGGGCTGTGGATTGGTACCAGTTCATGGCCTGTTAGGAACCGGGCCGCACAGTAGGATGTGAGCAGAGAGCAAACTATTACTTGAGCTCCACCTCCTGTCAGATCAGCAGTGGCATTAGGTTCTCATAAGAGCGTGAACCCTATTGTGAACTACATATGCAAGGGATGTAGGTTGCGTGCTCCTGATGAGAATCTAATGCCTGATGACCTGAGGTAGAACAGTTTCATCCCAAAACTATCCTCCCTCGCACTTCCCCACCAGCCCACTGGTCCGTGAAAAGATTGTCTGCCACAAAACTGATCCCTGGTGCCGAAGGTTGGGGACTGCCATTCTACAAAATAGCATTTCTCCATCAAGGACATAACAAAGGAAAGAAAAAAAAACTGTTATAAACCAGAGGAGATCTAAGGGCACCTGACAACTACATGCAATGTGGTATCCTGGATTGGATTCTAGGCTAGAAAAAGGTCATGAATGGAAAACTGGTGAAATTACAGTGCAGTCTGGAGTTCAGTTAATACTAATGTGCCATAGCTAGTTTTGACAAATGTGTGATGGTAATATAAGGTATGCAAGCTTGTCCAACCTGCCCCACTTTGTTGTTGCTGTTCTGTTTTGTTTTAGGGATTTAGCAGCCTGAAGCCGTAGCTTTTAGTTTCTTTGTCTAGTGGTAAGTGGAAAAGAGGGCTGAGGAAGGGGCTTTACTGGCCCAACTAGAAAGGAACTAAGAACACATGACAGAATTCTCTCCCTTGGACACCCCTGTTCAGGGGAAACTGAAACTGCGTAAGGAGAATATGGTCCTCTTTGCACTATCTTTGTAACTTACCTGTAAATCTAAAAAATATTCCAAAATAAAAGTTTGTTTTACAAGAAGAGAGGAAGGACTATTATGAATAACTTTATGTCTACAATTTTGACAAATTAGGTAAAATGAACAAATTCATTGAACTATATATAGAAAGTGACTCAAGAAGGAATAGAAAAATAGCACTATTTCTATTAAAGAATTTTTAGTCTGTAATTAAAACTTTCCCACAAAGAAAACTCTAGGCCCAGAGAGCCTCCCTGGTTAATTATATCATGTATTTAAGAAGAACTAAAACAATCTTAACACCAACTTTTTCAAAAAACAGAGGTAAAAGAAAGATGTCTCACCTTATGAGGTCAGTTTACCTTGGCTTGAAAACCAGACAAATAATTTACAAAAAAAGGTAACTACAGACCAATATACATAACCAATATAAATGCAAAATCTCTAACAAAATATTATCAAATTGAATCCAGCAATATATAAAAAAGGATAATAATGTTTTTTAAGGATGTGAATGCAGGTTGGCTAAATATTTGAAAAACCATGTAATCTATCATATCAATAAACTGAAAAGGAAAGTAATAAGATATATGCAAAAAAAAATTAGGAAAAATTCAACACCATTCTTGATAACAACTCCTAGAAAACTAAGTATCCTCATTGTGATAGTATCTAGAAAAGAACTATGGCTCATATCATATTTAATGGCCAAAGGCTGATTTCTTTCCCCCTGAGAATGGAAAAAAAGGTACCTGCCTTTTTTTCTGTTGAGCATTGTACTGGAGGTTCCCACCAGTTCACTAAGACAGGAAAAAGAGGTAAAGCCCTAACGATTAGAAAGAAGTAAAATTCTCTATTCAGACAATTTGATCATGTATATGGAAAATTCTAAGGATTCTCACAAATGAATTTAGCAAGGGTGCAGATAAAGTGAGTATACAAAAAATTAAATGTATTTCTATGTACTAGTAACAAGCAATTGAAAATGAGATTTTTTTTTAAAGTACCATTTAAAATAGCATATAAAACACAAAATACTTAGGAATAAATTTAAGAAAATATGTTGAAGATTTGTATCCCGAAAGCTATAAAACATTTCTGAGAAAAAATTTAAAAGACCTAAATAAATGGAGAGATATTCCATGTTTTGGATTGGAAGACTCAATATTTTTTTTACTCAATATTTTTGAGATGTTAATTTTCCCTAAGTTGATCTATAGATTCAATATAATCCCAACCCAAATTCCAGATGGCTTTTTTTTTCGTAAACTTGACAAGCTGATTCTAAAATGTATATGAATATGCAAAAGATCTAGAATAGCCAAAACAATGTTAAAAGAGAAGAAAAAAGTTATAGGACTTATATTACCTGTTTGCAAGACTTACTATAAAGTTACAGTAATCAAGACAGTGTAGAAAGACATACAAATCAATAGAACAAAATTAAAAGTTCAGAATTAGAGGTACATGTAAGTGGTCAATTGATGTTTCAACAAATATACCAAAGTAATTCAAAAGGGAAAGAAAAGGGATCTTTTTATTTAATAAATATGCCGGAACCACTAGATATCCATATTGAAAAAAAGAAGCCTTGACTTTTACCTCATGCAAATATTAGCTCAAAATAGATTATAGACCTAAAAATAGAAGCAAAAACAATCAAATGACTAGAAAAAAAATAAATCCTCATGAATTGGGGGTAGGTAAAATTTTCTTAGGACATAAAAAGCACACATCATAAATTAAAAAGTGATAAACTGGACCTCATAAGAGGTAAAAACTTATCCCCAAAAG
Source organism: Saimiri boliviensis (assembly GCF_048565385.1). Lineage (NCBI taxonomy): Eukaryota > Metazoa > Chordata > Mammalia > Primates > Cebidae > Saimiri > Saimiri boliviensis. The sequence goes on along the minus strand of NC_133450.1, from coordinate 216,277,439 downwards.
CATCATTTAAAAAATGAAGAGGAAAGCTATGGACAAAAATGAGATAAAATATTCTCAATAGTTATAGCTAAAAAAGGACTTTTATCCAAAAAATATTTTAAAATTCCGAAACTGAGTAACAAGAAGATCGCTCAATTAAAATGATTAAAATATTTGAAGCAGCACATCACAAAAAGATATTCAAATAGCCAATATCCACATAAAAAGATACTCGGCATCATTAGTCATGAGGGTACAAATTAGTGTCACAACAAGGTTCTTCTGCATACCCACTGGTATGGCTAAAATAAAAAGACTGAATTTCTTAAAATTTATATCTTAAACATATGTTTACTATATGGCCAAGTGATCCCACCCTTGGGAATTTGCCCAAGAAAATGAGAACTTAAGTATGTGTATGTTTTTAGCAACCCAAACTGAAAACAATACGGATGTCCCTCAACTGGTTAATATATAAACAATCAGTGGTACACTCATAAAATAGAAGGCTACTCAACAATCAATAAGAAGAAACTATCTACTGATCCATTCCACAAAATGGATGAATCTCAAATACGTTATGATAAGGGGCAGAATCCATTTATTTGACATTCTGGAACAGGCATAACTATATATAAAGCTGGAAACAGCTGAGTGGTTGCCAGGACTAAAAGTGGCATAAGGGAAATTTGGGAGATGATGGACCGTCTGTATCTTGATTGTGGTGATAGATTTGTGACTATATGCATCTTTTAAAATTCATAAAATTATTCACTAAAATGGTGAATCTTAGTATGTATAAATCATACCTCAGTAAACCTGACTTTAAAATTATTTAAACTCTGGCAACACTAAGTATTGTCCAAGATGCGGAAGCACTTATGTGGTACTCTCATCACTGCTAATGGGAGTATAATATGGTGCAACCACTTTGGAAGACAGATTGGCAGTATCCTGTGAAGTTAAACTTAATGCCTACGATACAACCCAACAATCCCATACTGTCCCTTCACCTAAGAGAAATGAAACTATGTCCAAAGAGGTTTGTATATGAATGTTTGTGGCAGCTCTATTTGTAGAGAACAATAACTGAAAGTAACCAGAATGTTTATCAAGTGATAGATGGATAAACAATGTATTATAATCCCTTTTTTAAAATTATTTACTTATTATTCCATAATAACAAATTTTTGATACACCAAGCAACATGAATGAATCTTAATTCACACTGAGCAAAAGAAGCTAGACACACAGCACTATTGGACTTAATTTATGTAAAATAGAAGCGAGAAAGCCAGTCTATAGTGGGTGAAAGCAGATTAGTGTTTGCCTTGGGCTAGGATGGAGGAGGCAGGGCCTGACTGCCAAGGGGCACCAACCAATCTTTTGTGGTAAAGGAACTGTTCTGTCTCTTGATTGTGGAGGTGGTTACACACATGTAGACATTAGTCAAAACTCATTGGACTGTGCTTTTTAAATGTATGCATTCTATTATATATCAGTTATGACTTAAAGTTAATTTTTAAAAGCAGCCTTGGAAATTAATTTTAAAGGTAGGATTCCAATATTGAGTAGCTTTCAGAACAGCTCTGCTGATTTCAGATGATTTATGTACATGAGCAAAGGGTAACTTTGGAGGTGGAATGGCTCTGGCTTTGTGCTAGATGCCTAGACAATTTAGTCTCAAATTTATAATCTTGTCTGAGTTAGCTTTTTTTACCCTAAAAAAAAGAGGTTGGCAAGGTCAATGCCTTATACCTTGCTATGTTTCATGAAAGTTGCTAATGTAGTGTTTTCACTGACAATATTGCATTGTTCCTGAGCTGTGGCTTTTGGGGGAAAAATATGGCAAGAATACTCCATCTTTTAGATCTAAAGGCCTATTTACAGACTTCATGTTTATCTCAAGCCCTGGCCTTCTCAATGTCATATTTCTTCAAAGGCCCAGAACCCTCAGACTCTCGAGATGTTCTGCAGGGCTGGTAGGAACTGCTGTGCTATCTTACCCTTGTGAGTCAGCAATGCATTTGATACAGAAGCAAGGGACTAGGCCTTTTTGTGGACTTGATCATTCTACCATGTTCATGCATTTGTGCTAGTATTTTCTGATAGAATGTTTATTCATTCAGCAGTCATTTCCTCAGCACCTACTATGGGCTAGGCTTTATATTGGATGTAATGAGTATGGAGGTGATTGAGACATGGTCTTTACTCTCAATGAGGTCCCAGGCTGGTTAGTAAAAGAGTGATTGCAGGCAGGACTACCAGTCTTGTCCCCACTTCACCAGTCCTGGTCCATCCTCCAGGCTATACACAAAGGCATATTACAGAGCATGGAGACCACACCCCAACTGAAAACCGTTTAGTAGCGCCTTATCTTTCTCTTGGTGAAATTCAGGCTCCATAATATGGCCCTTTATAATCCACTTTCTGCTCATCTCTCTTACCTCGTCTCTTGCCCCTGCTCTTCTACCCATTGGTACTTTCTACTGGCAACTTTGCTTCCATACACAGGAGACTGGATGTTTCTAGTTCAGTGTCCCAAATGGGCAGATCTACAGCCAGTTCAGGAATGGAGATTATCTTTCATTCATTTAGCCTAGCCAAAGTTTTCTGGGTATATGCTCAGTGTATTGAGCCATGGGGACATGGAGACATTTAAGAAACAGTCATCGTTTTTGGAAAGGAATGATAAGCACACTTGGGGCTGATAATTGAATGCATGGAGGCTGAAGGTGTGAACCAGGAATTAACAGTTTCCTACGGCTAGAACAAAGGGTGTATGGTTGAGAAGGACAAAATATGAAACCCAAGTAGCAGACAGGAGGGACAAGCTTGGGAATTGTCACAAAAACAAGTTTGGACTTTAAGTTTGGGGCAATGGGGCATCCACTAAGATAGTTAATCCAAAGAATGATGTGGTAAAATTTATGCTACCAGGAGTCCTACACTGAGGGTCAAGTGTTGGATTCCATCTCTTGCAGCTTTTCTGGTGCCTAGAATCTGACCAAAGCTTTTCCTCACTCGACATCTACTGATATTGGACTTGGGGTAAGGGGATAGTGTGCTAGAGAGAATTCTCAGTATGACCTGTGACCTGCGTCCAGTCATTTATCCCACATGCTTTTAAGGAGTTGTTTGTCCATCCCTGTTCTGTCTTGGGCCGCTCGGCAATAGTGTCCACACCATGACTTGTAAATTTCATTCATTCAGGAAGGGAGCATCGTGATTCAGTGAGCCTTGCCCTGAGCATGTGTGTGTATGATTTGTCAACAATCGAGGATTTTATGGGAGTTTATGGGACTTCATTAAAGATGCTGGAGCAGGAGCACTGTGGGACATCAGAAGAGACCTCAGCAATAAACCGCAATTCCAAGCTTTGGAATGCAGTAAATGTTTAAGAGACTTCCTTCCTTTCATTACTGAATTTTACTTTACTTTTATACCAGTAAAGAGTTGTGTTTTATTGGTTGAAATTTCTTGATTCTGTTTTTCCCAGGTCTGTTTAAAAGCTACATTTTATCTTTGAGGATGTTTGGCTCGTGGTGGAGGAAGTGCTGCCAGCGAATTCAATTAACTGCAGAGCTCACAGATATTGTACACGAATTTCTTTTTTTTCTTCTTTTTCACAACTGCTACATAAACACAGCTGGGTTTAATATTTGTCGTAACAAAGATTTAACTTGAATCATTTTACTCCGGGTAATTAATGCTTGGAATCTTGGCTACTTTTTCGTTCGTTTGTAATCCTCTGCATTTCTTTACTCTAGCTATCTAGATAATGAAGTGTGCTGCTCTAGGTCTTTGCCCTGCCTTAAAACTGCTTAATATTTGGCCGTTCCCACTAGAGAGCAGATGCTTTTCTTTGCAAGAATTGAATTTCTGTCAGCTCTTTTATGCATCATGTGTTTGGAACTGTGAGTGGATCAAGTTGTTCATCACAGCAGGGACACTGTGAAACACATCTATTATACACACTTCCCACCCCCCTTCCTGTTTTGTTTTGTTTTTTTTTTTTTTTTTTCCTCCCCTGAGGAGGTGGAGATGCCCGGATCCCCTTGGGAGATAGCTCGCTCTGTGTGGATGTATCCATGTGATCCACCATGAATCCAGCCTGGCCACATCCCTAAGCAGGGAAATCTATATCCATTCAGCCCAGGATTGTGGCTGAGACAAACCCCACTTTTATCTTTGTAAACACCAAGCTCTTCATTAACTCCCAAATACACACCAATTTTGGGTCACTAAATAAATCCACTAGGCTCAGCATAATGAGTGACATTTCAGTAATTGATGCCCTAGAAAATGTTAATTGTGAACCCATGGTTCTTTTCGATGCTAAAATAAAGGCTTGGGTAGTTTTTGGCTTTGGAGTTGAGCTAGTGCAAAAGAATAGTCACCATCGATTAGGCTCCTACTGTGTGCCAGGCACTGTGCTAGGGGCTTTGAAAATCTTGACATTTAATCTACATAACAATCCTGCAAAAAAAAGGAGGGGAAAGTGCTTTATCCCCCTTTGATAGATGAAGAAAAGGGGCTAAGTAACTTGCCTAGAGGCATCCAGATAATAGCCAGGAGCAGAGTCAGAATTTGAACTCAGGTCTGTCTGAGCTCAGAGTAAATCAATACATTGTGGAGTGTGGTCCTCTCTCTCCTAGAATTCACTAGGCATACATTCATTGGTTGATCAACCAAGACATTGAATTATTACGCATGTTTATGACATGCTGCCATTGCTCCATCTGAGTTGTCTCATTCCCAGTCAAGTCTGAAGTTTATTTGGCATTTGTGAACACCTTTGTATTTATCTAAATCTGAACTCCTGGTGATGACTGGAGTAGATTTACTTTTGCTTTTCTTTCAAAGCTCAGGGCAACTACAGCCCAACTCCCCTGAGCAACCTACTGTTTTCTTGTAGTTTTTTGAATTTCCATTTCTAGCTCTGATGGTTAAAATTTCTAAACCTATGTGGTTTAGTTTGTTAACAAGACTTTGGAAAGCAGGCATCTTGACGATGTTCCTGCTGTGATGTGCTCGTCTTTTGGGCCTGAGATAGTGGCTCTGAGGGCAGAAGTGCATTTTGGTTCCTTTTTAATAGATGTCATTCAATTTGCCAGAGTCATTGTGGGACATTCACAAGTGTGACTGAGATACTGCTGATCTGTAGAATTAATTATAGTTAAATGGAAAGGTGGCTTTTGCTCATGAAGAAAGTCGTTAGTCTCTCTGTAAACATTTTTAATTATGATTAACTTTCGTCTTCCTCCATATACTTTTCGTTAGAAAAGGCATTAGTGTTCTGGTTCATTAGAAATAGAGCAATCCTTTTATTTTTAGTTTGCAGTTCATTTTTGTTGTTGAAAGATACTGGTCTTTTTTTTAAAGCGGTGGATGTCGTGTTGTAAAAAACATATTAAGCTTCCTTTTACAAGTGCGTATCAGTTTTTTCAAAGGTAACTTACACTTTAATTTTGTGTGTTGTGTTTGCAAGAGAATGCTTCTTGGTTTATTCATGTTGACAACTGAAAAGCCTTAGACCTAATTAAAAGAATTTCCATGAGCACCTTTACTGAACCATTTCATTACGCGGCACTGCACAGATTGCATTGTGAAACATGGTGATAGTTTAAATCTGACCTTTAAACCTGAACTGCCAGAAGTATGGGGAGAAAACCCTTCTTTGAAAAGACTCCCCGGATAGATATATGTGTGTGTATGTGTATGCATACATGCATGCACATATTTGGTTAGAAGCAATCTTTTTATTGAATGACCACCTAATAATATAAATACACATTTGCTTTGAGCTCAGATCTTGTGGCTTCCTGTAGCTTGGGTAGGATTTTCTAGCTACATTAATTGTGTGTGTGTGTGTGTGTGCGCGCGCGCACGCATGTGTAGTTTAAAGCTAAATTGTTGTATAAGGAAAACAAAGATAATTTCACTTACTCTAGGCCAAAAAAGAAAAAAAGTATTTGGAGGAAGTTAAGATTTACAAATAGAAAAACGTAAAAGTCTTTGCTACTGTGTGTTTCAGTTTCAAATGGTGAGATACTCAAATTAAAACTCATGGGGAGGGGCTGGAGTGCACATGTGTGGGCAAGACTCCTCCTGAGCTTTATTTGGCAGATAGTGGAAACGGGCCTTTTTTGGTTTTGTTTTAAAATCGCACTTTTTTCCTCCAAGGATGTCATTCTGAGGATTCAATAGCTTATTCATGGGATGCTCAGCAAAGCCACTACAGCACATAACGAAGTAGCCATTCACATAAAGAAAATGGATCCTTTTGTCTGACAAAAGCTGCCAAGAATTCTAACTCTCGCCACTAACTTTCTGACATATACACAGCCCACAAGTTGTCAGGAGAGAGGGAGGGAGCAGAGACCTGGGCTGGTAGGGTCATAGCCAGCTCCAGCTTAGAGCTCCACATAAATAGCACAGCCCTCACTCCTCCATGGAGAACCAGGATCTTTGAGGGGAAAATGGGTTGCAGAAGAAACAAAGCCAACTGAGGTCAAGGTACAACCATATTCGCAAGAAAGAAACGGAAAAGCAAGGGATGAGGGGAAACAATAATGGAGATGTATTAAGTCAGGGAAAAATAAACCAGTTTCGTGGACGTATCTAATTTGCTGGTCTAAGAAACCCTGGCAACAGTGAGAATCAGTGGACTGGCACAGACTCTAGAGTAAGAAAGACTTGGACTTGATTTTGACTTCTGCCCTTGCCTTACTGTCAGTGTGACGTGGAGCTGGGTCTCAGTTTCCTCATCTGTGTAGTGGGGATAGCTGTGTCTATGTAGACCATTTATTCTGAAATTTTAATACAATGCTGGATATGAAAATACTTGTCATGGTATTTGGGAACCAGTAGGGTGCTTGATAAATACTAGTTTCTGTTTGTTTCTCCTGACAAATTTCTTGTTCTTACTGGGAAAGAGACGAGGGTGTTATTGCCTTCACATATTAAGACTTTTTGTTTTGAATTTGAGACAAGAACTAAGGAAGGCATAGGTAGATACACATATGTAATAGAAATGACAGTTTGCCATTTCTCATTGCCAATGTGAAAGTGGCAGAGGAAGCCAATGTTTATGTACCTCTGAGGATGGGAAAAAACTAACCCCTTCTCCCCTCTCCAGACCCACACATTCCCTATGGGATTTTAGAACAAAGCCTTGATGCCTAGTTTGTTCAGGTAAGGAAGAATTAATCAACTTGCCTTAGTCCTTAAAGCGGGGAGGAAAATGTGACTCTACGGCCTGCCCCTCCACACCTGCGGCTGGGTGTTTAATTTATAATTGAAAAAAAAAAAAAAAATCTTTCAACTCCATCTGTGACACCCAGCAGTTAATGCAACTCCCAGGAAAGAGAAGCAGGACCCCCTGCCAGACTTTCAGAACTATACCTCTGGTTGAGGTGTGCCAGCACTGAGGATGGACGTGGACCTTCCTAGACTGGTCGGTCTAATAGAAGAGACAGACGTTAGGCTGGGCGTGGTGGCTCATGCCTGTAAGAGCTAAAGAGCTCTCAGCACTTTGGGAGGCCAGTGGGGATGGATCACTTGAGGTCACGAGTTGGAGACCAGCCTGGCCAACGTGGTGAAACCCTGTTTCTACTAAAAATACAAAAATTAACTGGGCATGGTGGTGCGTGTCTGTAATCCCAGCTACTTAGGAGGCTGAGGCAGGAGAATTGCTTGAACCCAGGAAGCAGAGGTTGCAGTGAGCCAAGATGGCACCACTGCACTCCAGCCTGGGCAACGGAATGAGACTCCGTCTCAAAAAAAAAAGAGACAGACATTAATTGGATTCTTGCAGAATGCATCATTATGCATTGTTGTGTCCCTAAATTTAGGAAAGACACAGTGAGGGTGCATAATAGGGGAACCTCAGTGTAGTCTCTGCGGTTCAACTGAGGAAGTGATATTTGAGCTGAGACCTAAAGGATGAGTAATAGTCAACCTAGGGCCCTGTGTTGTCCGGTATGGTAGCCACTATTCACACGTGGCTATTTAAATTGATTGAAATTAAATGGAATAAAAGTTTCAGTTTCTCAGTCACACTAGCCACATTTCAAGTGCTCAGTAGTAGCTAGCATATTGGATGGCATTGGACAGAAGATAGATTATTTCCATCCTTGCAAAAAGTTCTGTTGGACAATGCAGAATTCTAGACAAGTAGGGCAGAGCAGGGACGGTGGGGAGTGGGGGCAATGGTGGGTGAGAGCACTCCACACTGAAAATAACCTATGTAAAGGTCCTGGGGTAAGGGGGAAGCCCGTGGGACTGGAGCCCGGTGGGGTGGCTGAAGCCACAAAGGAGGACTCAAGAGCCTCTCATCTAAAAGACACTGCGGCCAAATTAAATAGGGCCTTGCAGGCCAGGCTAGGGCTTTAGTCTTTTTCTTCAGAGCAGTGGAGACTAGCTGAGAAATCTTAAGGTGTCAGCATTGGTGGAAAGAGATAGATAGGATTGTCTTAGAGGTGGACACTTAATAGTATGCCATCATTTACCCCTCCACTCCCAGTCCCCAGAAATTGCAACCAAGTGATAAAGGAAGAAAACTCTACTTGTTGAGGACTAGTATGTATTAAAAGGGTTATTTTCATTCTCCTGGGGAGAAAGACATGTAAACTGCTGGAATATAAAGGGCTAAAGAATAGAATGATGGTTTATACAGTGTGAGAACCCCTTTCGAAGTAGTAATAAGCTAACTTGTAGCCGATTTGTAGGAGCTAAACCGGAAGTCCTTGGGAGTCAGGCCCTCCCTCCTCTGCAGTGCCATTCCCAGCACATCTGCAGTATGGGACCTGCAAAGATATTAGGAGTCAACAAAGGATTAGGCCATCATGCCCTGAGAAAGAGCTATTGAGCTATTTGTTCCGACAAAGTTGGAAGCTTCTATTTTTTAATACAAAGATTTTGTTAGAGAATACTATAAAGAATATCCTAGGTTTAGGAATGGGTTTTGAGGCCTTTGAAATCAAGTAGAAGACAAAGGTACAAATTGAGCTTGAGCCAAGCCCATAACAGGCCTTCAGTATTGTGCTAAGGAATTCAGACTTTATCATATTCGCAGTAGGGAGCCACTAAACATTTTAGAGGGAATGACATGATATAACCTCTTGTTTTAAGAAGGTAATTCAATGCAAAGGATGGATTAGACTAGAAAGAAAATAGAGGAAGAGACACCAGCTCAAATATTGTTACAATAGTACTGGTAAAAGATGAATCTAAACCAAAAAAAAAAAAAAAAAGCTAGGCACTCTGCTGCATCCATTCTTCATTTTATATTCATTATATTTTACTCCTCACAGTGTATACATGTTGTACATGCTTCATTTTACAGCCAAAGAACTAAAGCTCAGAAAGGTTAAGAAAGTAGGGAAGCCAGGGTTTCGATCTTAGACCTAGGTTTCTATGATTCAAACTCTATGCTCTACTGCCTGAGAAGTACAGTGGAGACAGAGGAGTAAATGAAGCCCAGGGACCTGAGAGGTTGGGAACAGTGACCACTGAAAGGAGGAACAGGTACAGAGTCAGGTCAAGGAAGGGTCAGGGGCAATGTGTGTGCTACTGGATGTGGTAAGTTTGTGGCTGTATAAGATCGGTCTCATTGTTCCCTTTAACTCATTCAGCATGCAGATGTTCATTTCTCCTGCCATTGTGGTTGTGTCTTAGCAATGACTTTCTGCAAAAGGGGAATGAATATCACTTTCTCCTCCCATCCTTTCCAGCAGAGACCAGTTTCTTCTAATGATCTATCACTAAAGAATGTGATCCTAGACTTTCCTCCAAGCAGAGAGGCTCAGCCATTCTGAAAATGCCTTTCACAATGTCAAACACTTGCTCATTCATTCTTTCATTCAGCAGAAAGTGCTGCATGAGTACACTGAGCCAAGAACTGTGCTGGCGGCTGGCCCTGCGGGGAACTCAGTCCATCAGGAAAGGAGGTAGAAACTGCAGCTCACCATGGAACCACCTGCTCAGTCCAAGGAGGCCCAGACTTAGTGGTCAGGGCATGCTTCACAGATTGGGGGACATCTGGATTCCCTCTTTCCCTTAACCCAAGGCAGTGGGTAATTTGACTATTAAAGAAAAATACCTCATTTTAATTCTTTATTATAAAAGTAACATATGCTTTTTTATAAAGGATAATCAAAACAATCAAGTGTGTAAAATAGAAAGTGAAAGCATCCATGCATGGTTCAAGTTTGGTAATGTAGCATTTTAGATTTTTACTGCATATATATTTATATATAGTTTTAAATGATTCATGCTGTACGTGTTACTCTGAAACTTGCATGTTTTTTCCCCACTCGACAGTATTTCATGGACATCTTTTTGTGTCAGTTGGTAGAGTACCGCCGTGTCCTTTTTAGCAGCTACGCGATATTTCCTGGTGAGGATGTGGGATAGTGTATTTCAGAGGCCGCCATTGATGGAGACTTGGATGGTCTTTCAAAAGTTGAATAGATGTTCACAAGCAGGACAGAAAGGGGCAAGAGACAACCAGGACTGAGTTACTGAGGTGGGAACGGGCTGGAGAGTAGCCTGTGCTTCTGGATATCCAAGTTTAACATTAAGTGGATGGAAGCAAGGCTGACTGAGGACAACACTCGTGGAAGTTTAGATGTTTTTTGAAGGCAATGATGGTGAAGAGCCGGGGGCACTGAAGGGTTTTGATGGAGGATCAAAGCGATTAGATTTGGATTTTTCCAAGATTACTGGGACAGATACGGGTGGATGGCATCAAGGAGAAACTGAAAGCAGAGGAAAGCCCACCGAGGAAACTGTTCCACTAGTCTGGGCCAGAGAGGGTGATGGAGTTGAACATCATGTCACTGAGAGGAAAGGCCAGATTCAGGACCTACCTGAGTTGGTGGTGATGAGATGAGGAGAATATTCGTGGGAAAGGAGGGAGAAGTAGAGAATCTGACATCTGACATCTGGCCCAGGAGACTGGCTGGATGATGCTGCAGTAACCAAGATGGCAACAGAGGGGAAAGGGCACTTTAGACAGGAACTGGCGAGTTCAGTTTTGTCCTCTCTTTGCTTTGTCTTCCTCCTGTGACACCTGATTAGAGAAGGAAGCCATCCTCACCAGCACTTACAACACACCCAAATTACCCCTGATGAACCCCAGTGTTAATGATTTGACCAGCATCCCTAGGGGTACTGAGGGCAAGTTCAGCTTTAGATATATGACTCTGTTATTCAATCCTTAAATTTTCTTCCCTCACTTTTATTTAAAGGACAAATGCTACCCCCCAGCGATGAGATGCGCAGATACTTGCGGTTTCAAAGTTTTGAGGTGCTGGCAGGTCAAGAGAAAAGCTTCTCCATGTTGCAGGGTGAGAGGAGGTCTTCAGAAGTCCTGGCCCGAGTGGTCACAGGGGCATCAGGAGCCCAGGACCACTTGGCTAGTTTCAGACCAGCTGGGGCAGGCAGGAAGGAATACACTCGTATTTGCTCAGTTACAATCAGCGACTCCCTCTTTGTGTAAAATGGTAATGAGGCCATTAGGAGAGGCTCACCTGAAGTGCAGCGTTGTGAATCCAAGGTAATTAAACACCTCCCGAATGAAAGAGAAAGGCCAGGGAAGGTTAAGTGAGGAATAATCTGCGGCACAGGTGGCCCAAGGCCTTTGAGGAGCCAGAAGGAGAGCGACAGTGGCTTGCACCATTTCAAAGGATGGAAATGTCACTGCAGTCCCTGGGAGGGGCAGGATTTTTATTATTATTTTGGGGGCAGGGGCAGAGAGTAGGTAGTATTTTTAGCATTTTAATAGAGGATGCTTCTTTTTCATACTTCTCTTTGGAGTTGAAAGTCCATGGCAGTCAGCCTGGGTGCTCAGTGACCTTGCTCCTCAGGGGCTCTCACCACTGTGGGGCTGGGGCTCACGTGTCCCTGATGAGGAAAGGTTGTATAAACCAGTTATAGATACCCAGATGTTGAGATAGACTTCAAACTGCTTCCAAAGGGAGATGGTTTTCCATGGTTCCCTCTTGGAGTAGAGGTGGGGTAGCTACTCCTTCAGTGTGTGTTCCCAGGGCTTTTTATTTTTAGAGATAGGGTCTTGCTTTGTTACCCAGGATGCAATGCCATGATGCAATCATAGCTCATTGCAACCTCAAACTACTGAGCTTAATCAATCCTCCCATATCAGCTTTCTAAGTAGCTGAGACTACAGACATGTGTCACCATGGCTGCCTAGATCTTCTTATATTTTTTATAGAGATGGGATCTCACTGTGTTGCCCAGGATGGTCTTGAACTCCTGGCCTCAAGCGATCCTCCTGCCATGGCCTCCCAAAGTGCTGGGCACGTCCCCATGGCTTCTGACTTAACAGAGGAGGACATCAGTCCCATCTTTACACAGCTTACTGTCCAAACGTGAGGCATGCCCTTTACCAACAGTATAGAATTTTTTCCCTGTACTCAGTTCATATTTATTAATGGCTTCCTATGCACTGAGCACTGTGCTTGGTGACTTTGTGTATCCTTCCAGCTTGTTTTCATTGCATAATGTTTGGCAGAGGATTTTTGCTTTTCATATTGTCACTTCAGAATCTCTGTTGTCTCCACACTAAAGCTTATACATGAATCTTCATAGCAGCCGAGAGTAGAAACAGCCCAAATGGCTATCTGCTGATGAACAGATCGATAAAATGTGGTCTGTCCATACAGTGGGATATTATTTAGCCATAAAAAGTATGAAGTCCTGACACATGCTTCAACATGGATGAACCTTGTTCGTAAAGCACTGTGCTGAGGGAAATAATCTGATGGCAAAAGACTACTTATTGTCAATTCCATTTGTATGAAATACCCAGAGTAGACAAACCTGTAGAAACAGAAGGAAGGTGAGTGGTTGCTGGGGTCTGGTGTGAGGTAGGATTGGCAGGGAATGGCGAGTGACAGCTAATGAGTATGAGGTTTCTTTTGGGGATGATAAAAGTGTTCTGAAGTTAGCAGTAGTTAGTTGTACAATCTTGTGACTACTAAAAACCACCAAACTATATACTTTAAATGAATGAATTTTATATGTGAAATAAATCTCAATAAGCTATCAAAAATTTTTCTTATCAGAAGCTTGGAAACAAGACATAATGTGCATGGATCATTTCTAAAGTATATCTAGTCCTTCCCAGATAAGATTTTTTGCCCCAGGCTTCTCAGCAAGTGATTCTTAATATTTCTAGCGTCATAGGCACCTTTAAGAATCTGAGGAAAGCTGTGGATCCTGTGCCCAGAAAAGTAATCTTTACTCACACTCATTCACACTAAAAATCTGCAAAGGATTCCTGGACCACCTAAATCTAATTTTCTATTTTATCCCAAGTTTTGTCTTTAAATAGTGTCATACCAGTAGCTGGTCTCTCACAGAATTAGTTTCCGTGAAATGTGCTCTTAATATGTTACCTGCATGCTTAAAACCAATCATTAGTTTTCTGTTTCTCTCTCAAGATGAAGCAAAAAAATCCCTTCGAGCCCCTGCCTTTCTCTCCAGCCTCATTTCAAGCCATATTCCCCTCATTTTCTCCACTGAAGCCAGGGTTCTTTCTGTTCCCTGAACTCTTTGCTGCAGGGCCTTTGCATACCATTCCCCATACTTAGTACGCAGTGGATTCTGTGCCCAGAAAAATAATCTTTACTCACACTCATTCATACTAAAAATCTGCAAAGGATTCATGGACCACCTAAATCTAATTTTCTATTTTATCCCCAGTTTTGTCTTTCCTAGCTGGTTCCTTTGTAGTATATGGACCTGTAAAATCTCACAACCTTCAGATTTCCCCCTTTGCTTTGGCTGCTAGGAGACTTTTAAGTCAAATTCAAGCCCATTTTTAGCCACCATATAAGACCTTATGGCTCACATTTATATACCAAATCTGTTACCTGCTTCTTTTCCCATTACCATCACCTCCTTGTCTTTGTTTTAACCTCTTGAGTATGTGTCTATTAATAGAAGCTGCCACACTTCCTTTAGAGTATGATGTGTGAGAAATGTAAATAAGCCTTTATTCTAATGTTTGTAAGTAGTTCTAAGAGGGATAAAATGGGAACTCACTGAGTTTGGGCTCAGACTACAAGACTGACGGAAATGCGGCCATGTCTTGAGTTTGTTCCTAGGTATGTAGCCTAACCTCCCTGAGGCTGTTTCACCCTTGTAAGATGGAAGCATTAATCCCTTCCTCACCAGATTGTTAAAGTCACTAAATTGTAAAATGAATGCAAAAGTGCTTACCTGGCATGGAGTAAGTCATTAAAAATTGTTTTTGTTTTTATTAGACGTGTTCTAATAGGAACAACATTTGTTTAAATTTCAAAAACATGCCCTAATTTTGAACAGATTTTTTTTTGAGACTGAGTCTCGTTCCGTCACCCAGGCTAGAGCGCAGTGGTGCGATCTCTCACTGCAGCCTCCGCTTCCCAGGTCCAAGAGATTCTCGTGCCTCAGCCTCCCAGGTAGCTGGGATTGCAGGCACGCACCACTGCACGCAGCGTGAACATGTTTTTGTCCTCCCAGTAACCGAGCTATCAAATGGATCCTGCCATTTGTAGGATTTTCCAGGGCTCCATATGTACTGGGCTTAGTCAGCTACCCCTCTTTGACCTTGTCCTCAACCTGTGTTTTCTTTCTCTTCATCACCAGATCTCTTCACTGAAGAACAGGCTGAAGAAGGTCTCCACAACCACTGGGGATGGTGTGGCCAGAGCGTTCCTCAAGGCCCAGGCCGCTTTCTTCGGTAGCTACCGAAATGCTCTGAAAATCGAGCCGGTGAGTAGCCTCGGCGTGTCAGAGAACCTGTGTTTGGTCAGGGCTGAGAAGCATACCTCGGGGGACACAAGAAATGCCATGATTATTCTGCTTTTCGGGCTCACCTAGAAGAGATTGTGTGTGTTGGTGGTGGGGGACGGTGTACTCCCATTGCCATACCTCTAAGCACAAGGAGGCTGTGCTATCGTGTGTGAGACTCTCGCTGCTCTGGTGGCTGTTAAGGCCTTGCCCCGTGCGCCACCCTGGACAGTAAGCCCCAACCGCCTGTCAGATACAGCGCCAGGCCCCTCACACTCACCTGCCGTCACTGGGGCTTCACGGTGCACCTGTGCAATCGCGATGGTCAGTTCCACTTTACAAATGAGGAAACCAAGACTCAGGGAAGAGAAACGATGTAGCACAGAAGAGCCAGATGGTCCCAGAGCCCTTGCTTTCCTACTGGACCTCGCCGCCCCTGTTCTTTCAAGGGGCCTCTCCTCCGTGCCTGAGAAAGCAGAGCTTCCTGGGCTTCACACCTGATGGCTCCTGCAAGTGGTCTTGTTGTAAGTGACCACAGTGAGGACCAGGAAGTGACACTGCCCACCTCTGACCCTTCCCCCTTTCTGGGCCTTGTTGATTCATTCGTGTCCCCCGCCTGTCTCATGAGTTGACTCGTGATTGCAAGGATGTGAAGACACCAGTCTTCTCTGAACCCTAGGACAGGAGCAGTCCTCTTAGCTTCCGAGAGAAGTTCTTCTTTGCCGTTTCTCTCCTCAGCCTCTTGGCCTTCTGGCTAAGGAGAATGCAGGAATTGGCCTAGGGACCTGGGTCACCCTGTAGAGGGGAGAACGTTGGAGGGCAAACTTGCTGACAGGCCTGTTCTCCCAGGAGCGCAGGGCTGCCTCCTTCTTGAGCGGGTCAGTGACACTGTCACACCCAGCCTAGTCAGAGTCGGAGTCAGGTGTGAGGGACCGCTCTGGCTGCACTGCCCACAGGTGGGGGCTGTTTGTTTCTATTTTTACTTTAACCCGTAGCATTTAATTATATCAAATGACAAAAGATGAGGGGATGTGAGGAGATTCATGGTCTGTAGAAATTCTGAGTGTGAGCAGGGGTCACACTTCCTCATAAGCTGCAATTACACATTGGTAAGTGTCTTTACTGCTCTAACTCCATCATGTATTCAAGCAAAACACAAAGAGTAACAGCAAGCACCTTGTTTCCTGTCACCCAGGGCCTGCTCTGTGTGAAGTGGCCAGGGCAGTGGGTGCTCAGCGAACAGCGTGCTACACCACCCCCTCCTCCTTTTTATCCATCTGGCACTTAGGCCTTACTCTTTAGGCTGCCTGAGCTTTGGACAGTGTCATCGTCACTGTGTGGTCACATAGCAGAAGGGTTGCACACTCTTTGTTTGCTTCCTGAGAAGCATTTCCCTTAGGTTTCTCGAAAGCCCTTCAGGTTAAAGCCAGTTCTTACTAGCGTCCTGCTAGTTTCAAAGTGACATGGCTCTGATTACCTGTCGTGATCTTGGGTCCAGCCAAACCAATCAGGTTCAAAGCAGTGATAGCTGGCACAATTCAAGGAAAATACTGTTGTCTTCCCCTCTTTAAAATGGGAATAAATAGGACAGCTGGCCCAATCCTTTGCTTGCGTTGCTGGGGACAGACAGACTTGAAGTATTTTCACTATTGCAGTGATCTCCCTGTTGGCATGTGTGTGCATCTGGAATCAAAGGCAGTTGAGGCTTGGGACAGATTGCTGGCTGTAGGATCTGAGCACAGTTTCCTCCATGGGGGGAGTTTCTCATTGTACTTACACATGGCTCCTGAAGGCACTGGGTTTAAGGACAGAAGCTCTGGAGTTTAAAGCCTGGCTCTGCATTTCTTAGCTGTCTCGAAGTTAAGCAAGCCACTTAATCCATTAAACTGTAGTTTCTTCACCTGTGAAATAAGAATAAGCCTGCCTATCCTTCCTAAGGATCAGTTGAGCCATAACATTCATAAGGAAGATGAAACTTGAACTGGATGTGATGAGTGAGGTTTAGAAAAAGAAAGAAAGAAACATTCCTTCCTAGAGTAGGAGGCAGAGGTGACTGAGGAAGCAAAGTGCTGGAGGCAGGGCCCCTCGTGGCCAGTGAGCAGGCCATTTTGTCTGGAGCGATTGGGTGGGGAGGTGGGGCTGCAAGAGAGGATAGAGCCAAATTTGGCAGAGAGTGAACCCTACGCTGTGAGGAGTGTAAGATTTTGAGCAGAAATGTGACATGACTGAAGTTACCTTTGAGCAGTAGTACAGTGATGGACTGAAAGGAGAGTTGGAGGCAGAGAAACCAGTGAGAGGAGTGTCGTGAGAACTCAGAGGAGAGCCCTGGGTGGCTCCACCAGGAACAGAGGCCATGAAGGAAGAAGTAACAAGACTCAGCAATAGATGAAATATGGAGATGAACAGAAAGAAGTGCCAAAATGTCTCCCAAGATTTGAAGCCTAGGAGAAGATGAAGACGCTCCTAGTAGCAAAATGGAATGCTTCATGCCAAGGTCTTCACAGTAGCAGCATTCCTAATGGTAAAACACTGGAGTATACTAAATATCCATATTAGGTAACTGGTGAAATAAATTAAAGTCCATCTTACAATAGGATATTACATAGCCATTAAAACTGTCACCTTCGAGTTAACATGATGGGTTTAGATGGAGACATGGCACTTGTCCTTGAATGTAAGCTGCCGTTCATTCATTAGAAGAGGTACTATTAGTTTATGTACCATTAAGAAAGGGAAAAGAGTGGTGCCAATTATAATTGAAGGATGCTACCAATTAAAAGACATATCCAGATTTCAGAAATGTTATGATGGGAAGTAATTTTCGTCTTAGAATCAATGAAATATGGCAGACCTGTCAGGCTTTCAGTCTCATTCATCTGCACTGCAATGGCTTTCTTCTGTAAGCTGGAGAAGGAAACAGAAGGCCTGGAATTTTCCAACCAAACTTCAAGCCAGGGTCATCACCATGTCACCTAGATGGTTTTTAAACTATAGATTTAATTTTGGTAAATTCTCCTCTTCTAAAATATGAGATAACAACATTCCCCATTTAAGATTGCTTGGGGCAGCCAGGTATGGTGGAACATTCAAGACCAGCTTGGGCAACACAGGGAGACCTCATCTCTACAAAAAATAAGTCAGCTGGGTATGGTATTATGTGCCTGTGGTCCCAGCTACTTGGGAGGCTGAGACAGGAGGATCGTTTCAGCCCAGAAGTTTGAGGCTACATTAAGCCAGGATTGTGCCACTGCCCTCCAGCCTGAGCAACATAGTGAAACCCTGTCTCTTAAAAAAAAAAAGAAAAAAAAAAAAAGTTTACGGGATTATTTTAAAATAATGACTCCAAAGTAAATGTGAGTCCAAGAAATAGGAGGAGGCATTGGCTGCATGTGGGGTTGGTGGGAGGGTGGTGCCTTGAGTGAGCCTGCCAGGGTACAGGCAACATGGTGCTGAGGCCCTCCCCATGGTCACTTTTAGTTGTTTATCTGGTTATAAAAATAGAACCTGCTCTTTGCAGGCCGGGCATGGTGGCTCATACCTATAATCTCAGCACTTTGGGAGGCCAAGGTTGGCTGATCATGAAGTCAGGAGATTGAGACCATCCTGGACAACATGGTGAAACCCCGTCTCTACTGAAAATACAAAAATTAGCTGGGAATGGTTGCCCACACTTGTAATCCCAGTTACTCAGGAGGCTGAGGCAGGAGAATTGCTTGAACCCGGGAGGCGGAGGTTGCAGTGAGCCAAGATCACACCACTGCGCTCAAGCCTGGTGACAGAGCAAGACTCAGTCTCAAAAAAAAAAACCTACTCTTTGTTAAAAAAAAAAAAAAAAAAAAAAAAAGTTTAAAGTAACTGGACTAGACATGAGAAAGCACCACCCATAATCCTGTCATCAGGGGGTAAGATACAGCGGTGGCAGGTTTCCATCTTGGTTCTAGAATTTTTTGTTTCTTTTGTTTTTCCATTTTTGGGTTTTGGTTTTTTAACTTTCTTTAGGCAGATGAGATATGCCTGAGAAAGCAATCCCTTATCCCAATTATTAATAATTTTTTTTTGCCTTTTAGTTTGTGTAAGAATTTTTAATATCACGTAGAATCTCTTCTTAGACATGATTGACAGTGGCTGAGCAGAGCCTATCAGGTGATCCTCGTGGTTCTCAACCCTGGCCTGCGATCAGAATCACGGGCAGGGATGGGGGGGGAGCTATTGAAAAGGCTAATGTCCAGGCCCCCTCAGAGATTTCTCTCCAGTTCCTATGATCTGAAGTCAGAGCCAAGGCCCACCATGTTTTCCTAGTGCTGGTCTTTTAAAAAATTATTTTACTATTTTATTTTTTTTAAGACAGGATCTCTCTCTGTTGCCTAGGCTGGAGTGGGACAATCATGGCTCATGGCAGCCTCAACCTCCTGGGCTGAAGTGATCCTCCCACATCAGCCTCCCAGGTAGCTGGGACTGCAGGTACATACCACTAAACTCAGCTAATTTATTTTTAATTTTTGTGAAGAGAGGGTCTGGCTATGTTGCCCAGCTGGTTTCCAACTCCTGGGTTCAAGTGATCCTCCAGCCTCAGACTCCCAAAGTGCTGGGATTACAGGCATGAGACACCATGCCCAGCATGCTGGTCTTTTTGATTGTCAGTAATGTTTCATGATTTTAAACCTCACTGTGCTAAACATCTTTATATAAATCTTCATGCTTGGTCTGAATTATGTTCTTAGGCAGATTCCTTGACATAGATTTACTGGGTCAACAGATGTGAGTCCATTTAAGGCCTTTGGCATATAAGGTGAGAGAAGGCTGGTGACCAGACACAGGGGGATGTCTGCAGGGAAGGCCCCTGAGGCAGGTAGCAGCTCAGAGCCTGAGAACAGTAGGGGGCTGAGGGCGGAGTGAACCTGCAGGGTACAAAGCCAGGTATGTGGGACCCATGCAGGGCAGCCCAGCTGCAGCAGCTCCCAGCCCCTCTGGCTCGCTGTGCTCACTGCTTCCTAGTGTTTCCTCAGCAGCGCTCACCACGTGGGATGCTGGGGTCCTGCCCACACAGGTCGGGGAGGTAGAGGTAGGGTCATGGCTGTCAGGTTACTGCAGAGTCACAATGTTGCATTTTGTTGGAAACAGGAAACTCACTGGCCTAAGTGGGCTCCTGTCTGCTCTGCTTCTGCCTGCCAGGACCCTGAGCAGTTATTCACCTCTCCGATCCTTAGTTCCCCTTCCATACAGTGGATGTGTAATCCGTCCTTGCAGTAGTAGAGTGAGGCTTAAATAAGCCCAGCACAGTGCTTGTCCTGACAGCCCTAGGAAGATGGGCACGGCCCTGGCCCTCACCCATCTCCTCCCTCTAAGGAGGCCCCTGCCAGCCTGGAGCCTGTTGGGGGACAGCTGCATGTACTCCGTGCCCTGCCTGGCTCTGTGAGGAGGGATCGAGCTCTGGCCTGAGAAGCAGAGGTGGGCATCTCCTCCTCTGCAGTCTCGTCTGAAGACCCTTTCCTTGGCTCAGAGCTCCCTTGAGATTTTTAACACCTTGGCCTTTTCTCTCTCTCTCTCTCTCTTTCTTTCCTAATGGAAGAAATTCAGAATGTGGCTGGCCAGGGCACTCCTGAGCTTTGTTTTGTTTACCGGGTCCAGAAGGAAGGAGGAAGGGGGCTGCTTGCTGAGGCCCAGCCCTGCGCCAGGAGCTGCGCTGCTCCTCCCCATCTGTGCCTTCCGGGGTCTGCTGGGGAGGCTCGGTGCCCAGCCCAGGGCGGGGAGGGCGCGTGTTGGCTCCCTGGTGGTGTGTCTTCAGGGTCGGGAGAATTATTCCAAAGGACTCTCAGGGTTAGAAACTGAGAACCCGGGGTGTCCAGCCACTGCCAAGTTCACCTCCTCAGTGGCCTCCCACGAGGTCAGAGCTCAGTTCAACTCTGTGTTGCTTCCCATGAGTGCTCTCAGTAATTCCCCATCCTGGCCCTCACCAGTCCTTTACACACGGGGGATAGAGTGGAGGCCGCAGTGATTCCTAGGAAGCAGCAGAGCCAGCAGACAGACTCCACACCAGGTTCCTTCCACCACGTCCTCCCGCCTGTCTTTGTTCTAGTCTCCACACGTTCCGTGTTAGTAACTCTGCATTTCCAGGGCCAGGCACAGGTCTTGGCACCATGTGTAGGTTGTGAGTAGAATTTGGAATAATAAATGGGAGAATGGGTGAAGGAAATTAGGGAACAGGGAAGCATTTGAGGCAGGGGGGCTGCCCCCAGTCTCTGGTGCATACACATTGCATCCTGTCCTGGCTTTAGGCTTCAGAGGTTGCTGCTTCCTGATAGAGGGGAGGGTGTCTGCAAATCACAAGGGCATGCGACCCATTTTTCAGTCACCTGGAGAAAATCAGATGCATAGCCCAAGATATTTAACAATAACCACCAAACCAACTTGTCCTTCTCGACTTAAATGACAGAGCCACAAGCAGCCAGGCAGCCCCATCCAGAGAAACCCCCTTTATACGTGTCAAGCAGCAGCCCAGGCTCCAGCTCATTTATTTAGGCCTTTCTTGCTCTCTGACACGCCTCCTAGCAGTTGCCAGGCAACTCTGGGAGTAGCAGTGTGTGTTAGGGATTAACTAGTTAGGGCTGGGGTCCTTTTTGGCAAGAAGGGGATAAAAGACAAATGAGTTTAATTGCTAGGCCATGGGCCCTTTCTCTACATAGTAGAATATTGCAACTTTTGGAGGATATGTATAGCAGTATGGTTCTAGAATTTGCCTTGAATGTTCCCCTTTCTCCTTCCTAGAGAGAACAGAAGAATCTTTTAAAGAGTCTTTTACCTCACCCCTTTGTTTAAAATTATATCATCATGAAATCTGAATAAGGTTAATCCACCCCCTTTGAAACACATTTCACACACAGTGGTCTCAGTTTTAAAGAACTTTTGCAGATAGATGTGTGTGCTTTCATTTCATCCACTTTTCTGCTTAGAGTTTCTTATTTCATAGTTCATGCTGTGTGACGGTGCCTGTGAGGGTGCCTCTCCCCATATCTGGCCCACTGCAGGTCCTTGGTAAATGTTAGGTTAAAGAGCAAAACCCATGGGTATTGGCGTTTGAAGATGCGTTGTGTCTTCTGTGCCAGTGTCTGTGGAAAGGCCAGTGTAAATGGAGCACTATAGGAGCTGTTTATTTAACTAGATTGTGTGGCCCTCTCTGGGCCAGCCTGCTATCTGGGCTTCCCCCAGGATAAAGGGAACAGAGCTACTGCCTGCAGGAGCGAGTTCTGGGTGGGGGCAGTAAACAAACTGCTTAAACAAGCAGTGGCCGACTCACTCTGGTCCCACTTGCGTAGTTCGTCCCAAGAGGCCAACTTCCAGATACAGCTGTGGGTACACTGGCATCATCCACCTTATAGCCCATGATTTTGCATGTGATTCTGCTGTGTCATATTTATCCACCTAAAACCCCTTGAGGATGCAGAAGTTAAGATAAAAGCAGATTGATAGCCTGGCTTTCAAGGATGAATGCACCAGGTTATGTTGGAGCAGATTGGAAAAACACCACATATATCTGTGTCCTGGTTGAGTAACCCTGTTGATCTCATGTTGTTTTTGGGGGAAAAAAAAAAAACTGTTTTCTGATGTGTTTTTGGTATAATGGAAAATAGAAAAATACTTTTAAAGTAGTAAAATCAAAACAGCACCATAGTCCTGCTGATGCCTTTTTTATTTACTCTTTATTTTTTCATTATGCAAAGGGTTTACATAGCTGCAACCAAATCTCAGTTAAAAGTTAGTTTTCCTCCCATTTAACAAGGTACCATATGCATTTTTACCTAGCTGCAGAATATTCCATCAAGTTTAACTACCATAATTTCCATAGCCACTCTCCCATGTTGGATATTTAGGTTGTTTCCAGTCTTTTGATATTACAAGAAATACTCCACTAACCATCTTTGTGAGTAAAGCTTTGAAGTGCTGTATTTCAAAGCCTTCTGAGTGGGAGAACTGAGTCTGTGAGCAGTAGCCTGACTGTGGGGGCCAACTTGTCACAGCGTTGCAGGGAAGCAGATTTTGGTTGACTCAGCCTCAAAGTGGCTCAAGATGGAAAAAGAATCAAGAATCCTTGATGGGTGGGAGGGTGCGTACTCCCTGCCCTCCACGCAGATGAGCAGAGGATTCCCAGAACACACATAAGGGATGTGACTAATTTGTCTCTGCCTCCATCTTGTGCTAAAAATAGGTTTGAGGAACCTTAAGACACTGTGTACAGTACAGCAAGATGAGAGATAAGGAAGCGAGGAAACCAGGGGAAAGAGGAAACTGTGTGACGCCTGGAAGGGACTAGTGTGTATGCAGCTGTGTGTCTGCGCAAGGCTCTGTGGTCCTCCACACAGGTTGGGAGTGGTAGAGCTGGGACTCACCCCATCACACCCAGGTCTGTCTAAAGAGCCCATGCTTTAAGGGGGAAAAAATGTGGTAAAAAATACATACAACATAAAATGTGCTATTTTAACCATTGTTAAGTGTACAGTTCAGTGGCATTAATGGCATTTACAATGTTGTGCAAACATCACCACCATCTATTTGCAAAATTTTTCATCACTCCTAACAGAACTTCTGTAGTCATCAGCCAGTAACTTCTCATTTCCCTTTCCCCCAGCCGTTAGTAACCTGTAGTCTACTTTCTGTCTCTATGAATTTGCCTATTCTAAGATAGTTCATAGCAGTGGAATCATTCAGTATTTGTCCTTTGTCTGGCTTATTTCGGTAGCATCCTGTTTACCAGGTTCATCCATGTTATAGCATTGTGTCAGAACTTCAGCCCTGTTTAAGACTGCATAATATTCCACTATCTGTATATACCGTATTTGTTTATCCACTCATCTGTTCATGGCCACCTGGGTTGTTGCTGTGTTTTGGTTGTCTTAAATAATGCTACTGTGAATGTGTATATAAGTAACAGTTTGAACACCTGCTTGCAAGTTGTTTGGTTATATACCTAGGAGTGCAATTGTGGGTCATCTGGTAATTCTACATGTAACTTTTTGAGAAACCTCCATGCAAACTGTTTTTCACACAGAGCCCATGCTTTTGGTAAGTGGGTAGTGGTATCTCTGGGAAGCATAAATATGGACTCAGGAGTATCTGTAGGAAAAGTTTGTGAAAGATTTGTTTTACTTTCCAGTATACTTTAGACAAATGCATAGGGAATTACAGCCAAAACCTACAAGCCCGCGCAAAGCAGATGCATTGATGGGGTGTGTAAAGTGGACTGCAGAAGGGGCTGGTAACTTACTAGTTAATTTTTTTTCCCCATTTTAATGGTCATCCAAAGTCAAGTTCATGTCCTGGGAATGAATCAAGGATGAGGGGAGGTGCTTCTGCCCCAGGACTTCAGGGACCATCACTATAGCTCCGTGGCTCTAAGTGGCTAAGGAGGCCACCAAATGTGTTGGAAAGTATATGTCCTTTGGAATCACCTGGGTTTTAATTCTGGCTCTATCATCTAGAAGATGACTCTGGAAGTCACTTTACCACCCTGAGCCTCACTTTTCTCATTTGTAAAACATAAATAATGGCTACCTAGTAGGACTGTTGAGAAAAATAGCGATAATATGCATCAAACACCAACATAGTGCCTTGCTGATAGTTGATGTTAGCTAAATGATAGTGACCATCCCTGGGTGACAAAGTAAAGGAGGAAGAGAAAGTAGATGAAACTGTCACATTCTAGAATAGTGGTGTCCATACTTGTCCAGCAAGTGTCCAAGAACCTGAAGCCATGCAAAACACACTGAAATTCTGGCTCATGTAATCCTTCCTTTTGAACTAATTGTGGAAGTATGGTTTTTTTTTTTTTTTAACCTCAAATGATATATAAGGGATTTGAAATAAATCACATCTTTAACTATTTCCTTTAATATGTATTTGTTATTTACTGATTCATTTTATTTCTCACCTGCACTTATAGACAAATAGGGGTGGTAGGTACCAAGGGTTGAAAATTAGAGTCATTTAAAAAATTAGTTTTTTAAATGCATTAGAGAAAATCTAATTGGGGCTTATTTCATCAAAATATTTGTTGCCTCTTGAGAAAAGAAGACCATTGTTCAATATTGGCACCAAATCTCCACTGTCAATGTCACAGGGACGCTGATGTTGCTCAGAACCCAGTTTGAGAGTCTTGTTACCTTGGAGTTTCACAATAAATGAACAATGAACTGGGAACCATTGTTCTAGAAGTAGATTCCCCAAGTAAAAAGTAGCTCTCTAAGTGAGAGAAGATGGGAACTGGCAGGAGAGCCACTTAAACACCGTGATCAATCTCAACTGAATGATTTCAAAGAGCATCACTGAATATGATCAAAACGAAATTCCCATATGTTCTGAAATACTTGAAAAATAAAACACAGCTACTATATCATACACTATCCTGGAGGAATTCTAGGCTTTAACTTGATCTCATTTAATAATCCTGGCTCCTTTCTTACTTTGCTCCTTTAAAGCATGGGGCCATGTTTTATACACGTTGATGTCCCTCACATAATCTGATACTAGTAGGTGCTCATTAAATGTTTGTTGACTGACTGGATGAACAAATGAATGACTGATATCTGTGTCCCCATGCTATACATTAGAAAGGCTGGTGGTCGTGTTTCAGTGTTGCATAATATAGATACTTAGTTTTAAAACGTATCAGCTGCAACTTTATCATAGAACCTCAGAGGAATAAGCCACACAAACACCATATCACAAATGTGTAAATGTAAAGCGAAGGCACAGCCCCGCAGCTGCATGGTGGCTAACCACAGGCATTTAGAGTTAGGGAGGATCATCTCTTCCAGAATTGTCATGTCCAGTAAATATTCTCTTCTAGTTAGAAACACGCAAGAGAAGACTATACTCATGGATTAAGCGGAAGCCACTATGGCATTTTTAAATACTCTGTCTTTGTGAAAGCAGTGGCAAAGAGAAATGGTTCCTGCTACTGGTGTTTTAAAGTCAGATGTTGTCATTTTGGGCTCTTTTACTTTTTCAGTGAGACTCTGAAAAGGAAATCTTTCTGATCCATTTTCAAACAATGATAACATTTGACAATTTGCAGCCTGAAAATGGTGCTAAGTGACTTCATATGCATAGCTAGACTATGAGCTTCTTAAGAACAGATCTTATTCTTATGCCCCCAGCACAGAGTCAAGGCTCAGTAACATAAGATAGAGGAATGGTGGATTTGTTCTGTATATAATATTATGATATCTATGATGATTAGAGGATACAGTTATGTTGATTTCCTCCCGTCCCCAGTTCTTGGATATATATCTACACTGATTTTCTGTGGGGCGTGGTTACATTCTCTGAAATATATGACTGCATCACATTCAGTCTTACACTACCCTTCCACAAAAAAATTGAAGCCTTCTCTAGAAGGCAGTGGAGTGTCCTCCTTACTCATGTATCCTTGACACAGAGCCTGACACATAGAAGGTGCTCAGTAGGATCTGAATGAATGAAATTATCATAGTTATTAACTATAATGCCCTTAGTTGTTTGGAAGCTATGAAACAGCTTTGCTAAATAAATCATTAAGACCTGAAGTTTTAAAGAAAAGAACAGGATTTGTTATATGCTGTGCTCTTTTTATATATTTTCCTTTTTATAGTCCCCCTCCCGAGAGCATGGTACAGTCCCATTTTGTTGATGAGAAACTGAGGCTAGGAAAGATTATGTCACTTTTTAAGAACTGGCAGCGCCTGGATTGGCCCCTCCATCTTGCTGGTTCTAGTGACCATGCTCTTTTCTCTGACCGTACTCCACAGCGGTGATTACCATATGGTTCATATTACATGCGATTGAGGGCATTTCAGAAGACAACTGAGCTGGTAGCCTCTTAGGAGTCAATTTCTCTAATCTATACAGGTGTTTCTTGACAAATACAGATTAAACTAACACCATTTATAAACTATTTTTCAAGGATGAAATGTCAAAATTTTATATGTCTTTTTAAAAACATTCCTTTAATAGATAATTCTAATTGCCTAATATTTTGTTGTTTAAATATTTGATAGTTGTAGTGATAATTGGATGAAAACCTAAAACGCTGGGAAGTGGAGCCCTTCCTCCTCTTTTCCTGGGCTGACACCTAGTGGCTAGCTTTCTCACAGCAGGTGTTAATCTGTATTTCTTGACGGTGGTTTTTCAGTTGATGTTAGGATTTTACAAAAGCAAATTATTGACATCCTAATAAAAGTAGCCACATTCATAATAAGATTTATTTATCAGTGATTGTATTAACAATGGAACTTTTTGAGTTATAGTGAATTGTAAATATGTTATCATCAAGCCTTATTAGCAGAACATGGAACAGGCATTTGAAATCTTGCAATAGTGGCCCTCACTGCAGACCGGGCCAAGGCACTGACTTGCACACACTGACAAATAAGCCCTGGCCACTGTTAAAGACAGTGAAAGGCAGAGGAGGAAAGGAAGCAGAGAGCTGCAGGAAGGGGTGGGCGCTGTAGTAGAATGCACAGGCTGGTAGGCATTTAAATGCAGGGCTAATCACTGCAGACTGGTTGCTGACGGGAAGCTTCCCAGGGATGGATGTGTCTGGAATGAGGCTTTACAGGAGGAATTGGAGCTCCCCAGGAGCAGGGGGCAGGAAGTGGCACGAGCAGAGGCAAGCAGCCTTGAAGGCATGTGGCATGGTTGGGTACTGTGAGTGCTCCTGTGGCTGGAACACAGACAGAAGGGGTGTGGCTGAGGATCAAGCCGAGGAGAGGTCAGTTTCCAGGCCCTGAGAGACCATGTTGGCCACTGCAGGATTCAGCACTAATATCATAAGCCAGCATTTCCAGAACCCTGTTCCTTGAAATATTAGACCCAAAGATGTTGGCATATTTTCTGATCCCATAAAATTTGGAATTGTTGCATTTTACACCTACTGTAAGTTTTTAAATGTATTAACAGTGTACACTACTTAAGTCTAGCTGTAAAGAAATCGAGTTCACTTTGTTTGACCCAGCATTTTTAGAAGTCCCTTTCCACAAAATACCTATTAGCATTCCTTGCACCTAGTACTCCTCACAACAGTTTAGGAAGCACTGCTAGAGCTAATGGTTGATGGTTAATTTTTCTTGCTCTAAGACCATGGAATTAGGATACCAGCTGTGTTCATTTTACCAGTTCCGTGGCTGTGAATCTCAAAAACAGAAACACACATTATTTTTCCAAAGCATTTCTTGTCTGGACAGACAGAGGTTTTGGGCCAACAGGTGGTCTTGAGACACAGAGCCGAGCCATCATTCAGCTTTCCCAGCTCAGGACCACAGGCTGCTACTTGGCCCTCTTCGTCCAGCAACTTAATCAGTATGTCAGTCAGGATCTAAGCAGGACAACAGAGACGACTTCAGATGTTTACAACAGAGGGGAAGTAATGCAAGGAAGTGATTACACACGAGATGGAGGAGCTGAGATTCAAAAGAAGACAGGGAGGCAATCCAGAGATTAGTAACAGCAGAGGTGGTGTTCCTGAGGCCAGAGGCCAGGGTCGCTTGACCACAGCTGGTCCTGTGGGTCTGT
Organism: Saimiri boliviensis; assembly: GCF_048565385.1. NCBI lineage: Eukaryota > Metazoa > Chordata > Mammalia > Primates > Cebidae > Saimiri > Saimiri boliviensis. The sequence goes on along the minus strand of NC_133450.1, from coordinate 216,249,116 downwards.
GCAGTGGGTGCTTGAGTCAGGGAGGAGGTGAACCATAGCTAGACAGCCCACCCAAGCAGAGAGAGCGTGAAGAGATACTCAAGCTTTTTCCCTTCCATTCTCCTCCTCCTAATCTCTTACTGGTGCCTTGCATGGGCCAAACCAAGCGGAAACCAGCTGATCTGGGAGCCCGGGGAACTCAGTGTGCAAAGGTCACCCTCTCGTCTGTAGAGAGCAGAGCAGAAAAGTGGGGGTGAGTCTGAGGTCAAGCAGGCTGAGAACCTGCACTGCCAGATCCCAGAGAGTAAGGCTATTTGGTGACCCACCCCCAATCCCTTCTCCAGGCAAGTAAATAGCATAGTGAAGTGAAAGGCCCTTTGACTTGAAGTTAGACTTGATGCTAACCTGGATTCTGCCTTGTCTAAGCTGTGTGACTCTATACAAGTTGTTATACCTTTCTGAACCCTATTACCTCAACTATAAAATAGGCAAGAGAATCTCTACTTGAATGATACCTTCACAGACTTTCCTTGACATGTGTCTGGCTGGTTTCTGTTTTATAATGAAATAAGAACGAGGTATTTAAAACTTTTATGGGCTTAGCCTGGAGCTAACAGGAATGTCAGAAATTCACATATGTTGATTGACTACCATCCAGACTTCAGTGAATTTGCTGAAGTTCTATTAGCTAGCAATTATTATCTAGTAGATATCTAATTTCTTAATATATTCTCTTTTTGGGGGCACATAGGTAGAGGAAAGCTTGCGAAGTGTTTGATGTAATATCTGAGTGTTGGAGAGGCACTGTGTGTGCACTGTAGTTTGGTACAGGCTAAAGAAGGTTGAGATTCCAGGAAAGCTACTTACTTAAGAGCTACAGAACTTTGGGAAGCCTTCCCTCCTCCCTGAACCGCAGGTTTCTCATTTGTTAAGTAGGGATAAAAATGCCACCCTTATAACACTGTTTTTAGAATTAAATGCAATGGCAGATGGGAAGTACTCGTCCTCTGTGCATCTTTCCTGCCCTCTACAGCAAACTTTTTATCCAGCGAATGCCCAATTCACCAGCAGTCACATTCCATGGAGGCGTGGCAGGATTTTTGGAAAGCCTTTAACTGGAGATTATTTATGTTTGGCTTGCTGGTCCCTGTTAGTGATGTGACCTGGCAGGTCTCCACTCAACCCTGTTTCCATCAGTCACAGCTCACTGGCATTATTCATAAGCCAGTTGCTTGAGACTTTTCTTTGCTCATATTCCTACTGCGAGGCATGTTCACTCTCGTCTTCGCAATAAAAATGGTCTGGAGGTTTTGAGGTTGTCTTGAGCAAGTCAGCTGACAGCTTAAAAGGTCATTATCTATTTTCTGAAGGGAAACTTTTATCCCAAGTTGATTAGTTTTATCCTTGGTTGATAAGTATTTATGCGAAAGAGGTAGAGGAGGGAAAAGCCTGGTACTTATTGAACTCCTACTTCTTGCCCTTTATGTATATTTTCTTGGTTACATGTGCACAGTATTATCCCTAACTTGCTAAATACGAAACTTAAAGCAGAGAGAATTAAATAACTTAATGCAACAACTTTGCTCAAATGTTTACTGAGAGCCTGCTAAACCAGGCACCGTTCTAGATGCTTGGAGTTGCAGCAGTGAACAAAATTAAGTCCCAGTCTTCAAATCTCTTCTACTTTAGGAAGACACAGATAGTCAACAAAGATGAAAATCAACATATAATATGTCTGATGGTAATAAGTGTTATGCAGAGAAAGAAAGCTAAGGAAGAGGATAGAGAGAGCTCCTGGGGGAGGTAGGTGCCAAGAAGAAAGAGTCGGAGTAGAGCCAGGTCTGTCTGCCTCTAGAACTCATGGTTTTTCCACTGGTCCCATGCTGCTTCTGATCCTCTTTGGTGATGGTTTCCAGCATCTAGGGAGGAAACATGAACTCCTCTAGCATCTTGCTTCTTAGTATAAAGCTGATAATTCAATGTGTCAGGGTGGTGACTTTGCATTCCTGGGGTACAGAAAACATTTTTGCCTGTACTCCCTGCTGTCAGCAGCATGTAGCTGTTTCTTTCGTCTCTCTGGTTTCCCAGACACATTTAATCTTGATGCAGAAAGCATCTTGCCAGCTTGGACTCGAGCCCTAGTGCTGAGGAGACCAGTCTGTCCTAGAGGAGGGTCTCTGTGACTGCTGGGCTCAAAGGAACTCATCACTTCTTTTTTTCTCTTTTTCCAAAAAGCGGTGCTCCAGGGAGTAGCTTATGTCGTCTTAATATCTGTTTACTGATCTTTAGGACTCAGCATGACAGTCTAATTCTATCTTTTTTTTAAAATGCTGGCACCTACTCTATACGAGGCCCAGTGGCAGGCACTGAAGAAAGGAGATGGAATCTACTTATAGGAGTCAGCTAGACCTGGCTTCCAGGTACCACTTTTTTATTTACGTAATTCTGGGCAAGTTACTTAACTCCTTGGCTTCAGCTTTGTCATCTGTAAAATGGGGAGACAATGTAATCTGCCTCATAGGATTGGTGTGAAGATTAACTTAGGTAATACAGCATGGTACCTGGCTCTTGATAAGACCTTAATATTAGTTTTTAAAATATACCAAAGTAACCATTTAATTTATAGCTGAGTTTTCTCTACATTTTGTCCTATGAGGAAACAGTTGAGTAGATACTAGATTTTCTTTCTCCAAGTGTATGTATTTTAGTGGAAAGTATAGTAATAATCCTCATCATGTTGACACTGTTTAAAAGAAATGTTGGCATTCAATCTTTATATTATTTCCCGCTAGATAGGTACCATTACACCTTTAAAAATCTATTTGCTTTTAAATAAAACAGATAAAGAAAACTGCCTTAATCGAATGGATGATGTAATGAATTTTTATAAGACCAATACTTTCTTTTCTTTTCTTTCTTTTTTTTTTTTGAGAGAGTTTTGCTCTTGTTACCCAGGCTGGAGTGCAATGGCGTGATCTCGGCTCACCGCAACCTCTGCCTCCTGGGTTCAGGCAATTCTCCTGCCTCAGCCTCCTGAGTAGCTGGGATTACAGGCACGCGCCACCATACCCAGCTAATTTTTTGTATTTTTAGTAGAGACGGGGTTTCACCATGTTGACCAGGATGGTCTCGATCTCTTGACCTCGTGACCCACCCGCCTCAGTCTCCCAAAGTGCTGGAATTACAGGCTTGAGCCACCGCACCCGGCAAGACCAATACTTTCTAAAACAAGAAACAGAACTTTTCTACCCATCCTGGAATTCCCTTTGATCCCAACTCTTTCCTTTCCTCCATAAGTAACCACTATCTTGACTTTCATGGTAATCACTTCCTTGCATTTAAAAAAAAAATAGTTTTATTACCCAAATGTTTATGCCTAGAAACTATAGGTGAGTTTTTCTGTTTTAAAAAGATATGACTTTTAATTGTCTTTCAACTTACGGGTTCCTCCTTCACCCCGTTCATTTACTTACAGTTTATTTGTTGATGAACCCAAGCCTGTGGAGATTTCCTAGTGTGTGAGTTTTGCTGGTGGCATAATCCTGGTGCAGCTCACCATGTTACTCTGTCCCCTGTATTTCTTGCTAGTTGACAGTCGATCCAGAGATTGGATAGACTGAGGTTCAGTCCCTTTTACAAGACTGCAGGAGACATACCAGGTCTGGTTGTGTCTCTTTTAGCGATCTTAGTAGCCAATGTGGTTAATATCTGTATCTATTTATTCACTGGGAGTTGGAAAATGGTAATATTCTAAGTTTATAACTTATTTTTCATTTATTGGTTGGAATATTTTTATAAAGAGACAGTTTCTCCCATTTAATATTTACCAGTGTTAGTGTTCATACAAGCCAAAGCAAAATAAATGTTTGACTCTCTTTATTTACCACTTTTAATATAATGAATTGTTGTTCCCTATCATCCTCCAAAGGTGACAATTATATGTGTGTGTGTGTGTGTGTGTGTGTGTGTGTGTGTGTCTGTGTGTATGTATATATATATATATATGAACTCATATATCTATATGTATATGAACTCATATATGAGTTGTCACCTTTAGATTCATACACACACACACACACACACACACACATTCATACATAATTGCTTGTGAATTTAAATTGGTTTGATGCATTTTGGTTCATTGTAATTATTATTTATATTTAATTTTTTAAATTTAATTATTAAAATAATTATTAAACCCAAAACCTCCCATCTTCGGTCAGTGAGAAATACTTCAGGTTCACACTTGAGTACTTTTTTCTACATGAACCTAGCAGTCTTTGATAGCTCTCTTGCTATCTGATATTACAAAAAGTTCCAGGCTCATCTTGTACATTTCCTGCCTCCAAACCTGGAATCAGACATTTCTTCAGGAAGCACTGGTTTCTTTTAGTGAGAAATTACATCTCAAGACCAAAACCTGGCTTAGGATACTCATTGCTACTGGGTTGGCCATTGTTTCTAGGCCTTCAGGGAACAGAGCTAGGAAACATGCTTATATATGTAAATCTCTTGCCATTTATATTGATACTTCCAATTAAAATTCAAGACTACAGAGCTTTTACTTAACCTCTTCTCTATTACATTTGTATTTCCTTTCTCCCATATGAAAATTCTGGTTCTCAAGGGCACAAGGAATAATAGAATACTCCAAAATTACTAATTTGGTTTCATATTCTCCAAAAATGATAGAAATACTACCAGGAACATAATCACAGAAGACCTTTTAACTGTTTTTTTATATGTTCTTTCCTCCTATTTTTGACTAGCTTGGCTGTATTTACATTGCTAGAGCATGCAGCCATTACGTAAGATACTCTCTCCCTCTCAGTCTTTGGGTGACTGTCTCTTACCACCAGTCCTAGTGGAGTCTCTGGAGTCGTTCTTTATTGCCTGACACTTGCTCCCTGGTAAATTCCCTAGGAAGGTTCCTGGGAATAATATTCCCTCCATTGTTAAAAGTTGATAATCGCTTTTCTTTGTCCTTTAAACATGAAAGTCAGTTTTGCTGAGTGTAAGATCCCTGGCTCATACATTCTATTTTGAGTATCTTGAATGTGTTACTTCACTTTCTTCTGGCAAAGTGTTGCTGTCAAAGTCTAATGATAATCTCAATTTTCTTTTGTTAATACGTTTTTTTTTTGTTTTGCTTTTTGTTTTGTTTTGTTTTTTTTACTATATGCCCAAGAATTGTTGTTGTTGTTTGCTTTAAAGTTCAGTAATTTTATTAGATTGTCTTTGGTAGTCCTTCTAGTTCTGTAGAACAGGAATATTATGTGGTCTTTTGACATATTTGAAATACGCAATTTCATACTTCTTTTTTTTAATTTCAGGAAAATTTTCTTGAATCAGCATTGGTTTTGATTATCGCTTTGCTTTTCTTCTTCAGGTACTCCAGTTAGCCATATATTCAATCTTCTTTGCCTATTTTCAATGTTTTTCACCTTTTTAAAAATATTTTTTTACCTCTTTTAAAATATTTTATATTATTGAGATGTGATTCCTTTTGCTGTATTTTTTAATTTTGAAGTTTTCTGGTTTTCTTTTGTTTTTGTTAAGGTATTGTCTTTTGAGTTGATTGGTTCTTATATTCCATCTAGTTTAGTTCTCATTTCTGAAAAGAGTTTTTATTTCTAATCTTTTCCTGAGTTGTTGTTGTTGTTGTTGATGATGATGATTTTTAGATGGAGTCTTACTCTTGTCAACCAAACTAGAGTGCAAAGGCACTATCTCAGCTCACTGCAACCTCTGCCTCATGGGTTCAGGCGATTCTCCTGCCTCAGCCTCCCGAATAGCTGGGATTACAGGCACCCACCACCACTTCCAGCTAATTTTTGTATTTTTAGTAGAGATGGTCTTGAACTCCTGACCTCATGATCCACCTGTGCCGGCCTCTGAAAGTACTGAGATTACAGGCATGAACCACCGTGCCTGGACTTTCCTGAGTTCTATCTCCTCATTTTTAGGTTTTTATAATTCAGATTTATGTTGGTTTTTCATGCTTTGGGCCATTTTCTTAGTGTCTTTAGCTCATTTTGACACTGTAGGCTGTATAGCTTTAATCTGTTTTCTGGAGATACCTTTCAGGCATGCTGTCATTGTGTACAGAGGTTTTACTCTATATCTTTTTATTTTTCCTATAGTAACCTTGTGTGGAATTTGATTTCAGTGTTTTATTTTTGTTGTTGTTCATTTTTATGTGAAATTAGATTTTCTGACTTTAGAATGAGTTGAAGTTCAAGAAAGCTTTTCTGACTTAAAAGAGTTAGCTCTTCTGTTGTTTTTGGTGATGGTCAATAATGTGACAGCTGCTTTCTGGGGTCTTGTGCATTTCCTTCTCCCACTTTGATCTAGACCTCCACTTCCCATCCTCTCTCTCTTGTCTCTGTTCTGCCCAGTCTTGGTTCCCTTCACAGCAATTTCTCTCTGTTGTGGACCCCTATCCTGGAAGGAGGTCCTTATTCGTTTTCTCAGGAGTTCCTAGGAACTCCTAGGGTTTGCAGGGGCTGGATGGCTCGATCCCCTTCAGTCCTTCTTACCACAGTCCCCTCACACTCACCTGCTGTTGCAGAAGCCAAAACACTTCCACTTGTAGCAGCTGTTCTCAAATGGGCTCACTGAGCTTTCTGCAAGTCGCTGATGGCTTTTCTTTTTTTCTTTCTTTCTTTTTTTGAAACAGAGTCTCACTCTGTTGCCAGGCTGGAGCACAGTGGTATAATCTCGGCTCACTGCAACCTCCACCTCCCAGGTTCAAGCAATTCTCCTGCCTAAGCCTTCTGAATAGCTGGAACTACAGGCACACACCACCATGCCTGGCTAATTTTTGTATTTTTTGTAGAGGCAGGGTTTCACCATGTTGGGCAGGCTGGTCTTAAACTTCTGACCTTGTCAAGTGAGCCACCTGCCTCGGCCTCCCAAAGTGCTGGTATTACAGGTGTGAGCTGCCACGCCTGGCCAGTGTTTTGAGGTTTACTTTTTCTGAAGTCTGTCAGTACAAATACCAACACGAAGCCGGTTTGTTGGTGGTTTGTACTTGCCTGCTTACATTTGGGGGTTTATTGTTCACCTGGTTTTGTCGTAACTATTGCACATATTTGAAGTTTTGTTGTATAGTCAGCTTGCCTTTTTTATGTGGAGGTTTGACGAGGTTAAACAACTATACAACCACTGCTGCCACCACTGCCAGACTCCCAGAATCCCCCTTTTCTGTTTTCCCATTTTTTCCTTAGAAATCCTAGGAAAGGTAAAATATCTTTCACAAGTATAGTAAGTTCCCTCTTGGAACTTACATTCTAGTGGAGGAAGACAGAGAATACACATGAACAAAAAAAATAGACGATGAGTTTATATAGTGATGCATGCTGTGAAGAAAAACCACTGGAAAGGGGTAGTAAAGCTGGGGAGGTGTTTATTTGGTACTGTCCTCCAAAGAGGTGATACCTGAACTGACACCTGAATGATGAGAAGTCGCAGGAATTCAAATAACTGGGATCTGAGCATTCTAGGCAGAACACACAGCAAGTACAGAAACCCAGGGTAGACATGAGTTTGACCTATTTCAGGGATGGAAAACAAGGCAGCATGGTTAAAGCAGAGTGAACACAGAGAGAAAGGTAGGAGACAGAGGCCAAGAGACAGGCAGGGGCCAGATCATGAAGGGCCTCGTGGGCTAGGGAAGAGAGTTTCGATTGTTGGGGTTTTTTTGAGACAGGGTTTCACTGTGTCACCCAGGCTGAAGTGCAATGGCACAGTAGTAGCTCATCACAGCCTCAAACTCCTGGACATAAGTGATCCTTCCACCTCGGCCTCCCAAGTAGCTGGAACTACAGGTACACGCCACCATGCCCAGTTCTAAGAGTCTGGATTTTAATCTAAGTGCAGTGGAAACCATCGGAGTAACTTTAAGCAGAAGGGCAGCATGATCCAGCTTCAGTTTTATGACATTTATTTTGGCTGCTGTTTGGGAAAAGGGCTGTAGGCACAACAGAGTGAACGTCAGATAGCAGTCAAGGGTCTAGGGAGAGATCAGTGTGGTCGATGGAAATGGTGAGAAGTGGTCAGATTTGGGGTGTTATTTGGATGAAGGTGACAGGATTTGCTGACGTGCTAGTTAAGGGAAAGGGAAGGATTAAGGATGTCTTCTCGGTTCTTGATCTGTCTCCGATTTTTTTGTCTTTTTGAATCTTAAGGCCAGGTAGAACCTTAGTCCTAAATAAATAGTCACTATAAAGCAAGTGGTGGGCGGGGGGGTTGGGGGGACAAGCCACAGACAGGAGGATGATACTTGCAACTTTAGCTGACAAAAAAGACTGGGTGTCCAAGGTCATACAAAGTATTTCTATGAATCAATGAAGACTAAAACAGGGGAAAGATCTGATCAGATATTTCACAGGAGAGTCAACATGAATGGTTTATAAACTTAGGAAAATATGCTTGACTAATAATCAAGGAAACTAGACCAGGACCAAGGCAGTGTTTTGTTTTGCACACCTTCAATTAGCAAAACTCAGGAAGTCATACTTACATTGGTGAGGTATGTGGAGCAACAAAAAGTTTCATTTTGCTGACAGCAGTATAAATTGGTACCAGAATTTTGGAAAACAATAGGAAACGTATACAAAAAAATGTTCTTATCAGCAAAAAACTGGAAGCAATCCAAATAAATGTTGAAAGATAGTAGATAGATAATATTTATGCAATGAAATATTATGCAGCCATGAAAACTAGTTTAAGCTATAAGCAACAACATGAATAAATCTTAGAAACACAGCATGATACTGGTTTTTAAGGCCCAACAGTAAGCAAAACTAAACATTTGGGCCGGGCGCGGTGGCTCAAGCCTGTAATCCTAGCACTTTGGGAGGCCGAGGTGGGTGGATCACGAGGTCGAGAGATCGAGACCATCCTGGTTAACATTGTAAAACCCCATCTCTACTAAAAAAAAATACAAAAAACTAGCTGGGCGTGGTGGCGCGTGCCTGTAATCCCAGCTACTTAGGAGGCTGAGGCAGGAGAATTGCCTGAGCCCAGGAGGCGGAGGTTGCAGTGAGCCGAGATCGTGCCATTGCACTCCAGCCTGGGTAACAAGAGCGAAACTCCGTCTCAAAAAAAAAAAAAAAAAAAAAAAAAAAAAAAAAAAAACTAAACATTTGGGCTTCATACATGTATGGGGTAAAACTTTGAAATTCTCAGAAACAGAATTGAGAATAAGGCTTAGTGGGTCAACAGAAAGAGGCAAAGAGGAGACAGTAGAAAAACTCTTAAGACAATGTGAGGAAGATTTAAATGTCTGTTTATTTAGGAGGATAGTTTCGCAGATGCTTATCTCTTTATGCTATGTTGCTTAATACAAGTTCCAGATATTCTTTCACATATAAAATTGTGTGATAAATTAAATGGAACTCAATGAAATTACAAAACAGATGAAGTATTAATAATTTCCAAATTCTGCCTTTTATAATATTATGTTTAAAATACAGCTAGGGATTTAAGGTCTGGACCCTTCTAGTGTAACACATTTCTCACTTTCCAAGGATATTGAAATACGACTTGATCCCATATATTGAGGTTCTGGGTTTCCACGATGGCCGTGGAGGAGAGGGGATGGCTCACCTTGAATGTAGGTAAACATTCTTTCCCACATTTTTAGTAACTAAACACAGGAAATACAACTCACAGCCTTTATCCTTTACTGACCTTTCTAGAAAGAATTCACCAACTCTATTGGACAAGTAAATTGCTTCTTGCAGCTTTGAACAGAGAATCTGCAACGGGTCTCCCTCTGTAGTGCCAGCATCCAGCATTCTCCACCAACCTGACTGGTTGGAAGACTCTTCCTCCAGTTCCCAGCACTTCAGACATTGCACAAGACAAGTACACAGACACCAGACACCAACCTCCAAAATCCAAGAGGTCTGCTTTTCTGAAGTCCATGGATGCACAGCAGATGGCAGGTCAGCTCTGGGCTCTGAGAAAGCCAGGCTCGAGTGCAGTGCCATTTCTTCCTCTCCTATTCTAAAACTCAGAATGCCCAAAGATAGTGGAATCGTCCCATGGATTCCACAGCCATGTTTTTCTTGTGCTAAAGAGAGTGAGCAAGGGAAATTGTGCCTCTTTTTTTAAATCAAGATAAAAATCCAGGTGGGAAAAAAAAAAAAACCACCATTAAAATAAGTAAAAGCATTCTCAAAATGTGTTCTGAAACATATCTTGAACACCTTCTGTGTTCTTGGTACAGAGCTAGGTACTCTCCAACTCTTCACCCACATGGCTAATAAGTGGTAGAATTAGGATTCAGAGACAGGACTTGATTCTGTAGAAAATGTGAGTTTCCTTTTGCAGGAGATACGATTCAACAGCAGAGACTGAGACCTTTTTTTCTCATTTTGATATACATTAAGCTGTAACCCTGCATTTCCTACATAAAACGTCCTATGTGTACTTGTGTGCTTGACTGTTGTTTGTGAGTGCCAACTCCGGGTGAAGCTACCATCTGCACTATTTATCCAGTTTTAAGAGGCAGCTTCTTTGATTCATGCTGGGCTCTGGCCTGCAGCCTTATTAGTTTCTTTTTGTTGATTAATACACATTGCACCTCTTAGAAGATATAGTGAGACCTCTAAAAACAACTGTCTGGTGAGTGATAGGTACTTCCTATACTTTGGGGGTATAGGAAGCCAGTTTACTTTCTGTGGTGGATGGGTTTTCTGTGCATTTTTTAGTTTTTAATTCTCTTAAAAGAAGGGATTTTTATTTTTAATGCAGTTGGGTGACTGCCATTTTCTAGGTTTCCCAATGTAGATTTCGCTTGATTTTTCAAAGGGTGCTTTGATAAAAGATATAGAGCCTACCTTCACACTTGAATCACTTTCAGGAAAATTTCAGTCATTAACAGTGCTTTCACTAACAGTGACAGATTGAGGTAAGACTAGAGGGTTTGACCTGAATGGAGGAACATTCTACAAAATAGCTGGCCCATACTCTTCAAAATGTTAATGTCTTGCAACAAAGGACGACCCAAGAACTATTCTAGATTAAAAGAGGCTAAAGGACAGGACAACGGAACGCAGTGTGAGATCCAGGATTTTCTTTTGGTACAAAAAGACATTATTAGGACAGTTGGTGAATTCTGAATAAAGTCTGAATTTTAGATTTATGTTGTATCAGTGTTAATTTTCTAATTTTGATCACTGTACCATGGTTATGTAAGAGAACATTCTTGATTTTAGGAAATATAGTAAGTTTGTTATAATGCCTGTTTTGATGACACAGTGTTATTCTAATGCCATTAGCATGTCAGAGAGCAATTTGAGCATAATGTGAATTTCATTTCATTTGATTCATTTGATTGTACAGGGTTTCATCCATGAAAAATTCTAAGTGAATGCAGAAAATTGCACCCAGCTTAGCCAAGATGCACATGCATAAAACACACATGCAAACCCTTCAGATATCTCCATTTACCTCCATTCATCACGTGTTAGGAGCCACATCTGTCCTGCCCATGTCTGGTGCTATGATATTCTGTCCTCTTCTTGCCACTTTGCCATATACTTACAAGCTGCAACACTCTGCCCCTTCCACAAACTGTAGGTAAAATGACATACCTATTATAGAATTTATATATTTCTTAACTGTTTGCTATATTTAAAAGTATGCTACCTTTTTTAAGTTTCTTATTTCTAACATGTCACTGAAGTGTTTGAGCGTGGTGAAAATGTGATCATTTTTAGGAATGCTTAAGTGTCTGAGGGTAAAAGGATATCATGTCTGCAATTTTTTTCTCAAGTGTTTTAGGAAAATATTTTGTATGTAAAACAAATATAATTGCAGTGTATTGGGGGTGGGTGGGGAGGAAGAGAAGGATAAAGCCAATGTGGTAAACTGTTAACATGTTAGGTAATCTGGATGAAGGGTCAGTGGTAATTCTTTCTACTAGTCTTACAACTTTTCTGTAAATCTGGAACTATTTCATAATAAAAAGGTGAAAGGAAGAAAAACAGTAAGGGAATGGAAATATTTTTTTTTAAATGAAGTCCAAATGTAAAAAACTAAGGAAGGCAAAAGGAAAGGGAAAATGATTCAGCTGGGAAAATAACCAAAGCAGAGTGGGAGAGAGGATCTTAAACAAACCTTCTACGGAGTGGATTAGAACATGAGTTTAGTTTGATGCAAGCTGTTTGTAAAATATCATAAGAATACTACAGCTACAAAATGGGAAAGAAACATTTTGCTTTCCCAGAAAGATTTTTTTGGAAGTCTAACCCAGAATAGTAAAAAACAGAATAGACCCACATATATGGAAATCATGTAAATTAACAATTCTAAATGTATTTAATATCATTATCTCTTCCTAACAATACAAAGACTTTGATATACAGTAGTTCCCACTTATCTGCAGTTTCACTTGCCATGACTTCAGTTACCAAGGTCAACCATAAAAATATTAGGTACATTAAGAAATCTGGAAAGAGAGAAAAAGACCGTATTTATATAACTTTTATTACCATATATTATTAAAGTTTCTATTTATTTTATTAATTATTGTTAATCTCTTACTGTGCCTAATTTATAAATTAAACTTTATCATAGGTATGTATTTGTAAGAAAAACATAGTATATTTAGGATTTGATACTAGCTACACTTTCAGGTATACACTGAGGGTCATGGAACATATGCCCTGCAGATAAAGAGCTTTACTTATTGGACACTCACATGTATAAATCTTAGTGTTATTACAGTGTTATCTTCACTTTTTAAAAAAACATGCAAACAAAATATTGATAGTAGTTAGTTGTACAATGACCAACATCTGTGTTCACCATCATTTTCCCATGGGTTTACTTTTCTTCTTGCTAAATTATGTCTTTTCATATTTCTTTTAGTGAGACTCTACAAATTCCTTTTGTATTTCTATGTCTGAAAATGTCTTTATTTTGCTATAATGCCTGAAGGATAGTTTATCTGGGTATGAAACTATACATTGACAATTATTTTCCTTTTGCCCGTGAAGATTTGTCTTCTCTCATCTGTTTTTATTGGCAAACAGCCTGTTATCAATCCAATTGTCAATCTTTTGTGAAAATTCATCTTTTCTCTCCAGAAACTATTAAGATTTTCTCTTTTACCTTGTATTCTATGATTTTACCCTCATATATCTAAGGTGTATTTATTTATCTTACTTGATACCTAGTGCTCATGTCTTTCTTCAATTCTGAAATATTCTCAGGTATTATCTCTTCAAATACTACTTCTCTGCCAAGGCTAGGTTTTTGTTTGTTTGTTTGTTTTATTCTTTATTTTTTATTCTATAAAAACACGTTGGCATTTCCCAGTTTATTAGCCATGCTCTTAGCTGTTCTTTCATCTTCCTTTACTCTTGACTCTCGTGTTCTGGTGAACTCTTTAGTATTATCTTTCAGCATAGGTGATAGTGTCCTAATTTTCTGGTTTAAAAACAAGCAAACAAGAAAAGTTTCAGATTGGCTTTTGCCTAGGGTAAAATAGCTAGTAAGAGATAGAGCCTGGATTTGAATCCATGTCTGCCTAACCCCTGACCTGTATTCTGTCTTTTGTGAATTCATGAGTTCCTCCTTAAAGTTAAAACCCTTCAATAGTGAAGTAGCTTCACATCACTGCATTATTCAATCATGTGGATGGATGAATTGGGAAGATGAATGTGACTTCAGACCCAGACTGTGGGGTACCATGTGCCAGAAGACCTGAGAAGTGTCAAGAGTTATATCTGGCCTCTTTTCCATTTTCATTTAACTTATTTATGAGAAAGAAAACTTTAGTTCCTTTTTATCTTTTATGATGCGCAAAATTTCCATCTTTCTCGTTCTTTTGGCTGTCTAAATAGACTGTTTACCAAGGTTTGTTTGTATACCACTTGTCTCTTCTCGGTAGCAGAATTTTGGTTTTGTTTTATTGGGCAGATGTTGTTAAACTTAGAATTTTTCAGCAACAGGGAAGTGATGAAATGTTTACAACACTAGTCTATAAATACAAAAAAAGTCTATTGTTGTTATTCAACATTTGTTAGGCGCCCATAGAGTGCTGGGTGCTGAGTATCACTGTAGTCGGGGGAGAAAGGGTCCAAGCTCACACAGATTGTTTGTTTGTGAATCATGTTTCTCATAATTTGTTTTTAATATTGTATCTATTGTTTGTCTCAAGTAGTTCAGTAATATCTTTTAGGCCCTCATACCACCCAGCTTGGGCATTATAGCCAAAGATGACGGTGACACATACATTACTTTGTCATTGATTCATTTTTTAAAAAAATATATTGCATTGGTCATATGTTATTTCACAGGTGAACTCACAGGCCCATAAGGAAAACAAACAAGAAAACAGTTGCAGTGTTTAAATTGCAATATGATGAAGACTATAAGGGAAGAAACGGCTAGATAAGAGAGGGACACAATGAGGATGTGATTAATTCTTCCAGAATAAGTCATGGGCATTTTCCCAGAGGAGGAGATGCTCACTTGAAATGGGTCTTGAAGGAGGAGTTTCTAGAAGCAAAGAGTTACTTCAAATAGAGGGAACGGCATGGATAAACATCTAGGAAAAACCCAAGTTGTTCTCCATGGCTGGATTATAAAGTGTGTCTTTGAAAGATGACACTAAGAGGGCTAGTTTGTGGAATTCTTTGAGTGCCTCACCAGCCTCCACCCAGAAGCATGAGTGTCCTTGTGGTTAGTAAAGCCACTCAAGGGTTGAAAACAGGGAGCATTTGCCTTTCTGGAGGCAGGGAGAAAGCAGGTTGGAAGAAGATGATAGCATGGCTGAGGCCAGTGAGAAGGCCATTATATTAGCTCTGAGAAGCAAAACCAGCTCAAAATTCTAAGCAGTGGAAATGAATGAGAAGAACACATCTGAGGGAAACTGAAGAAAATCAGTCAGTCAAAAAATGTGCTGGAGGGAAAGGGGGTGGTCTAGGATAACTTCTAAAATTCTAGCTTGGGGAACCACGTGGAGATTTTTTTCACACCATAAGCCTCAAGCAGTAAATATATGGCAAATATTTCTCTTTTTATCTCCGTTTCTGTCAAGCAACTCCCAGTCCTGGAGGAAATAAAGAATATTGGTTTTTCCCAAGAACAGTATCTGGAGAAGCTGCCCAAGAAGAAATGTCTTCACTTTCTCAGTGGCTTGTGAGGAAAGTAATGAGAATAAGATTTCAAAACTTAGTTCTTCTAATTTAATGTCTTTGGAGGAATCGGCTCCTTTGCAGAGAATAGCTTTGATATTGAGTTCATGACTCCTGCCTTTAGCTTTCTTTCATCATTGCAGATGGAGTGCTGGTCATGTGTCTTACTAGCCAGCTCTATCCTCATGCTTCTCAAAATGTTCTCTTTGAATAATTAGACTTTTCACTTAATTTTAAAAACATTTCTGATGCCTATTATGAATCATGTGTGATGGCAGGTGCATTCACATGTCATCTCATTTAATACAGCAACCTGAGAGATAGATAGCAACATCAGTTTTACAGATGAGAAACTTAGATTCTGAGACATTAAACAATCAGTCCCAGGGCACAACACAAGTTAGTTGCACAATCAGGTTAGAAGCTGACTACTCTTTTCTAGCATTTGTCTTTCTTTGAGATTTTTGTTTATTCATCTATTCATTGTTTTAATCATACATAGCTCTTCTTGTGTGTTAGTGCAGTAACCTGACTGGACACTGGGTTGACGGCAGGGAATGAGTCAGACAAGTGCAGAGAATGACAAGCATAGAGGCAGCTATAATACAGGTTAATGAGTGCTCCGGATGATGTGGGAGATCCAAGCGGGGTACCCAACTAGGAATTGGGGCTCAGCAAAGTGCCCTGGAGGAAGTGATATTCAAGCTGAGAGATGAAGAATAAATGCGCAGAGTAGCCAGGGAAAGGTGAAAGGGGACATCCTCCAGGCAGAAGGAGAAGCAGACATAAGGGAGGGTGTGGCAAGAGATGAACCCGAAAAGGTAGTCTTCGACGAGTTCAGAGAGGACCTTACAAGCTACATCAAGAAGCTTAAAATGAATCCTTAGGCCAGTGGGCAGCTATTGAGGAAGAGTTTGTAAGGGAGGGAAGTTCTATGAATACACAGGAAAGGAGGCTGTGTATTTTTTAAGGTGGCTATGGTAGTAGTGTGAAAAGAGAAATGATAACAGTAGGTAAGCTCAGAGGAAGAAGCCACCAAGGAGGCTGTCACCATAATCCAGCAGAAAGAAGATGGAGGCCTGGACTGGGGAAGTGACTGTAGAGATGGAGAGAAGTGATGGGCTTGGGAAATGAGAAGGGGCAGGATCCAAAGGGCGTAGGATTTGAGTGAATAGAGAAGAGAGAGAAAAGTAAAACAAGACCAACTGAGGTGACCGATTGAGGCTATTCCCATTCACTGGGATGAAGGGAGAAGAACCAGTTTGGGAGGGAATATGACTTCAAGTTTATTCATGTTGAGTTTGACATGTCAGTGTACAGCCAAAAGATGTCCACTTGGGCAGCTTTGAATGAGAATCCAGGAGATCAGAGGGGAAGAGCAAGATGAAGATATGGATTTGAGATATATCAACATGTAGAAGGTAATTAGCTTGGAAAAAGGTACAAAGCAAGAAGAACATAAACCAGAGAACAGCTAATGCATATTTAAGAGACTACCAAATAAAGAGGAGCTGGCAAAGAAGCCAAGAAAGGAATCTTCAGAAAGGTGAGAGTAAATCCAGGATAATAACTCAAAACCAAGGGATGAGAGTGTCTAGGTCCCCCAAAGAGAGCTTAGTTATATAAAGACAGAAAGTCCCCTGTGTGTTTTAGCCATTAGAAAGTCTTGGGGAACTTGGGTGATACCAGTTTCAATGTCAAGGTGGTGGAGGTAGAGTCCAGACAAGCCCTTGGGTCAGTGTGGCTGTGAGCAGGGAGAAGAAGAATGATGAGAGGGAAGATGTGGGGGTTCTAGTGTTTGTTGGTTGTGTTAACTTTGGAAGAGACTTGAGAACATGGAAATGCTGGTGAGAGAGCACCAGGAAGATAAGGGTATTCGCCGGAACCAGGGCCCTGGGATAGAAGGGTATGGCAAAGCCAGGTGGGTGGATTGGCTGTGGGACTGAGAATGTAGGCTCTCTAGTACCAGTGGGAAAGGAAACTAGAAGAGACCAGATCCAGGGAAAGGATGAGGAGTCAGGGGAGTTTCCATCTGACAGCAGGCATGGGGGTGCTTGTACGTGTGTGTGCACGTGCATGAGTGTGTGCATGTGTGTGCAAGTGTTAGGCAGTGATTGGGCATAAAGGGATGGGGTCAGTGGTGTGGGGAGACTGGAGAAGGTTTGATTGGTGTGGGGAGACTGGAGAAGGGAGACTGGAGAAGAATGGTGGAGTCGCTGGGTGCAATGGCTCACATCTGTAATCCCAGCACTTTGGGAGGCCAAGGTGGGAGGATCAGCTGAGCCCAGGAGTTTGAGACCAACCTGCGTGACATAGACCCTGTCTCTACAAAAAAAAAATTTTTTTTAATTAGCTGGTATGATGGTATGTACCTATAGTCCCAGCAACTCAGGGAGCTGAGGTGGGAGAATCACTGGTGAGGCTGCAGTGAATCATAATCACACCACTGCACTCCAGCCTAGGTAACAGAGCAAGACCCTATCTCAGGGAAAAAAAAAAAAAAAAAGTGGTAGAGTGCACTAGCTGGGTGAACCTAGGTTTATTGTTTTCTTTGACCCTAATGCTAGGGGATTTACCCATTTGTGAGGAGGAAGTGGACTTTCCTCCAGCTGTCTTGTTTTTTTTTTTCCTGTGTTTGGAGTGTGTTCTTATTTTCCCCTTTAGCTCCTATAGAGCAGGGTCATAGTGCCAGCCAGTCTTGTTCAGTGAGTTATTGATCAGTGAGAAGGGGATCCGGTTAAAGCTGTCTTCTCTCTGTCCTTCTGGCTTGTGGCATTTTATCTGCTACCTACATTAGTACACAGGTGATTGAGGCTAACTCAAACGGTGTCTTCTCTCTTGGAGTTTTGATGGTTAGCATGTTTTTCAGAGATGCCCTTGAAAAAGGAGCCTGGGATTCTTGCTGTGTTCCTTCCTTGTAGTCATCTTCCCACTTCCCCCCAACGAGGGTAAATTTAACCCAGCAGGCCAGGTTTTACCTAAAGCAGGCCCTGAAAGTTAGCATAGAACTTTCTCTCTGAAGAGGACTGCTCCCTGCGTCCTGGTTCCCATTCAGCCTTTCCATAGAAATAGAAGGTGTGTTTAGAAGGACAGCTTGCCTGGTTTCAGATCCCAGCTCTGCTGCTTACTTGCAGTGTGACCTCAAACATGTCTCTTCCTTTTCTGAGCCTCAGAGTTCTTATCTGTCAAGCAGAGTGAGTATGCCTGTTTCCCAAGGTGGGCAGAGAAGCTAATGAGCCAATGGATATGGAACGCCTAGCAATAAGAGGTATGCAGTGCCTGTCTACTCCTTGTCCTTTCCTCATTTTTCAGTTATTAAAATGCAATTTTCTGGCTTTCCAGGTGTGAAACAGTTTAGGTTGAAATTCTTCCCATCTCCTTCTGCAAGGTAGCTAAGTTGGAAGTAGGCATTTGGTTACCTTCCCCAGTTTCTGTAACGAGAGCACGCATCACTGTCTGCTTACCAATCAGTAAAGAACATAAAGGTACAAATGTTGAGTCCATGGGACAGAGTGACCCCCTCTTGAAAGATAGCCCTCAACTGTTCCTGCCCGGCCTCCATCAGTGGGCAGCCTGAGACATTGTCTGTGAAGAGATTCCAGTTGGGAAGACCGCCCTGGTTCATTTGCCACTTTACCAGAGGTCAAACTGGCAGTCCGCAGGCCAGATTCAGCAAATTCAGCACTTAAATGTGTTTGGTTTGTCAAGTGCTGTGTTTTTAACCTTTTTTTAATTGGATGCTTCTAAATATTTGGAGACAGGACATGGCTCATCGGCGTTGGCCACCACTCACTGTTGTCTGACACCTTGCCCCCTTCACTCATTTCTATTCCTTGTGGATCCATGAAGGCTTTTGTGTTTGCAGCCTTTCTTTCTAGATCCACCCTGGACTTATTCCTGTAGTAAGCCAGACCATCCAACCCACAGATATCATTGAAAGAGATTTTGAATCCTTTTATTGTGTTTACTGAAGCATATTGTTGACAGTGTGATTTGTTTATTATCCGAAGACTGTTTACTGAGTGCCTACTCTGTGCCATATATTATACCCTATTCTCAGTATCTCTGAGCATCCAGAAGATGTCCCATCAAGTGGCCTCTTCTCCATAGACAGCAGGAAGGAGTAAAGTTTCCCCTGAGTAATTCTAATAAAGACCTGGCATTCAGTACCAAGGCAGCACCCCGGTTTACATATATTTTTCATCCCTGACATGCCACCAGATTCTCCATTCCTTTTCTCTAATACCACATGCTCCAGTCATCCCCTCCATCATCATGTTGTTTCAGCAGGCACTAAAGGGCCTGTTCTTTTATTTCCTTAATTGTTAGAGAGTTTCTAGTTGTTGAGGGAGTTTCAGATCCTCTGCCAGTGATCACCTCATAGAAACTCAAGCTTCTGGACTAGAAGAGTTTTCATGGCTATCAACTGTGATATTGATCCAAAGAGCAGACCCAGGTGGTTTCTGCATATAGTCTATACATTGAATACTTTCAGGCCAATTGATTGTAAACCCTGACTTGGAACCATATTCTCATTTCCAAGTCAAAGTAGATGGAGTTGCAGAGCCCTTTGCACCGAGCCACCAACATTTCTGGCCTTCGCTCTTCAGCAAGCTGCCACTGTAAGTTTTTGGCTAGTTTTACTTTTCATGAGAAATAGGTTAGTCTTACAGTATGGAAGTACAGTTTTTCAATTTCAACTCTAATATTCCAAGAACAAGCTGTGAGCTTTTCACCTGGTGACCCATCTATCTGAATGTATGGCCTAACAAACAAACACTACAGGTTTCTTAATCGGGATGACCTGAGTTCGGATATCTAACTCCGTATCTTATTAACTGTGTATCCCTACAAGCAAGTCACAATGATTTGAGCTGTGGGTCTGTATCTTCTTGTGCACATGGAATAAGAGTTACCACCTCCCACGGTTCTCGTGGGGCAGGCCTCCACAAGAGGAGGACTGTGAAGCGCTGAGCGGAGCACATGGCATGCGGTTGGGGGTTAGCCTAAGTGGTCTCCATCCTGTTGCTGTCACACGTAAGGAGGTTAGAGTATTGTTCATCCATAACACAGCTAACAGACCTAGCCCATGGACTGATCGGAGGCAACAGTTTCCAAACATTTAACCCTCCCTCCTTTACCCATCCTGAAATCTGTTTTGGTTTGTTACGTATGTTACCAAATGCGGTCTCCTAACTCCCATATGTTAGCAATTAGATGTGGCCTCACATTAATGCTTTACCTCCATGTTTCTCTCCCCCACTAGACTGCGAGCTTTTGGAAGGAACAGAGAGTTCAGTTCTTCTTCACCTCTGTGTCCCTAGCACATAGTGGGGTCTCCTAGAGTGTTTGTTCAAGACTTGGCCCAGATGCTGCCACTTCTCAAAAGCCAATCTGCTTGTGGCTCCACCTCTCTAGACTTCAAGCTTCTTGCAAGGCTGCAACAGCCTCCAGGACATCTCGTGTCTACAATGCAGATATAGTGTGCTCCCAGTCAGTGCCAGCTCAAGGAATTATTTAGTGATATTTTCATCAGCCCAGGGCCCAGGACATAGTAGGGGCTCATTAAAAGGTAGCTGAGCTGCAGTTATAATCATTAACACCAAGAAGAAGAAAATAAAGATGGGCATCTGGTCACCCACTTTGGTGTGAAGTATGGACATTGATTGGAAGACTATTTCAGAGAAACAAAATGGCCCTTTATTCATTTTGGGGAAGGGAGGAGGGTTAGCAGAAGAGGGTCTTTTTCAAGTGTTTGCTCCATCTTGCTGCCACTTTACTATGTGTGGCTGCTGTTGCTATGGCAATTCTTTAAGCAATTGAATAGAACAGCACTGAGTTGTTGCAAACCAGCTCTAATTGCTCCCATGCACCAGGCCTGCCCACACGACCACTCTCTGCACAGCGTTCCCTTTTTCAGATGCGTATTTTCATAAATCTCTGGGCATTGTGCAGCTCCCTTGCTCTTGTGACATTGCCATTCTCGGGCAGAGGGCACAAGAAGCAGCTCCAGATGGGAGAGAGGGGTCCGCCAATTTTCCCTGTGTGAGTGAGCAATGCAGAACCCATGTTCAAGGGGGTAGCAGGATGCAGGCTCAGCAGGCCCTTGAAACCAAATAAAACATTTGTGGGGTAGGTTTATTATATGTATTTGCCATTGTTGGGCAATTTAGTCATCTTTTTAAAGCCAACCATACCATTCCTGCGCCCTCCTGCCATGAGGACCCCACTCATTGTATACTGAGAACTTCTGGTTTTAACCTGGATGTTATTGGGGAGAACCGATATTAGAAGAAATGGAAGGGAGCCGGCATCCACGGTGTCCCTCCTGTGTGCCAGGCAGTGTATTGGATACTTCCTTCCCATGTGTTGCCACTTCTTACACAAATGCGCTGGGCAGTGGGTAGGGATGGGTCGGGGATAGTAGGATCCCTGTTACAGATGAGGAAGCTGAAGGGCAGAGATTTAGTATGGAGCCAATGGTCACAGCCAGTGAGTACATGGCTCGGATTAGATCCCAGTCTGATCCTAGTCTTATAATCAGTCTGACTGGTTTTGAGACCCATGCTCTTTCATTGGGCCACACTTTCTTCCAGGAAGGAGGCCAGCCTTTGGTGACACAGAGAAGCCAGATTTCAGGGGACTGGCATTTTAGCCTGCTCCCATGTCCTTCTGAATGGAAGGCTCTTCTTTAAGGAATCATGAAACTTAAGGATTATCTGATGAACAATTTCATCGTAACTATAGCTTGTTTTGAACACTGACACTATACCATGCTCCAAGCCAAATGCCATATGGTTATCTTACTTAATCTTGTTTTTTACAAATGGGGAAGTTGAGGCCCAAAGAAGGTAAATGACTTGCCCAAAGTTGTAGCAGTAGGGATGGCAGAACCAGGGTAAAAATTCAAATCGGACTCTCAAGCCCCTTAACCACTAGGCTGCCTCCCACAGGTTTATTTGAGCATGGGTGCTGCACATGTATTTGAAACATTTCATGACAATACTCCGAGAATCCTAATAGCCAACAGAAAAATTGTCTTCCTATTCGTAAGATGTTTGTAAAATTAAACTTACCCAGTGCACTGGCACCTAAAGGCAGAAGCGTAGCATTGGCACACAAGGGAGCTTGATGAAATTTCACCTGGGGAAGTGCGTCTTGGTAATGTGCCTCGGTGTGAGGATCTGTGTTTACAGTAAGAACCTGTGCTCCAACAGATCAGTCCTGTCATACATTAGGAGCGTAGAGTTGTGTTCGAAATTTCTTGTTTTTCCCTTTTTTCTTCCTTTTCATTTTAATGTAGTCTGTATGGTAAAAAGGTGAGAGGAAAAAGAAACAAAAACCAGACACTGTTCTCATAGAAGTGAACCTACTCTAGCAGCAAGATTTTTTTCATAATGATCTATATTAAACCCTGATGAATTAATTTAAACAAGTGTTTCTAAATGCCTACTGTGTTCCAGATACCACTGTATATGGTGGGAACAGAGTCGGGTACTGGAAAGCATTCACTTGTGGGTAACAAATCTGGCTGAAATGATTATGAATTTGATCATCCATCATCGGAAGGTCAGAGGTAGGCAGTTCAGTGATTGGCTGGTTGAGCAACTCAGAGGTAGGCAGTTCAGTGATTGGCTGGTTGAGCAACTCACTGACGCAGTATTAGAGCCAGGATTCAAATCCAAATCTGACTCTCAAGAAATCTGACTTTCCCATCTTTTCATTCTTGAGTCTGCCAGCCTCAGCCTCCACGCCACCAGGCAGGCTTTACTCGTGATCTCAGGGTGGCAGCTGTTGTGGGCCTTACATCCTCACCACAGTTTCCAAAGGCAGCAAAAAGACCTTTCTTCCTATTTCTTTTTTTCTTTTTTTTTTTTGAGACAGACTCTCGCTTTTGTCAGCCTGGGCTGGAGTGCAATGGCTCAATCTCAGCTCCCTGCAACCTCTGCCTCCTGGCTTCCAGCAATTCTCCTGCCTCAGCCTCCCAAGTAGCTGGGATTACAGGTGCCTGCCACCATGTTTGGCTAATTTTTTTTTTTTTTTTTTGGTATTTTTAGTAGATACAGGGTTTCACCATGTTGGCCAGGCTGGTCTCAACTCCTGACCTCAGGTGATCCACCTGCCTTAGCCTCCCAAAGTGCTGGGGTTACAGGCATGAGCCACCATGACTGGCCATTTTTTTTTTCTTTTTGAGACAGGATCTTGCTCTTTCGTCCGGGCTGGAGTAAAGTTGTAGTCATAACTTAGGAGTCTGCAGCCTCCTGAGCTCAAGCGATCCTCCTACCTCCGCTGCCCATGTAGCTGGGACCACAGGCGTACACCACCATACCCAGCTAATTTTTAAATTTTTTTTAGAGACAAGGTCTCACTTCATCACCCAGGCTGGTTTCAAACTCCAGGGCTCAAGTAATCCACAGGCCTCAGCCTCCCAAAGTACTGAGATGACAGGCATGAGCCAAGGTGTCCAGCCTAGGTGTTTCTTAAGATTCCTAAGAGTTTTCCCAGGTGCTCTTCTGGTGACTTCTCCTCCAGTGCCACTGACAGAATTGAGTCACACGCCATGCCTCTGCTCCAGTCCATTACTGGCAAGGAATTGAGGCCACCAGGTTGACATAGATATGAGGATCCAGGCCAGGTGCGGTGGCTCACATCTGTAATCAGAGCACTTTGATAGGCCGAGGCGGGCAGATCACTTAAGGCCAGGAGTTCAAAACCAGCCTGCCCAACATGACAAAACCTTGTCTCTACTAAAAATACAAAAATTAGCCTGTAGTCTCAGTCACTCGGGAGGCTGAGACGCAAGGATCGCTTGAACCTGGGAGGTGGAGGTTGCAGTGAGCTGAGATCGTGCCACCACACTCCAGCCTGGGCGACAGAGTGAGACTCTGTCTCAAAAAAATTTTTTTTAAAATGTGAGGACCCAGCCAAGCTCAGGGGATGGGACCTGAAACAGTCATCCTCATGGAGGAGGAGGGAGGCATGAACAAATTGGGTGTTCTGTTAGGACAGAGATAGGAGGGAATGCTGGGTGGGCAGCCAACAATAGTGACTGGAGACAGATGGGCCCCTCCTTCAAGGAGCTTACACTCTAGGGAAACAGAATAGTAAACAAGGAGACAGACCAATGTACCATTTACACTTCCATCGGAGCTGTACAGGAGGGAAGCAGAGTTTGGTGCCTCTTTCAGATGGTGCGTCAGGGAGTCCTCTTGGAGCTGACATCAGCCAACCATGTTGGGTAGAAGGGAGAATGTGTTCCAGGCAGAAAAGGGAGGCAACACAGTCCATCGGAGGGACAGGAGGTACTGAAGGGAATGGGGGAGCCCAGGAAGTAGCAAGCAAGGTGAGTGGCTTGAGTTGAAGTTAGAGATTTAGGCAGAGTCAAGTCATGCAAGGTTTTAGAGGCCACAGACAGGAGTTTGGGTTTTATTCAGAATCAGTGGAAAGCCGGTGTAGGGCTTTTTGAAATGGGTGTGACACAGTTAATGTTATATTTTTTAAAAGTCCTGCTGGCTGCTCAGAGGATGGCTTTGTGAAAGCACACAGAACAATTGGGAGGTCACTGTGATGATCACCTATATCACCTAGACAGGTGCAGGTGGCATGGACTCTGGTGTCAGTGGAAATGGAGAGGAAAGAGCTTTTGTGGAGATGGGATCAGTAGGACTTGCCAGGTATGTGCTAGCTCCATTCCCATGGCCTCTCTTGTCCAGTCTTCTCTATACACCTTGACAGTCTTTTTTTTTTTTTTTTTTTTAAATAAACTATTATATCCCCTCAGCATAAGAAAGTTCTGAGGAGTGAGCTGCACTGGGGCCCAGCATTTAGCTGAGCCAGAGTAGGGAGGAGCAGGACAGCTGGATTCTGGGGTGAGTGGGCAGGACCAACTCAATTAGCATTTCACTGGGATTGTTTTCCTCGATGAAGCTTTTGTTTTTGAGGGTGATATTTTGAGAAGTGCTGTCTCTGTGGGAATATCTTAGTTGTGTACAGCAAAGCCATCTCTGCATCTACATTTTCTTGTTTAACACATGGCTGTCTTTATAATGAGTGCCTTCTTTATATGGGGTTATCAGAGTAACTCTGAATCTGTTTTACAGCTAAATTAATGATGTCCAGGAAACATTTATTTGGCTCCCTTTCTATTTATAATACTGTTACCAGCTAATTGCCTTTGAATATTCCTTCTTATAGGGTCCTTTGTGCCAGTTAAAATGTACCCCATGTAGGTGAATCCCTAATGCCACTCAGGGCTACTCGGTCACTTAGGAAGTTTCCCTTCTTGTATTGACAAGAGTAGTCATGAAAATTTACACCAGGAAAAAGGGGTCAGCTTGAGGCAACACCTAAAAAATAATATGTATATTTTTCTGATTATAAAAATAACATTTTCATTGCAGAAAATTTGGAAAAGACAGAAAGGCATAAAGAAAGGTGGCTCGCGTTTCTTACACCCAGAGACATCCCGCATTCAGTTTTGCTGCTTTTCTTTACAAGTGTTTTTTATGCCTTCTTAAATAATTGAGTTCATACAGTCAATATCATTTTTCTTCCTTTTTTCATGCATTTATATGGACTTTTCTCACACTGTGAGATATTATGTATAAATAATCAGTTATAAATGGTTACATAATTCCTCTGCTTGAATTTGCCTTACTGTACCACACTTTATTTAACTGCATCCCTCTTGGTGGTTGTTTTGTTTGTTTGTTTTGCTTTTTTTTTTTTTTTTTTGAGACAGGGTCTTGCTCTGTCACCCAGGCTGAAATGCAGTGGCACACAATCTCAGCTCACTGCAATCTCCACCTCCTGGTTTCAAGCAATTCTCCTGTCTCAGCCTCCCAAATAACTGGGATTACAGGCACACCACCATACCTGGCTAACTTTTTGTATTTTTAGTAGAGACAGGTTTTCACCATACTGGCCAGGCTGGTCTTAAACTCCTGACCTGAAGTGATCCACCCATCTCAACCTCCCAGAGTGCTGGGATTATAGGAGTGAGCCACCACAGCTGACCCACCCCTCCTGTTTAAATTTTTGTTGTTGTGATGTGAACAGTTTTATACTTAAAGATTCACTGGATTTTAGAGTTTTTCTTAAACTAAATTCCCAGCAATTCCAGTTCTGGATTAAAGGATATGCTTATTTTTAAGATCCTTGAGACACTTGACAAGTTACATTTCATAAATGTTTTACTATTGTCCATTCTTTTTTGTTGTTGTTGGGGTTGGAGGAACAGAGCCTTGCTTTGTTGCCCAGGCTGGAATACAGTGGCCCGTTTTCAGCTCACTGCAACCTCCACCTCCCAGGTTCAAGCGAGTCTCCTGCCTCAGCCTCCCAAGTAGATGGGACTATAGACGCACACCACCACGCCCAGCTACTTTTTGTGTTTTTAGTAGAGACGGGGTTTCACCATGTTGGCCAGGATCTCTCGATCTCCTGACCCTGAGATCTGCCCATCTCGGCCTCCCAAAGTGCTGGGAATACAGGCATGAGCCACGGCCCCTGGCCTACTATTTTCCATTCTTATCCACATTCCATGAATGGCCACCCTGGGCTACAACTAGGAATTTTTATTTTTTTATATTTGCTAATTTAATGGGCAAAGAGAAGTGAATTATATTTTAATTTTCATTTTATTGATTACTAGTGACATTGAACTGTTGTTCACGTTTATTTACCAGGTGTTTGTTTTTTCATTATGAACCCTGACACTTCTCTACTGGGCTCTCAATGTTTTTTTATTTTTATTTACATAAACTCTTTATATTTTTTTTAGTATTAACCTTCTTATAAAATTGTGGCAAATATATTTTTCTGGATTGGGATTCCCCACCCATGCCCAAATACACACAGAAGTAGAGTATACCCCCGCCTCCCGCCTACACCTCACACAGCTTCAGCCATTGACATTTTGTCATATTTGTTTAATTTGTTTTCTACCCTCCTCTCCCCCAACATATATATAAAACTGAGACAGAGACTTGCTCTGTCTCCCAGGCTGGAGGGCAGTGGTGCGATCATGGCTCACTGCAACCTCCACCTCCCAGGCTCCGGTGATCCTCATCCTCCCACCTCAGCCTCCCAGGTAGCTGGGACTATAGGTGTGCACCACCACGCCTGGCTGATCTTTGTATTTTTTTGTAGAGACAGGGTTCCCCCATGTTGTCCAGGCTGGCCTCAAGCTCCTGGGCTCAAGGGATCTACCCACCTCACTCCTGGGCTCAAGGGATTCACCCACCTCAACCTCCCGAAGGGCTGGTAGTACAAGAATGAGCTACCACACCTGGCCACTCCTCACTTTTTTTGCTGGAATATTTTAAGAACAATTTAGGTATTTCATTTCATCCTTAAGTTATATTAGTAAGCGTCTCTAAAAAAAATGTAACATTTTATTTTTCCTCCAACTTTTCATTAAAAAAAAATTCAAACCTGTGGAAAAGTTAAAAGAATAATACAAAGAATACCTATTTACCCTTCACCTATGTTCACTGATAATTAATTTTTTACATACGTGCATTATATTATGCACACTATGCCTTTTGTTTTTATTTTCGTTTTGTTTATTTTTACAGAAGCATTTTAAAGTAAGTTATGACACTTCACTCCTAAATATTTCAGCCTGTATCTTCTAAGAAGACAAAACATTTTCTATCCTGATCATAAAGCCATTATCATTCTCAAGATATTTGACATTGATACAATACTATTATCTAATGAAAATATTGCTTTTAATGTAAAAAACGCAATTACTTTTGCACCAATCTAATAGATAATCTGTAATCTACATTCCTTTTCCCCAGTTGACTCCTAAATAACTTTTCTAATCATCTTTCTTTTTTAATATACTTGGGCTGAAATCGAGGATCACATGTTACCTTTGGTTATTATGTCTCTTTCGTAACCTTCCATGTAGGATAGCCTCTCTTGCTTTTTGTTATGTGTTGGTCTTTTAAGACTTTAAAAGAGTGATATTTAGAAATCCTCAGTGCACCATTCAACGTCTGATAAGCACGATGGGTCCATGACCCAAACAGGTACCTTAGTCACCCACCTTAGGCTGAGACACTGCATGCTAGGTGTC
The DNA here is from genome assembly GCF_048565385.1 of Saimiri boliviensis. Taxonomy (NCBI): domain Eukaryota; kingdom Metazoa; phylum Chordata; class Mammalia; order Primates; family Cebidae; genus Saimiri; species Saimiri boliviensis. The sequence goes on along the minus strand of NC_133450.1, from coordinate 216,220,895 downwards.
ATGGTCACACACATACACACACACACACACACACACACACACACACACACACACACCCCTCTCAAAATAGAAGTCTACCTTCCCCAGCCTTTCCAATGACTTTTAGGATTGGGGAGAAAAATTCTGTTTTTAATAATCTGGTGACCAGCACCTGACAAACAGTTAAGCCTTTGGGGATCCATGTTGGGCAGGCTCCAGTGAGGCGGGGGGAAAGGTTTTAAGTTCTCATTTAAGATCTACCTCAAGCAGACGTCCTAGTGGGCAGTGCAGGACATGCTCAACAATGGTATGTCACACTGTCCTGCAGTCATTTTCTGTTAGTTGCGGTTAGTCCAGCTGGATTGACCATCCTAGCCTGTCCGGTTAGCTGCTTCCTGTCAGTCATAGAAGGCAAGGTTTGGTATGATGCTGTCTTTGGGCCCAGAACAGGGCAGCATCAACCCAAAGCAGTGCTTCCAGTCCCTCTTTTGGTCCTCAGTGCCTCCAACAGGGAAAGGAAGAGATGGACTGGATAACGCCCAGGGCTCCTCCCGCTCTGACGTCCTCAGACCCTGGGCCTCCGTTGGCCCACTTAGCAACCAGGGAAAGAGGTGCCAGTCTCAACCAAAACAATTAAAGGATCGCACTCAAGTCTGTAGAGAAAATTCCAGTGTCTCGGTTCTGTGGGATCTCGCCTGTCCTCTGGGACCCACCCTAAAAAGTGTTTCCTACTTGAAAATTTGAGTAGCATGCATCTGATGTATAGAGAGGTCTTAGAAACAGATCTTTTATCACAGTGAGTCATTGGGGGGCTGGGGCTTCCAATCTCAGTGTCTGGCTCTGAAGCCTGAGCTCCTTTCAGCGTGCCAGGCTGATTCTCATGCAGATGTGGGGTGAACAAAGAGGACCAGGCTGCCCTGAGAATCAGAGTCAACACAGGAGCCCTTGCTCCCAAAGGTCAGGCCACAGCCACATCACAGGACTCCAGAGAAGAAGGGCCAGGAAACAGGCCGTGAATGACATTTCAGTAATAATAAACTTGAAGGATCCACATTTCTGTAGGACATTCAGAGAAGAACTAGAGGTTATAGATCTCTTTTTCTGGCTTCCAGAATTCTGAGACTGTTTTAAGATATGGTAAGATGTCTTTTACCTAAGCTGCACATCTGTGAGGCAGACATGCTTTCAGATACCCTCACATCTCATTTAATTTAATCCTCACAGCAGCCCTTAAGGGCGTGTATTATTATCTCCATTTTCCAGCTTAGGAAACTGAGACTCAGAGAGGTAGATGAATTTGGCCAAGATCACACAACTGTTAATGACAAAACTAGTGAACCAGTGTCTGCTGACTCCAAATCTGCTCCTCCTTCACTGTCCCAAGTCACCTGCAGTTCTTTAAGGTGGCCAGCCAAACTTATGCACGCCTCACCCCCCACCTTTGGGAACCTTCCAGTTGCATCCATGCTGCTAGGCTTCCAGCTCCTGCTTTGGGGAGGTCTGCGACGCTCTGTCAGTGCTGGCTGCGGAGTAGCCAGTGGGACCGTGCAGCAGGAAGGAACACTGAAAAGCGCCGCGAAGGAACTCTAGTCCCCACGATGCCGAGGAGGACACTCACCTCTCCTCATTTGAATCTCCAAGTCCAAGTCCCAGGATGCTATTCTTGCCCGAGACCTGCATCTATAGAGGCCTCAGAGCTTTCAAGTGAAGTGAGCCGAGTGCCAGCCCATTCAGTCGCACCCCACTCCCATGGCCAGGGGCCACGCTCCCCCTCGAAGCTAGCACAAGGCGAGGTCCTCATGGGGCCTGGCCCTCTGCGTTCATGGAGGAAAAATGAAAGTTGCTTTATTCCCCGGCCTCTTCATATCTCCCATTATGAGGAGAGGGCTCCACAGTGAGGAGCCAGGGCTGTGATATTTCCGCTGCAGCATGAGAGATTCATATGTTTGACTAATCAATTCTTTGGCACTGACTTCCTGGCCTGCATTTTGTTCTCTTGCCTTTGATCGCCTGTTTGCCTTTTTGCCATTCTGCTGGTTCTTGTTTGGAGCTTTTAGTTTCCAGGAACACGGTGACCTACTCGATCCTCTGTATTCTTCTCCCTCTCTCCCTTTGTCATTTTCCTCTCTGATTTTGGTTCCCCTTTTGATTGACCGCACACGGCTTCCACATGTAAGCAGAGTGGAGACCCTCAAGTCACAAGACCCTGATAACTGCTGGGTTTTGTTTTGGGAGCCAAGGGACACTGGACCACAGACAGCACCTCCCCCCCGCTCCCCGCCCCAGCCAAGCTGGGCCGCAGCTCTCCGTCTCTCCTGTCCCCACTCCAGCCTTGCCCTGCAACCTGCAGGAGCCGTTGTTGGCTTGGCACTCTGTGGTTCACAAAGCCTTCTGTAATGCTCACCACAAACTGGAAGGGAGCGGGGGTGCAAATACTAGCATCAGTCACATTTTTCAGTCGGAGAAACTGGGGCGTGGAAATATGAGATGATTTGCCTGACGTTCAGAGCTCATAAGTGCCGGAGCTGGGACCAGAAGCAGGGCCTACCCAGAAGCTCTACTGCGCTGCTGCTAGGTAGTCAGTTGACTGCTGACTTCACCCATCCTCAGCCAGCATTGACCGAGCAGCTGCTCTGTCCCTGGCCTTGTGCTGGGTATGAGACAGGAATTCCGAGTTGAATCGGACATGCTTCTTGTTCCCAGCACTGTCTAGTCCTGTGCAGCACGCAGCTGCAGTGTACACTGCGGCAGCTGGTACTTCCGGAGCACTGACTGTGCCTGACGTGGTGCCTAGCACTTCGCCTGTATTTGCCCCCAGTTCCTCATTATAACCTGGGCTCAAGACAGTGAAGTAGCTTCCCCAAAGCCACCCTTCTGATGCCAGAGCCAGGCCTGGAGCCCAGGTTCGACAGCCTCAGACAGCTCAGCTCTTAAACTGAAGAGTCACCTGCATAGGACTGTGGAAACATGGCAGAAGTCCCCATCCAGAGGGGGCCTCTGGGAAGGCTTCCTAGGAGTGAGGATATTTGCAGCTTTGAGGGACGTGTAGGGGTTTGGCAATCAGAAGGAGAGGAATGTAGCCGGCCCTCTGCACAGCGTGCTTCTGGGCCTGTCTGAGGTCACAGTGTTTTCCTAAGCAATATTTTGCATCTGAGAATCCCAAGACTGGAAGAATTGTATGGCCTTATTGCCTGTTGCATGCCCGAGTCTCCCCCACAACATCTTCCCATGAGGCTTTCCAGCTTCTCTTACATACCTCTGGTGCCAGGGAGATTGCTTCCTTCTGAGGCAACCTGTTCCATCTTTAAAATGCTCCTGTTTTTAGGAATCTCTTTCTATTTTAGTGTGAAGCATCCCCTGTCTTCTCCCCCACCCTTCCATGTTAGGAAAGCCTCAGGGCCACATCTCCTATCCTTGGAAGCAGTGGGTACCTTTGGCTGAACTGTGAGCAGGAACTGAGGCTTCTTGCATTTCTAGTTGGAGAGTGGTGTGGCAGGGGATGGCCTGCAGTATGGAGCCCAAAAGGCCTGGATCACATCTCACTCTACCAGTTTTGCTGTGTGCCCTCATACAGGTCACTTTCCTCCTCCAGACTTCCTCACCTGTAGAATGGATATACCAGTTCCTACTCTGCCCATCTCACATGACTGCCATTCACAAAAAATGGCAGGTGCATACATGGCTGCTTAAAATGGAGAACACCACACAAACGTTTCCCCTCCGTATCCTGTTGTGATGGGACACAGATAGGGATGTGTCCAAGTGCACTCACCACTGACCATTCCCTTTATTTCCCTTTATCAGTTGAGTTCATGTGACTGCATAACATATATAAAGATGTAGTCAACAAGTTGAATCCACTTGCCTGGACACCCACTCCGGGTCTGGCTCTGGGGTAATACAGGGACCACGAGGATCAATAAGAGGTCATCTCTGCCTTTGAGGAGCTTCAGGGTGGTGAGAGATGAGGAGGAGGTTGTGTGGCAACAGTGTTTTCCCGGGCTACAGCAGAGAGGTGAGAAGGTGTGACTCACAGGGCAGGCAGCACTGCTGGGGCTATGGTGGGCCGTACAGTCAGACGACATTACTCTGTATTTTTGAGTCAAGTCTTTGAAGGGGACAACTTTACTGGTCCAGGAGAGGAATGATAAGGCATGAGGAGACAGGGATGGCTATTGACACCTTACAGGTAGGTTCAGGTTCATATGAGATAGACAACTTCTCAGAAGTAAGGGGGAGATAGAGGCATTGGAGTTGACCCTGGTCATAGAATCCAACAAGTCAGTGAGTGGAGATTTCCTTACCTAAGGTCAAGAATGCAGCAGGCTGAAGGGTGGGCGAAAGAGGGTTCAGGATTGGAGTGTGGAGTTTGAGAAACGTGGGTCCCTAAGTGTAGGCATCCGGCATGCAACCAACAGAACAGGTCTTGCAGTTTAGGAGGACAGTCTGGCCTGGAGCTGGAGAGTTGGAAAGCTGTCATCTCATGTTGGCTCTTCTGTAATTGGAGGGACTTGCTTGGTGCCACCCAAGAGTGGTAAAGAACTGAAAATGCAAGGGAACTTTCTTACATGTTCAATGGGGGTGTGCCATCCATCTGCAACTGAAGAGAAGGCTCAGAAATAAGGCCATAAAGGAAGATGGTGCAAGAGCACCTCCCCGGTGTAAGACACTGTGCTACGTGACCCCCTAAAGCTCCCAGCAGCCCTTCCCAGTATTTTTCCGCCTACCTTCCTGAACCGGAGGTTCAGATAGGCTTAGTCAGTTAGCAGGTGGCAATTTAGAAGACAGACCTGTCTGACTCCCCAAATGTCCAGGAAAGCCAGGTGTCCCATCTTGTGCTTTCTATTGGTGAGAACCTCTTCTGCAGAGTCTCATTCGCCTCACTTCTCTGCCCTCAGAGCCAAAATTTGTCCGCAGTACGTTCATTATCCGTGACCCATCTTAATTTTGCAGATGCTCTGTATGTGCTGGCTTGCATTTGAGTGTGAGGATGATTAGGTGAGCCATCCCTTTAAGACAGTTCCCCTGTATCAGATCAAGCAGATACACAAGGGTCTCTTCCCCTCTCTTTCCTTCCTTCTTCATTTCATGTTCCTTTACTTCACGGTGCCTTCTGGAGGCTGATTATGTATTGTGACGTAAATGTGCATTTTGTAAGCCATAATTTTATTTTGTATTTAAATAAACTGTGTGCACACAGAGTGTGAGATATTTGGAGGACACAGCCGGGGGTACTCTGCTCTGAATTCCTCTGGCTTCAATGTTCTTTTCAAGTTTGAAAATGTGTTAGGAAAAAGACAACATTATGATAATTGGAAGTTCAGTATATCTGTCTTTTTCCTCTATTCTTTTATACTTTTTTTTAGATACAATTAACACTTCACACTTTACCTGATCTCTCCTCAGTTACCTTTGACACTTCCTTGATATTTATTTAGATGTTCATGCCACCTTCACTTTGAACTCTGTGGTTACGAGAATCAATAACTTTTAAAACAAGCGTTTTTCCTCACTGAAGATGTGCAATTAGCAAAGTACATACATGTGGATGTCCACTTGTCTTTTTTTATTTGTCAAAAGATCATGGCACAATTATAAGCATATTGTAAAGAAAAGCGATTGTCATCAGATCAAAATACCTGCTGTGAAGTTGCAGAAACAGCTCATTTTATTACAGTTTCTAGACCAGAGCATTTCACAGAAGATGGGAAAATGCATAGAGAAATCTTCCTGAGTGTTGTCTTAGAATTTACGAACCATAAATAATGCATTTAATTTAAAATGGCTATACTTCTGTAAGCATGTATGAACACAAATTGCAAAGACATAGTGGAGTTTGACTCTGTCCTGTCAGGTGCAGGCAATATGATCCCATTGTCATCACCAAAAATGCAAGTCAAAAACGTGGTTTTTGCTAAAACTTCTGTTACTTTTCCAGTTGTATTTTTAGGAGGCTTGTCTGGTATAACATAGGCTCTGGACTTACTAAATCTAGCTGAGGCGGTGTTTTCTTGATTAGTTCAGTCTCTCTTTGCCTCTGTTATTTGGGAGCTGTCAGATAATGTCATCATTAACCCATTGCCGATGTGCTTGAAAAATAATACTGAAACTCTAGATGGATTTTGATGCTAGAACTTGAAAGATAAAAAGCAAGTTGTTTCTGAGTCAATGCGTTTTAAGAGAAACTGAATAAAACCAAATAAAGCTTCACAGTAGCAATAGAAACTGTCTTTTGACTCTGAACACCAGTAGTTTTAAGACAAAAATTTTTACTTTATTTTTATTTTTATTTTTTTGAGACAGGTTGTCACTCCTGTTACCCAGGCTGCAGTGCGGTGGCATGATCATGGTTCACTACAGCCTCAGCCTCCCAAGTAGCTGAGGACTGCAGGAGTCTGCAACAACCATGCCTGGCTAATTTTTTTTTTTTTTTTTTTGGTAGAGATGAGAGTCTCACTGTGTTGCCCGAACTGGTCTCAAACTCTCGATTTCAAGTGATCCACCCGTCTTGGCCTCCCAAAGTTCTGGGATTACAGGTGTAAGCCACTCTGCCTGGCAAAAATTAATTTTTATGTTAATATTTTCTGCTTTAATCCACATGGAAGGGAGAACTTGTAATCTCACATATTTCAAATTGCTCTCAGCCTAAAACCTTGTACATAACCGTCTAATGAATGAGTTAGTCTGCTAATTGTAACTATTGTTATTCTCAGTGACAATAAAGACGCAAATTTCAAAATTCAGATCTTTTACTACCTGAGATGACTTAGGTCATCCCTTTGTAGATAATAAGATCTATTTAGAATTCCCTTTTGGACAGAAGTTCTAGATCTCATAAGAAAAACAGTAGTGGTTGCAAATTTGTTCCTCTTAGTGCAGTTACCCGTGTAAAAATACTGTGTTTCATTTCTTTCTTTTATTTTTATTTTTTGAGACGGAGTCTGTTGCCCAGGCTGGAGTGCAGTGGTGCGGTTTCAGCTCACTGCAACCACCATCCCCCAGGTTCAAGACATTCTCATGTCTCAGCCTCCTGAGTAGCTGCGATTACAGACAGGCACGTGCTGCCATGCCCAGCTAATTTTTTTTTTTTTTTTTTTTTTAAGTAGAAACGGTTTTTTACCATGTTGGCCAGGCTGGTCTCAAACTCCTGACCTCAAGTGATCTGCCTGCCTCCGTGTCACAAAGTGCTGGGATTATAGGCGTGAGCCACCGCGCCCAGCCTTTTTTTGAAGGAACATATGGAAATTTTGAGCCATCTCTGGGTCCTAAAGCTTGAATATGTGTTGATTCTGTTTGCCCTCAAAGCAACATCTTTTAGTGGAAAGAACTCTGGACTTAAGACAAACCTGGGTTCAACCCCACTTCTGTGCCTTTCTGGCTATGTGACCCTGTACAGGTAACTTAACCTTTCTGAGCCTATTTCCTCATTTGTGAAATAGTTTGTGATTACTCTGATCTCTGTAAGTTATGAGGATAAATGCAGGAAACACTTATTAATAATCATAGTAACAATAATTCTTAAATAGTGCTTACTCTGTGCTGGGAACTAATTAAAGCGCTTTATACATATTACTCATTTAATACTCACAACCACCCTGTGACATCAGTACTATTGTTTCTTCTATTGCGCAGATGAAAAAACTAAGGCACAGAAAAGTTAAGTGATTTGCCCAGGGTAACACAGCTAGGAAGTGTTAAGGTCAGAATTCTAAGGCAAAATGTCTAGCCCCAAAGTCCTTGCTCTTAACTACCATAGTGTGTGGGCTTTAGGAGGTGCCTGGTGAATGCTTGTCATCTCTGGCAACTTTTGACTCAGGTGCATGAAGGAGGCACACTCACTGACGTTGAGGAGCAGCGGCATAGAGGATGGCATTCCTAGCCTTTTCCTCTTGATCACAGGGCGCTTGTCTAAGGGAGGCCACGTTGTTGGAGAGAAGAAATAGCATCTCTGACCCAAGGCCATCCAAGAGCCTCATGTCACTGGGGGATCTTTAAATATTCTATTTCTAAATTTCAAAGCTAGTTTGGGCTATATTTACAGCATTTAACATATGAAAAATCGTTGGGAAAGTGGGCTTTTAAGTGGAACGGTTGTGTAATGGAATATTTCACGTTCCGGTTCAGCCATAAAGCTCAGGGCTGATAAACAAAGCATCTGAAGCCAAATGGCTCCTCATCTGACCCCAATTAAAATAAAGATTTCATTCCATTCTGTCCTGACAGAGAGGAACATATTGTTGCCTTTAAGGGAGTTTGGTTTAGTTAATGAAAGAATTTTATTTCATTTTCCCCCAAAATACAATATCTAATTAAATAAGATTCAATTTGTTAGGACTTCTGGTCGGGATATGTTAACTCTTTTAAAGCTATGTTGCCTACATACCTCAAGATGTAGAGGTTGCTCGCGAATCTCACTTCACAATCCATTGTTTAAAGAAGTAAGCCCAGGTCATTTTAAAGATAAACATTATCTTCTCCAAAGTGTATCTGTTTACATCTCCACTATAGCAACCTGTGTATGTAGGTAAGCAGCATAGACTCTGTACAAAACATCACATATTTACAGAAAGCCCCATTTCCTAGAAGCATTTGTACTTGTGCATATTGTAATTTACCAATCACCATAGATCTGTCCATAAAGAATATCTCACACAGGGAGTTGTAGCCGCTAAAATATGTTAGGTAACATAAGTTGGATATTGATGCCAAATTATCACGGAGTTCCTTCAGAGTTGTCTTGCAAAAATATGTGACTGTCTAAAGACTCATCATTTAACATTAAGAGTGAACGCCTGCGAAACTCTTCTTTTGCAAGGGGGATAGGTCCTTGTGTCATGCTGTTGCCACTTTCTTGTAGCCTTTTCTGTATGTGCCACAATTCCTCGTGACTCTTGAGTCCCTAATTACCAAGCAGAACATTTTGGTGTCATTATGGAGTTCTCTTCAGCTCAGCTAGGCATGGGGAGGTGGTTGGATTGTGAGGCCCTGATCGGTCACCTCCATGCCTCTAAGGTGTCACCTGGGTAGTCCATGGAGCTGCAGGGAACCAGTGGCCTGGGCATCAGGAGTGCTGACCTTTCCTGAGCCCCTCCCTTCTCTGGGTTTCAGGTTTTTTCCTCTTTAAAATGACAGCACGGGGTCAGCAGGTTTCTGAAGGCCTATGGCTCTGCCTCCCTCAGATTCTGTACTCAGTAGAGCATAAAGTACATGATGTTCTGAAGTCCACTAAGAATTTGTAGTCAGATGCTAAGGATTTATATTCTAAGAAATGAAAAATCTTTAAGTGTATAAAACCTATAACACTGAAATGAGAGTTTAAAACACCCTGTCATTTTCCAGTGGCTCCTTCTGACGTTTTGTGAGCATTTGGTCAGTGTCATAAGCACCTGTCCTGTGCAGGCCTAGTGCCAGGTATACAAAGACAAACCATTCATGGCCCTGCCTTCTAGGAGCTTAACTCCCAGCAGGGGTGAAAAGAGAGTCAAGAAGTCATCCCTTGTTGTTAAAGTCTAACAAGGTAGGGTAGGTGAGATGAGGTGAGGGGCAGGTGTCCTGGAGGAGGGACTATTTTGGCTGGACTTTGAGGGGTGAGTGCAGTTTAACCAGATGGCAAGGGCAACTCATTCCAGACTGAAATGCTCAAGAATAAAGAGCACAGCCTATTGAGGCAAAGCAATGATTTCTGTGCTCTTGCAGCATGGAAGTGGGCTAAGAAAGAAGCAGAAAGAACAATGCAACCAGAAAGGAAGGCTTGTGAGAAACCTTAGAATCATAGAAGTTCCTTTCAAAGGAATATGGCCGATGTTTTTCAAACTGGTAGAAATGGGTATTATTTGACTAAAGAGAGCCAAGATTCTGGAAGTATAGAAGACTCAGTTCCCCTCTTAGAGGTACACAGGGAACAATAAAGACCCTACAGGTCCCTCAGCCATTGCCCAGACTGAACTTGGTTTAACCCAGTGTGTCTCAGACTCATTGACCATCAAGCCCTCCTGAGGCAGAAGACCTGTCGGTGATGGGGAGATGCACTGGAGCTCTAGTCATTAGAAACACAGGATCCAATCAGCATTTTAGAAAGATTACTCTGGCCTGTAGGAGGCGGGAAATGGGAAGGGAGGATGTCATAATATCAGAAAGTGTCAGACATTAGACATCTGGTTGCACTTTAAGTTTTTTAGGATATATTTCAAGGAGAATCTTCTCTGAATATAATCTATACCTTCTCAATGCTGATAAATAAGTTTTACATGAGTCTGATGAGCTCAAGACTGGGCAGATGCTGCTATTTAAAGTCATCTGGACCATGTGCAGTGGCTCACGCCCGTAATCCCAGCACTTTGGGAAGCAAGCCGAGGCAAGCAGATCACAAGTTCAGGAGATTGAGACCATCCTGGCTAACACAATGAAACCCCGTCTTTACTAAATATACAAAAAATTAGCCAGGCATGGTGGCACACGCCTGTAGTCTCAGCTACTCAAGAGGCTGAGGCACAAGAATCGCTTGAACGCAGGAGGCAGAGTGAGCCAAGATCACGCCATTGCACTCTACCCTGGGCAACAGAGTGAGACTCTATCTCAAAAAAAAAAAAAAAAAAAAAAAAAAGTCATCTGCCTGGCAGCCTTTCAAGAGCTCATAGATAACATTGGTGGCTAATACAGAAATGCGCTCAGTATTAAGAAGTTGCAGGCAGAAGATGAAGACTGTTGTTAGAGGTTTCTATGGCTCTTTGAAGCCATTTGTTGAGGGCCTACCAGTGCCGGGGGCTGTGCAAAGTGCTCTTATATACACTCCCAGCTATTCGTTGAAACCATCTAAAAAGATACCGCTGTTGTTCCACTTTGATGAGTAAGGAGACAGAGGCATAAAGAGAGTAGTTGACTATCCCAAGGTCACATGGCTGATATTCAGGTTTCAAATCCATCTAACTCCTAAGTCCAACATCTTAACACTGTGCTTCTCTAGTTAGCCTGCCATAGATAATCTCCATCTCAGAGCACTGACCATCTGCCAGCTATTATGTGAAGCTCCTGGCATAACGTTATTTAATGTGCTCTCCCCAAAAGGCCTGTGAGGTGAGTGGTATTATCCCTACCTAAATGATGAGCAAACTAAGGCTTCATCAAGCAGTCATGGTCACAGCTAGATGTTGCAAAGCTAGGAACTCAGCTTTAGTCTGTCTGCTCACTACTCCCCCTAAATAATTTTGAGAAGGTTGTTTATGCTGCTCAGAAGTGTTTCTCTGTAACCATGTTAGAAAGTTAGTGGTCTCAAAATGAATCAAGACCTAAATTTAAGACCTAAAACTATGAAAACTTGTGAAAGAAAACATTGGGCAAAAATTTCACGACACTGGTTTTAGCAGTGAGTTCTTGGCTATGACACCAAAGGCACAGCAGCAAAAGGAAAAGTAGACAAATTGTACTTCATGAAAACTTTAAAAAATTATCTGTCAAAAGACAATGTCAACAGCATAAAAAGGTAACCCACAGAACTGAAGAAAATGTTTGTAAATCATATATCTGGTAAGGGATTAATATCCAGACTATATAGAGAGAAAAAACAACAGAGGAACAAACAACCCGATTTAATTTCATGCATACAGAATTTCTGTTTTGCAAGATGAAAAGGGTTCTGGAGATAGAAGGTGATGATGGCTACACAACAGTTTGAGTGTATGTAACACCACTGAACTGCCCATACACTTAAAAATAGGAGGGAGTAAATTTGATGTTGTATGTATCTTAACACAGTTTAAAAATTAGACAAGAAAATAAATAGGCAAAAGACGTGAATTGATATTTCTCCAGAGAAAATGTACAGTTGGCCAAGAGGCACATAAAAAGATGTTCGTCACTAGTCATTCAGGAGATCAAATCAAAATGACAATGAGATGCCATCTCATACCCATTAAGATGGCTACTGTTAAAAAAATAACAAGTGTTAACAAGGACTCAAAGAAATTGGAACGTGTATTAGTCAGTGTTCTCTAGTAGGACAGAACTAATAGGAGAGATATATATGGGGGGGTTATTAAGTATTAACTTACATTATCGCAACGTCCCACAATAGACTGTTTACAAGCTGAGGAGCGAGGAGAGCCAGTCCAAGTCCCAACACTGAAGAACTTGGAGTCTGACATTCAAGGGCAGGAAGCATCCAGCATGGGAGAAAGATGTAGGCTGGGAGGCTAGGTCCATCTCTCCTTTTCACGGTTTCCTGCCTGCTTTATGTTCATTGGCAGCCGATTAGATTATGCCCACCAGATTAAGGGTGGATCTGCCTTCCCCAGCCCACTGACTCAAATGTTAATCTCTTTTGATAACACCCCCACAGACACACAGGATCAACACTTTGCATCCTTGAATTCAGTCAAGTTGACACTCAGTATTAACCATCACAGGACCTCTGCATATTGTTGGTACTGTTGACGAGAATGTAAAATTGTACGGCTGCTGTGGAAAACAGTATGATGGTTCCTCAAAGAAGAAAAAATACAGTCACCATATGATCCTGCAGTTTCACTACTAAGTATATACCCAAAGGAACTGAAAGCAGGGTCTCAAAGAGATATCTGTATGCACATGTTATATTTGGTACCCATGTTCAAAGACAACTATTCACAGTAGCTAAAATGCAGAAGCAACTGAGGTGCCATCTAGAGATGAGTGGGTAACAAAATGTGGTATATGCAAATAATGGAATATTACATAGCCTTAAAAAGAGGAAATTCTGGCACATCCTACACCATGGATGAACCTGGAGGACATTATGCTAAATCAGTTTAGCCACTCACAAAAGGACAAACAGTGTATGATTCTACGTGTATGAGGAACTTAGTCAAAATCATAGAGACAGGCAGTGGATTGGTGCTTGCCAGGTGCTGGGAGGAGAGGGAAATGGAGAGTTATTATTTCATGCAGACAAAATTTCTGTTTTGCAAGATGAAAAGCGTTCTGGAGATAGAAGGTGATGATGGTTACACAACAGTATGAATGTATGTAATACCACTGAACTGCCCATACACTTAAAAATAGTAGGTAGTAAATTTTATGTTGTATGTATCTTAACACAGTTTAAAAAGTAGACAAAAAAAATAAAGTGGGTAGACTTTTTTTTTTTTTTTTTTTTTTTAATGGAGTCTCGCTCTTGTTGTCCAGGCTGGAGTGCGATGGCGTGATCTCGGCTCACCGCAAATTCCACCTTCCGGGTTCAACTGCATCAGCCTCCCGAGTAGCTGGGATTACAGGTGCCCACCACCACACCCAGCTAATTTTTTGTATTTTTAATAGAGATGGGGTTTCACTATGTTGGCCAGGCTGGTCTCAAACTCCTATCCTTAGGCAATCCACCCACCTCAGCCTCCCAAAGTGCTGGGATTACAGGTGTGAGCCACTGTGCCCTGCCAGTAGACGTTATTTTTGATGCAGCAACCCTCTAGCATTGCTTGCTGTGAGCTAAGTTGAACCCACTGGTTACCTCCTGCCCTCAACACTGGAGATAGGACACCCAGATTTGAGTATGGTTCTGTCTTTGTGTGACAGCATTTTTGCATTAAATTCATTGTGTGTTAGCCCCTACGCTCACCCTGGCACTGAGCTGGAAACGCAGATGAACAGAACACTGTCTTTGCCCTTCATGTTAAGTGGGAGAGGCATGTGGAGAACTCTCAATGCAGTGTGTTAAGTGCAAATAGAAGCCTGTTCAAGTGACCCAGAAGAGGGAGAGATTAACTCCACTTGAGAGATCAGGATAGGCTTCACAGGTGATATGTCAACGCAGGTTTTCAGGGATGAGTAGGAGTTTATAGAAGAAACAATGAAGGGGGAAGACGTCTGACAAGTTCATTTTTCTTCTCTGGACTGAATATTGATGATTCACTTCAGAACAATAGCAGAACACATTAAGAACTTGAAATTGGTACCCTTGTTGCCTAGGTTTACTTTTAAGAAAAATCTAATTCCACCCTATCTGCCAAGCTGATGTGATTGGAATCCTGAGACGTGGTGGTCTATGAAGGGCTTTTGTGTCTGTCATCTCTGAATGGCATTTACAAATATTTGTTTATTTTGAGACAAAGATCATGGTCTATCCAGGTGGTCTGCTTCATTTAGAATAATTCAAATGATGGAACCTGGGGGAAAAATAAGTGAATTTTTAGACTTCTATTTTAGATTCGGGGGTACCTGTGAAAGTTTGTTGCACAGCTGATTTCATCACCCAGGTATTAAGCCCAGTACTCACTAGTTATCGTTTAGGTAGTCATTAAACCCCATGTAGACTGAGTGGCGCAAAGGAGTATGGGGCTTTCCTTTGCCGTGTGTGAAGGGAGCCCACGCTTCCTTGCTCATCTATTTATTCGGCAGTGACAGGATGCTCGCTGTGCTGGGTGCCCAGGGTACAGAGAGGGGAGGACCAGATCCTGCTTGCCAGGTGCTCATAGACAGGCAGAGGAGTCAGGAGTATTTGCTGTAAGCCAGAAGAGCTCGGGGAGCAGCCAGGAGAAGTTGCTCAGCAGCACTTCCCTGAAAGATGCTTGAGCTGAGCCTTGAAGGCTGAATTGCCAAAATTGCCAACATCACCACCGCTATCATAACCATCCCCCATAAGCAGGAGAAAATGGTGGTTAAGTGCGTGGGTTTGGTGGTTAATTGGTGATCTTGGACAGGCTCTTCTGTTGGTCAGCACGCTGGTAATCTCGGACAAGCTCTGCTCTTCATACAAGTTACTTTACTGCCCTGGGCCTCCTCAGTAAGACAGAAATACGAATTCCTTTCCCACAGGATGGTCATGAAGACTAAATGAGAGAATGTGTATAGAGCTAGTCTGTGCCAAGTGCACATAATAGGGACCCTGTAAATGTGAAGTGTCCCTCCGTTTTTCCCACCCTCCTGTGTTGTACAGAACTCTTCTTTATAATTAGAATTCCCCAGTGGCTATTTCACCCAAGGCTTTACATATTTAAGCTATCTTTTAGTTGTCAGCATGGAAATTCTTCTATTACAAGTGTCTTTCTGACATGAGCCCTAAAATTGCGCATATCTTTCTTCCTCCCTTGTGCATCTCCACACACACTCGTAAGGCTCCTTGCACAGTAATTACAACCTTTCTCTCTCCTAGCATGGGGTCTGGGTTGATGAAGCAACTGCTACTTTTGTGGCTTTGCTTATAAAATCAGTGTCCCATTTCCTAAGGCTTGAGCCTTACTTGAGGAATAGAATGATGGATTTTTTTTTTTTTGTTTAGGAGGAAGAGAGATTGGACTGTGGAAATAAAACTAGAAATAGCCCGTATTTCTATGGTGAAACGTAGAAGATGGATGAATATAGATCTAACGTAGTTGTCTGAGTTGAAATAACGCCCATAAGGCTCTTCTGTGCTACTGATAGGAGTGTTGAAGTCACTTAGCAGTTTACGTCAAGAGTCTTAGAAATGGCCAGGCAGAGACTCATGCCGTTCTATCCCAGGACTTTGGGAAGCTGAGGCAGAAGGATAGCTTGAGGCCCGGAGTTCGATACCACCCTGGTCAACATAATGAGACCCCCCCATCTCTATAAAAATTAAAAAGAAAAAGTTAGCTGGACATGGTGGTGTACATCTGTAGTCCCAACTACTTGGGGAGCGGAGCTAGGAGGATCCCTTGAGCCCAGTAGTTTGAGGCTTCAGCAATTCATGATCATGCCACACTATACTCTAGCAGCCTGGGTGAGAGAGTGGGACCTCATCTCTTAAAAAAAAAAAAAAAAGAGAGAGAGAGAGAGAGCCTTACAGTTGTTCATGCTCTGTCAGCTTCAGGAAGCATTTCCTGAGCCACCACCCTGTACCTGGCCCTGTGTCGGGCAGTCATCCCTAAGTTCTAAATGTGCACACTGGAGTAAAGGAGGTCGGCTCTAGATGCAGACACTTCCAACAGCGTAGTTAGTGCTGCCCTAGTGGGGGTTGCGGAGCCCCACGGAAGACATCAAACTCAGCCTGAGACAGGGACACCTGGACTCGTGTTAACAGTTGTCAATAAAAGAAAATCCATGGAGGGACCCAGTCACAGAGGTAAGCAGCAGTGGTGTTGTGTGGCTGGAACGTACCAGGGGACATAGGGAGTGGTAGGAGACAGCGCTGGAGGAACAGACAGGGTCCAGATTTTGGGAAGCCCAGGTAAATGCACATTCTGGTCCAGTGGGTAGCCTCACCAGCAAGTTTGATTTCAGCACTGTGCAAGCAGCCCCATGAAGACAGTGCCCACCGAGGGCACTCGCAGCACACAGGCTGCGGTTTTTGCCCTACGTGCACCAGCGTATCAATAACAGTGTCCTAAAAGCAGCTTCTAATTAAATTTTATCACAGTCCTGAATGCACCGCTGACCCATGCACTCTTCCAAGTGGGTCCGATTCACAGGACATTTGTGCAGTTCTGCAGATTTGAAGAGATATTTACTCTCATTTCTGCCTTCCTAGTCCAGCAGAAGTTCTAATTTGTGGACGGCAGCTTTGGTAATTAACAAAGTGTGTTCTGTGAAGGGAAGCAGGGAAACTCAGGACTGGGGAGTCTCGCTTTGGGTATTTATATGCTTAGTTGTAAATACCAGTGAAATCTTTGAAATGAAGACCTATCTGTGTTAAAAATAAAAACCCATACCATGCATGTCCTGTTCAAAATCACTTGCCAGAACCGAGTGATTTGAACTCTGACTAGTACTTAATTTTAGCTACTTGTTTGTTAAAAGCGCCAGGAAAAGCAGTGAGACTTTAAGATCTTTAAATCTCCTTTTTTGGAAGCGATGACAATGCTCCTCCGAAGTTTGTTTCTTACCTTTGCACCTTTGAACAATTGATTTTTATTAGAAACATTACACCCAGCATTTACTTTGACATCCCTAAGTACAAACAGTCATTTTAATGGTTTTTTTAAAAACAAAATCATGACAGGGACATCAATCCTTTGCCTGGTGTATGAAGGCCTGGTATATTAATTGGCTGTCAGATTCTGAAGAAATAATGGATTAATGTGCTTGATCGTAACGCTCTGTTCAGAGACTGAAGTTTGATCCTGATGTCCCCAGCCTCTCTGCTTAATGCAATTACAGATATGCATTCAGGACATTTGAGTGGATTGCATTTCATTAATATGATTTGAGCGGACAACATTAGGCTGCTGTCGGGTCCTCTCTGACAGCTAATTACTAGAATGAAGCGTGTATACCGCTAAGGAACAATGGTGCCCTTATTGGGGCCATTATAACAATAGAAAAATAGTCCTTTAAGATACTTGGATAGTTACTTTCTGTACATGTCGTGGGCCACGAAGATAGCTGAGTGTGGGAAGTTAGGAGAAAAGAGATGGACAAGAACTGGAGAAGTCTGTAACAGCAGGATTCTTGCTTGTCTTTAAAAGAATGTGACAATCCAACCTACTATCCTTCTAAAGGAATTGAGAAATCACTTGCTTAATATTGATCTGTGGGTTCTCTCAAGATGTGGAAGTATCATGGGGTGTGACCACACAGAACTGATATTTTGCTCACTCCTCTTTGCCTACCCGCTTCTCCCCCAGATGTCTTTCATCCTGGAGAAAGTGGCCATTTGTAACACCCACGATTTATTATATGTTTCCTTTGAGGAGGAAAGTGGGCCTTTGATTTGTGGTATTGTGACTCAGCCACATGGGCCATTTGAATGTCTACCCAAGGTGGGAAGAGCTGCATGTGTTAATGAAAGCTCATCCTCTCAGAGCTATTCCTAATAGCTCTCAGAGTTCCTGGATTTACTGAGACCATGCGTTCAACACGTTCATTTGGCTTCCAGTGCCCAGCACTACTGACTACTAGTGATGAAGAGGTGAATAAGGCATGGCTCCTTGTCCCCGAACTCCTCAAGCCCTGTGAGGGAAACAGACATTAAAAGAGAGAGAGACAGGCAGGCAGGCAGACAGACAATGATGGGTCATAATAGTAGACGTATAAGAGAAGTACAAAAGGCCGGGCATGTTGGTTCACCCCTGTATTCTCAGCACTTTGAGAGGCCGAGGCGGGCGGATCACCTGAAGTCAAGAGTTCAAGACCAGCCTGGGCAACGTGGTAAAACCCCGTCTCTACTAAAAATAGAAAAATTAACCAGGCATGATGGCGCATACCTGTAATCCCAGCTACTCAGGAAGGTGAGACCTGAGAATCACTTGAACCTGGGAGGCAGAGGTTGCAGTGAGCCAAGATCTCACCACTGCACCCCAGCCTGGGTGACAGAGTGACACTCTGTCTCAAAAAAAAAAAAAAAAGGTGAGGGGGGAATAGAGAAGTACAAAAAGAAGGAAGCCTGAAGGCTTCTGAGTGGAGGAGATAACAAATGAGGCAAGTCCTAAAAGATGAATAGGAGCTTACTGAATAGTTAGAAGGTAGGGTGAGGCTTCTAGGCAGAGTGAGCAGCTGTGCAGAGGCCAGGAAATGGGATCATCAGACTGTTTCCTTTAAAAGGGAGAATCTAGCTTAAAGATCCATCTGAGGACCAGACGGAAATCGTATTCTTAGCTGTACGATTAAAGGTGTGTTCTGCAACCTTGAGCCACCTCTGACCAAGGCTCCTGAGGGGCTCTGGAAAGATTTTGAACTAGTATCAGGAGTCCTGGTTTCTAGTCCTCGGTCTGTTCCTTAAAAGCTGCATGAGTCCCCTAAAAGTCATTTGGCCTCAGTTGTCTCATCTATGAAATTGACGTATCCCCAACCATGCCAGCTTCATAGATGGCCCAGGTTTGATCCAGGAGGGTGCAAGTGTATTCCCAGGACCCCCAGACTTCTGGGGAGTGGCAAAACCAGGAGTTAAACTCAGATTAGGCCACCTCCAGGGCCCATGTGCTTCGCATTACTCCAGGTTCCTTTGGACAGCCAGTGTAAAAAGTCGGTCTTATTAGCAAGTAGGAAGCTCTAGGGGATCCAGCCTTATCTTTGGCACCTCTTCAGCAGTGCAGTTACATGAAAACGCCTAGCACTGAAGCAGCTGTCATTTCAGAGTCACAGAGCCCTGCCCACTCAAAGCAATGTGCTCTGCCATTCCCCTAGGAAATGTAGAGGGCCTCTGGCTACCTGCCTGGACCTCTATTTCCCTGGGATGTAGCACCCCTGGTGCAGAGAATTTCCCCCCAGAAACCTCTGCACAGTGTTTTTAGAGTCCTAGAGACAGATCATCCCAGCCTCTCCTGAGATGTCTGCTTTTCTTTCCAGTTGCTCTCAGGAAAGAGAGCCGGAAGCTGTTGGTGAAGTGATGGGGGATCCAAACAATGGCCCCCTGGTGCTGCAGCCTGCGTGCCCTCTGCCCTGGCAGCCTCCACACGTAGTCCCTGAGAATGACAGTTTGTCACCCACAGCTGGGCTTCTCGGGCTGTTCTTAGGTACCACTAGGGCCAAAATGTCCAACTTTGACCCCCAGAAATCAGATCCCTGATCCAAGCCAAATTCATTTGGGGATTAGAGGTTCACCAGACTGGATGGAACAGCTTAGGGCAGGGACTCCCTGTAACAGACACTCCATGGATGTCTTCTGGATGAAGGAATATCTGACACCTAAGAGAACTGGCAGTGGAGCAGGCATTTCTGGTGTGATGGCCCCACTCATTGAGCACCGTCAGTTGGCATCATGGCAGTTCCCACCCCACCGAGTTTTCATCCGGACCCATTACACCACCTGTCCTCTTTCACCCTCTTGGTGTTCTGAGTGATTGCCATAACAAGAGAAACTTGATGCTAAGCAAAGTAACAGAGAATCAATTCACAAAGAAACAGTCTCCCCGCAACCTCCCTGGTTGCCCACAGATGTGGAATGGGGATGAGGAGGTCTGTCCTGCCTCCCTCAAGGCTCCAATGCCACCATGTCAGGGAGTGTCAGCTTCCTGAGGGTGAAGCTGTGTCTTCCTCATGGTGCCATCCCTGGTACATGACACAGTGCCTGAGAAGTGGTTCAGAGGTGAGGATCAGCTCTTGCAAGGAGCCTGAGCATCCCAGCCCTGCGTGAGCATCACTGCCCCTCCTGGGAAGGACCCTTCTGCTCACCTGAGCCTGTATTAGACCACTGGGCAAGTCAGATGCTTCAGCAGGCCTTCCTCAGGTGGTAACCATGTGTCATTATTCCCCCAGAGCCTCACTGGGTAAGCACAGAAGCCTCTGCTTTCTTCCCTGAATTTTATTTGCTAATTTCTCAGTGGGTAACACAGCCCTGCCAAGACCCATTTCCCTCCTATTACCGCGCTAGTGTTTTTCTAATGGCTCCTTTCCTAATGATCCTCAAACAAAGAGAGGATGTTGGAGGGTGACGCACCAGCGCTGCCTCTCACTCCTTGGTCATTCCAGCTAACGGGCTTAGCTGCGCTTCGCAGTCATTATCACATGTCGCACTGTCTTTGGGATGCAGAGATGATTTGCCAGCTCCATGATGATTCATTTTTACTAAAATGAAGGCAGAGCAAGAAAAATTCTTATCTTTAAAAAAGTGTACAATTACTCCTGACACATCTCATTCCTAAAACCCTCCTGTGTCCCCCAGTCCCTGTACAATAGCATCTTACTCCTTGGCCTGGCATCCAAGACTTTCACAACCTGGCCCGTGATCTCCACCTTTCAATTCCCTTCACATTCTCCTCCCGCCACTCCAAGTCCCCTTCAAGTACGCAGCTGTGTACCTGAATGCCTGGGGCTGTTCCCACCTGCCCTCTCTTTGCCCAGAACACCTTCTGTGGTCTGCCCAGCCTGGCTGTCAAGGCTCAGCACACGCTTCCCTCCCTGTCTGGTCCTCTGTGAAACTCTTCCTCAATGCATGCCTGGGAACCACCCCTTCTCTTTTTTTGCACCCCCTTTATATCCAGCAAGCCTCTGTCCTGACACCTGGGCCCGGCAGTGCCTTCGTGTGCCTGTCTCTCCCACAAGGCTGAAAGCACCTCAGTAACAGAAGCCACACTGGAGTCCTTCGTGGCCCCTGGTGTCCAGCACAGAGCCTGACTCACAGTTAACCCTGTGAACATCTAGGGAGGGCAAGGAAGCCACCTCTCAGAGGCCTTCTCAGGCTTTCTATGTAGAATTCGTCTCTGTCTTCCTCTCTTGCTCCAAGGGAGTCCCTTGGAAGTCTTCTCTTCTATCTGGTTCTTTCTATTAAAGTTACGTGTCCCTCTCCCATAAGGTAGTCAAGAGCCAGCACCCAGGGATCAAAGACAAAACCAGTTGGCCCAGTAGCAAACTCCCCTCCCACCCAAGTCTAGGGCTGCAGAGGAACAGGTTGGAGGGTGAGGACAGGAGATAAGGAATTTAGTTTGGGACATGTTGATGTTGACACAGCACATTCAGGTAGAAGTGATAAGTAGATAGTGAGATGTCCAAAGGAGAGTGCAAGAGAGATCTAGGGCTCCCAGGCTCCAGGATGGGCTGGAGGGCCTCTAGCCTTGAAGTCCATGAGAGCAACTGGAAATATTCTTTTTCTGTGAGATGCAGGAAGAGCAGTCACACAAGGTCTGTAAGTGGGGAGGAGCTCAGAGACCTTTCCTGTAGTTCTTTCTGTTCACTAGTCAGCTGAGACCCTGTGAGCTGACATTATACTAGAGCGTTCATGGCAGACCTTCCACTCATAAGCTCATTGAAGGCAGTAGCTGTGCAAAGTAAGGCCCCACAATGCTGATATCCAGCCACTGGAATTACCTGTAAGGCTGGCCAGAACAAGCCTTGATCTACCAAGAAGACCACCTGAAGGAGGAAATGTCTTTGGGTGTGTACATTCCGGTTGGTGGCTAGACAGACAGTTATTTTCCTTCATGTCGTACTTAGCATCTCAAAGCCTCAAATCAGAGAGGATGTCAACTTCCTGTCCATGCAGATATCCTCTTGCAGGTGGTCTGGCCTTGGCCTACACAGCTCCCTCTGGTGTTACGGAACCTCGTTCTAAAAAGGGCCCAAATGTCATCATTGTGGGTTTCGTGCACTCGTTCTAGTTTTGTGCTCTGCAGCCACATAACACTGGATCATTGCTGGTGACTTTCCCACTAGTGCTAGAAGATTCCAGTTCTTTCCCACTAAGCATTCTCACTCCCAGTCCTTCAGATAGGCTTTGCAGGCTCTGGTTTATCATTGTCCCTCCTAAAAGGGCTGAAATACCAGATATTTTGGATGTGGTTCTGTTGAGAACAGAGTGCATTGGACTTATCCCCACCCCTACTGCAGCCTCGTCACATCCAGCACAGTAGCCTCTGGCTACGTGTGGCTGCAGAGCAGTTGAAATGTGGCTCACCCAAATGGAGATGTGCATAAGGGTGGAATACACAGCAGTTTCCTGTGACTTAGGATGAAAAAACAATGTAACACTCATTAATAATTTTCTATATCGATTAAATATTGAAAGTATAGCATATATTGTATAAAATAAAATACATTATTAGATTAATTTACCTTGTTTCTTTTTCCTTTTTAAATGTGCTACTAGGCAATTGAAAATTATATACATGACTCACATTATATTCCTATTTTTTGTTTGTTTGTTTTTTGAGTCTCGCGCTGTCACCCAGGCTGGAGTCCCGTGGCGCAATCTTGGCTCACTGCAACCTCTGCCTCCTGGGTTCAAGCAATTCTTCTGCCTCAGCCTCACCAGTAGCTGGGATTACCTGCCACCACCCCTGGCTAATTTTTTTGTATTTTTAGTAAGAGATTTCACCATGTTGGCCAGGCTGGTCTCGAGCTCCTGACCTCAGGTGATCTGCCCACCTCAGCCTCTGACAGTGCTAGGATTACAGGCATGAGCCACCTCGCCTTCCTGTTTCTATTGGACTCCATCGCACTTGAGTGCAGCTCAAGATTTTCTACTTCTGTGAATGTAGTAGGTCACATTATTCTTTTGTTTGCTCTATATCCTATATTGGCCATTCCTGAACATATATTGAACATAAAAATTTGCATCTTTTACACCTACATGGAAATTGCTTTCAAAACAGGACAGCCTTAACTAGTACTTCCAAAGTTGTTGTTGTTTTTTTTAAACCAAAGTATAGGAATTTACACTTGTCCCAAATACACCTCAACTTGTTAGTTTCAGTCTGTTGTTCTAGTCTCCTGAGAATTTTTCTGTTCCTTTTTGACACCAGTTCCTTTACAGATTTTCTTAGCATTTTCTCTGTTTTAACCTAGATGACTGCTGCTGATGCTGGTTGGGATAAGAACATGCAGGGGGCAAACAGAGCACCTCCACCAGCAGTGTGGACAGTAACTACTAACTACCATCTAGCTGTGGCTGTTCAGCCCATGTTTTTCCATTTTGCCCGTAAGGAGACTGAGTTTCTCCAGATGTCTCACTGACACCAGCCTATGCTGTGTCTAAAGTAGCCTCATACTCCTGAACTCGAGCCCCACTCCCAAGCCACCTGACCTCCTATTAGTAAAAGAAATTTGCTCTTCATTTTAGATACCAAATGAATGGACTAATTTTCATTAAAATGTTAGTGACTGATAAGAGTCAAACTTGACTTTCATGTGAAACAACAACAAGCTCTAAATGGGGCCTTCAATACCACAGGCAGAAGAAGAAATTTATTTGGAGTTCATGCCACCACTGAGGCAAAGTTAATAAGAGAAAAAGTTGGGGGACTTAGGCGAGGAAAAAGATCAGTGCCCTTCAGGCCATTTCTCATGGCTGTTGCTGAAGGATGCGCCTTCCTGCAGCTGGTAGTGGAGACCCCGTCAGGATCATCTCCTAAGTGCCAGCATTCATGGATGGAAGCATTTCCTGTGTGTGCCACTGCTGTGCTAGCAGTTCACATGGAGCGCCTCACCTAAGCTCCCTCTCTCTTAACTCTCCTTTCATCAGAGTAAGTTTTGGGAATAGGAATAGAACTTCTAACTTCAGATCACTTGCTTTTGGCATGACCTTTATCTGTGGTCTCAAACATAGTCCCCTCCATTCTAGCTAGGTCTATGGTTTTAGTTCTCGCCTGCAGCTGTGTGTGTGCATGTCTGGGACGTGTGTGTGTGTGTGTGTGTGTGTGTGTGTGTGTGTGTAACAGAGGGAAGAGGAAGATACTCTCTCAGCTGGCATAGGGCAGAGGGGAAATCTTTATTCGCTTCTCTACCTTTGAAGCCTTCGCTATAGGAAATGTTTTGAGTGTGGGAGGCTAGAGGGGAGCATTTGCAGACCTCCTGCCTGGCCGAATTGTAAGCATTAGCTGTCTTTCCCGGGTGGCTCGGCAGGCCCTCTCTCCCTTTCTTTGGGGATGATAGATGAAGGCAGGCACCACGCGAAGGTGCCTGTTTTCAAGCGCACTGCATGAGGGATACTCACTTTATCTCTGGTTTGTGGAGCATCTCTCCCCCAGAGGACAGAGTTTACTTTATGTAGTGTTAACATCTCACTTTAATGCTGTCTCCTTAAGAAAGCCGCATCCTCTGCATTAGAGATTTTTAGATTCATGTCCAGAGGGTCTCTAGTCCGGGGCCGTGAAGCGGGGAGGCCCCCTAAGGACCTCACAGAGGGTCTCTTACAAAACTAAAACTAAGGCAGGCTCGGGGATGAGCACTTGAGCCCCAAATTAGTAGAGGATGTATATTGAGTAATCTTGCCCACCAAGAAGAGAATGATTTCATGATTCGGACCAAAGGATTCTGGTCTACTTTTCAAATTGTCAGTTACAAATCAGACTCCTTCATTGGGATCTGTCTCAGAGGATGTCGTGTCTTTTGCATTTAGAATTAGCTGGATATAATGAATTCTGGATTTTACATATTTATTACCATTGTCCGTGCTCCCTCTGGTCTTGTAACCACTTCTGCTACCCAGCCTGACTCCCTCCAGGGAGAACAAGAGGGAGGCTCAGAGGCGTCTGGGGGAGGGGGATGCACCATCTCACAACTGAGCAAGCAGGGTTCAAATCATCACTCCATTGTCCGTGTGCTTACTCCAGCAAGCATTCATTGCAGCCCTGCCCGGGCCAAGCCTTGTGCTGGTGGATGGGATCTGAAGGTGAAAGAGTAACGGTGTCTGCCTTGAGATCCCGTCTACTGGCAGAGGCTGCTCCATAGCCAGCAGGAGGACACCCTATGGAAACTGCTGGCTAGATGTCTGTGGGTACTCTGCCAGTGCTTCCAGGAAGGAGGCTTCAGCTCACACAGGAGACAACACTTGTGGGGCCTTGAAGGAAGAGGGGGAGGCATTTACCAAGCTCTGTGTTGAAAAGTAAATTAATCTCTGACCCTCACTGTCTTCCTCTGTAAAATGGGAGTAGTACGTCAAACATAAGGGCTCCAGAAATATCAGCAGTCCCCTTTCAGAGTGCTTGGCACTTACATTTGATGGAAGCAAGTCTTTTGTTTCCCCAGCCCCCTTCTTTTTAACTAATGATTTTGCAGGACATTGTGTATGTTTATATTTCTGTGGTCTCTGTTGTCCAGACTAGGAAAATGGTAGAAAAGATTCAAAGAGATCTCAAGAAGGACCTTTGAGAAACAGGGGTCTTTCTAAGGAGCATGCGGGACAAGAAAGCGTCCACAGGAGATGTGCGGGAGAGCCATTTGGGGCCATACGTGTGGGTCTGAGAAGAGCCTCAGGTCCTGCCGTATCTTTGCTCATGGTTTAGGGAGAAGACCACGAACTGTGACCTTGGCTCGTAACTGAAAGACACAGATAGAAAATGATTATAAAGACCCTGCTCTAGTTACCAGCAATAAGATTGGTGGGGAGGAGGCAAGTAAACAAACCTGCCGGCTGACTGGGCCCTAGACTCAGTTAAACGCTGGTTTTGCTTTTCTTGATTGTAGATGGTAGAAGCCCAACTTTAACTAACTTGAGCAAAAAGGGTAAGAGGGACAATGTCTTGGCTTATAGAACTGAGACATGCAGGGCTTGTCTTGCTACCAGCATGGCTGGATCCAGGAGCTCAGATGATGTCTAGGTTCTCAGACCTGTTTGGCTTTGCTTTTCGTTACCTATTGGTTTTATTTTCAAACATTCTATTGCTTTGCTATAGACATAGAGGGGCCTCTGTGGTCCTTCTAGCTTGAAGTGAGTCCCTCTCACCTCCAGTGTCTGTGCAGCAACTCTCGGGGAGACTGCTTAAGCCAGTGTCCGTCACTTCTGGGGTACCCTGAACCCATTGCTGTGACCAGAGAATGGAGTCCTCCAGTTAGCTCCCAGGGTCATATGTTCACCCCTCTGGCTGGGCAGGGGGTTGGCAGTACCAGCCCCAAAGGGAAAAGAGTTTTATTACCTATTCCCAGAGGACTGGAAGAGGCAAATTTGTGGTCAGTAGTAGGATGGAAGGTGCCCAGAAGGTTGAGGGACCATGGAAGGTATGGAAGCTAACATGTGGGGTGGGGTGAGGAGTTGGATATCAGGGATGGCTTCACCAAGGTGCTTGCACCGGCACTGAGCTCTAAGGACAAGGAGGATGACGCCTGCACACTCATGCTCAAGGTTTGCTGGCTGGACACATGCAGTTTAAGTTGGTGCTGACTTTCCAAGGGGCTCCCGTTGACCATGGCTGCAGGTTAGAAGATGGAAGGGGTGCTTTATGGAGTGGGACTTACTGGGGAGGCAGGAGCCAGCTGCCTCCTTCCTGGCCTCCCAGAAGTCTTGGGGTGTGTGAAGCTGAGGCAGAAAGATTCCAGGGCTGGGCTAGTGGCTCTGGGGCTGGTGGCAGAGCTCAGAGCCAAGGTGACGCTGTCTGAGAACAGGGCAGAGACACCCCACAGCGCTGGCGTCTGAGAGCACAGTGTTCCAGGGATGAGCCTCTGGTCCTGTAGCCTTGACTTGGGACACGTTGCCCTCTACTAGCTGAAGTTCAGGGTGGGGCCTGCATTGGAATTACTTGCCCACTTCCCTGATATTCCAGCTCTCCTCACTTTTACTGAAATTTTAAACATAATAATTACAATTGAGCTTCTTTTACAGAGAAGGAAGTTAGGACTCAGAGAGGTTGTGACTTGGCCAAAGCCACACAACTGAGAAAAGTGGCAATGCCAAAATCCATCGATCTCTTCTCTTCCCACCTGCCCCCATGCATCCCACCAGGGGATCAGGGAATCAGCCCCCTTGTTCCCAGGTCACAGAGCCCACAGGCCAGGGAGGAGATGGATTCAGAAAATGTAATCTGCTGCAGTGCTAGCTAAATATTAGCAATGGCTAGAAAAATCCAGAAGTCTAGGCCTGAGAGTTTTATCCTCCACATGTGGAGGCCAAAAACAGAGTCTTTGATCCGTTCCTTATATCTAGGAAACCTTGTTGTAAAACCAGCACATACTCTTCAAAGGTGAGTGCACACTAAGAGCAAAGCATCTTCTCGGATGCTCTGGCTTCTTTCTCCGGCAGCTGACCCCACGCTGTGTGTGGCTGTGTGTGTATGTGTGTGTGTGTGTGTGTGTATATACACGCGCACTGGGTGTCTCCTGGCGGAGGCTGGCAAAGGCAGAAGTAAGGTCTTTCAGCCTCTCCAAAGCCACGGTCAGGTACTCAGGTTGGGGAGCCCTGCTCGCAGCCCCGAACCTGATCTGCTCTTGTTCAGCAGAGGAGATTACAGAGCTTAATGATTAGCTCCTCCAAGCTGCAGCTGATGCCAGCCCCTACCCCCTTTACACCTAATTACTCTCATTAATGAGCTCCTCTGCTCTCCATAGAGAGAGTTTCCTCTTTGGAATAAGAGGCAAAAATACCTTGCCCAGGTAGATTGCTGAAGCCTTTAATTATTGCCCACACCTGCTAAGCCTTGTGACTCACACCTAGTGATAGTGCTGAGCTGAAATGGAGCTTGTTTATAATCATGAGTAGATTTTAACTCTTTCAGTGCCAAAGCTTCTGATTTCAAGAGACATGTTTCCCTAAGACATCATCACACATGCTCATTTCACGCAAGCACGCCAGGCTCTACCCCTCAACACTGGGGATCCTGAGAAAGCAGAAGTGCAGCGCTACCCTGAGGGAGTGCACAGGCTAGAAACTACATAGACAATTACAGTGGCTAGCACTCACCACTTTCTGCATCAGGTCTCCTATAGCTCTCAAAATAAAACT
This sequence comes from Saimiri boliviensis, assembly GCF_048565385.1. NCBI lineage: Eukaryota > Metazoa > Chordata > Mammalia > Primates > Cebidae > Saimiri > Saimiri boliviensis. Next base: position 216,192,910 of record NC_133450.1, on the reverse strand, counting down.
TTGAGACAGATGTTACTACCTCCATGGTACAGAAGAGGAGAGGGGCACAGAGGGAAGGTGTCACTTGCCCCAGGTGCCACAGTTAGGGAGGGTGTGAGCGGAGAGAGGTCAGGTCTGCTGGCCTCCATGGCCAGTGTGTACCCCACTCTTGCCAGAACCTCCCTTGCATGCCAGACTGCACTGAGGGCCATAGTGAAATCACTGCAGGATGTGGTGAGGTTAGGAGGAAACAGGACTATATGAGTAACAACCGTCCAGGCAGAAGGAACGGGAGCAGAGGCTCAGGGGAGAGCATACTCAGGGGAGTGCATTCACATTGTGGCTGGAAGGTGCACTATGGGGTGCGGAGCAAGGGGCAACAAGGCAGGAAGGGCAGGCAGGGGCCAGAGCAGGGCTCTAAATGCAGGAGAAAGACCTTGGACTTCCTGTCTGCTACACCCTCCCCAGTACCTAGCATAGAACCCAGTACCTAGCAGGTAATCAGTTCATATTGATAAATGGAGAGACAGCCAGGCTAAAAGCAGGATAACCACTGAAGAATTTAAGGCTGGGGAGAGTCAGTACCAGAGGGCTGTCTGGAAGAATCTCTGGGTGGCTTATTCTCTGAACACTGAGATTCAAGGGCAAAGTCCTCACCAGAGCCCTTTGCCCCACTTGAGAGGTCCGCACTAGGCCATCTAGTTGCTCAGTGGTAAAGGTGCGATTAAACCCAGATCTTTGTGTCTGCAAAAACACAACTCTGTCTCCTTCACCTTGTGTCCAGCTAGATAGAAGATAATATACTAAATGGCTTGGAACAGAAAGACAAGAGTTTCCCAGCCTGGGCTGCTAGGATTCTGAATAAGAAACTTTGAGAATAGGAGCACAGGCTTCCAAAACACCAGTGCAGCTCAGACACAACCAAGTCCCTCTGACCAGATTTAGACATTTTTTAATGAACCTATGTAATATTTAATAGCATGTACAGCATGGCACCGATGACCAGAAGACACTAATCTATTTGCTACAAGCCCTAGGAGAACTAAAAATGTTTTTTTTTTGTTTTTTTTTTTTTTAAACAAAGCTGTGTTTCAAACAAAGACGGAACAGCTACCCACAACTGAGTTTGTCTTACACATCTGGCCCTGGGGCAGTTATTTTATGTAAACTCTATCTGTGCCTCACAGCAACTCTGGGAGGTAGATGAATTATCCCCATTTTACAAATGAACTACAACTTGGGAAACTAAAGACTTTTCCACAGTCACATGGATAATGAGCGACAGAGCCAGGAGTCTCAGCCCAGCCTGTCCCACTGCAGAGCTGGAGCTGCCCCAGGACACACTGTCCCTCGGAAGCCATCCAGCACAAGACATCCATCACAACAAATGGAGCCCAGAACAGGGGCCAGACACGGTGTGTGCATGCGTCTGGTCAGCCCAGAGCTGGGGAACCCAGCGAGTGCCTAGGCCTGGGAAGCCTGTGTGTTCTGGATAGAGACTGTCTGCACACAGAGGCTGGCCTGAAAGACCCAGGCATTGTTCTGCTTGGGATTTGTTTCCTGAGTACTTGGAGGCTACCATGGCGGGGGTTATCTAGCAGCCAGGGGAAGAGTGGAGTGGCAGCCATAGCACGGCCCCCCAGCATCTCTGGAGCACCATCTGCGTGCCAGGCCCTGCTCTTGGGGTTGGGATTCCAAGGTACTCAAAACATAGTCCCCGCCTGGGGCCTCTGCTGGACTTTTAGGAGGGAGGAGACCCTGGCAAATCCTACCTAGTCCTACCTGCCTCTCCAAGGCACTTAGTGTAGTGGGGGGAGATGGTCAGTCGGCCAGATCCATCAACTCTTGCAACTGAGTCCACTCTTGTCTCCTGAAGTCTCTCTTAAATTCCTCCCTTTCCATTCCTACCCAGGATCTGCCTCAGTGGGCACAGTGCTTCACTGTGCTTCCTTGGCAGACCCCTGGCCACACTGAGATCAGAATGATCCTTTTGAAGTGCAGATATCTACAGTCCTTTCCTCCAGCCACCCAAGTTTTAGGGTTCCCTGTTGCTTTAGGACAACATGTCCTGAAAAGACCTGCATGATCCCTGCCCAGGCTTGGTGCATGCTCTTCCCCCTCCGCTGTCCCTGTTCCAGCCTCTCTGAGTTCCCCTGGCACTCCTCCATTCACAGAGGCCTGGGGCTTCTGCTCACCTTTCCCTCTGAGCACACTTGTTACTTTCCCAGGAATGTCTTCTGCTGCCTCCAGGTCTCTTCTTGGCCCTTGTTCTTTGTTCTCTGCACCTCTGGAACCTCTGCTTCAAGGCCATTGTCCCAGGAGGTAATTGTTCCTTTATAGGGCTGCTTGACCATCCTCAGGTAACTGACTGTGATAGCTCCAGAGCAGGTGTCCCCAAACTTTTTACACAGGGGACCAGTTCACTGTCCCTCAGACCGTTGGAGGGCCACCACATACTGTGCTCCTCTCACTGACCACCAATGAAAGAGGTGCCCCTTCCTGAAGTGCGGCGGGGGGCCGGATAAATGGCCTCAGGGGCCGCATGTGGCCCGCGGGCCATAGTTTGGGGACGCCTGCTCCAGAGACCGAAACCCAGTGGGCTCTCAACAACTACTCACTGAATGAAAGGCAAGGACAACCACCCTTTGTCACAAATTTGGGAAAGGCTTCCCATAGGCAGAGTTCTTTGAGTTGGGTCCTGAGTCCATGTTTGCCAAGGGAATGATAGGCAAAAGGTGTCTGATTTGACCACGTGTGTGTTTGTGTTAAAAAATAATGGGCCGGCCGGGTGCGGTGGCTCACGCCTGTAATCCCAGCACTTTGGGAGGCAGGCAGATCACTTGAGGCCAGGAGTTCAAGACCAGCCTGGCTAACATCACAAAACCCCATCCACTAAAAATACAAAAATTAGCCATTCATGGTGGTGCACGCCTATAATCCCAGCTACTTGGGAGGCTGAGGCACAAGAATCACTTGAATCTGGAAGGTGGAGGTTGCAGTGAGTGGAGATTGCACCACTGCACTCCAGCCTAGTTGACAGAGCGAGAGTCTGTCTGAAAAAGAAAAAAGACCAGGTGCAATGGCTCACGCCTGTAATCCCAACACTTTGAGAGGCCGAGGCAGGTATATCACTTGAGACCAGGAGTTAGAGACCAGCCTGACCAACATGGCCAAACCCCATCTTTATTAAAAATACCAAAAAAATTAGCCATACATAGTGGTGCATGCCTGTAATCCCAGCTACTCAGGTAGCTGATACATGAGAATCACCTGAACCTGGAAGGCAGAGAGGTTGCAGTGAGCCGAGATCACACCACTGCACTCCAGCCTGGGTGACAGAGCAAGACTCTGTTTCAAAAAAAAAAAAAAAAAACAGACAGTATCCATATTGAATTGCAACTTTCCTAAAAGCTGACAGCGCTTTTCTGGATAGGCACAAAGAAGCATCAAATTCAGTTCAAGTGTTCCCCTTCCAGGGAGTCTTCCCTGATCACCCCACCTTTAAATAGCAGGGGCAATGATGCCTGCTGCAGACCTCTACTTAGTGACTAGCTGATGTCTGGTGGCTGGTAGGACCTGACCCCACCACTCCTTATTTGGGTTTCTTAATCTCTCAGAACCTCAGTTTCTTCACTTTTAAAATGGGAATAATGATAGCTGCTGGGCAAAGGCTGAGCAAGGGATGGCATCTTCTGCAGCGCCTGGTGCAGGAGGGCAGGCTATTATAAATGCACGTGTCCTTCCTGGTGCCTGGCTTCCCTCATCATTTCTTCCTCCTGCTCCCCCTTTCTTGCTTCCACGTGTTGCTATGCAGCCTCACCGTCCTGGTAGGTTTCTAGGTAGTTGCCATCCCCACCATTGCCACCTCCACCAACTAATAGCTGCTGTTTAGCTCACACATGCATATTTTAGCCTGATAATTTTTCTTCCTGAGCCGGCCTCTGCAGATTCTAATCACCTCACTTTCTCCTCCCTGAATTCCCTCCAATTTGGAGATTCAAAAGAGGCGCTTCTCTGCATGAACATGCTGTGATTCAAGTTGAAAATAAATTTCTGCTGGCAGCAGCCAGCTTTCTGAAAAGTGACATTTAAGACTGACAGTGGACAAGATTGTAAACAGGTTTCCAATAAGAAAAAAAAGTCAGTGTGAAGCGCATTCTATGAATTTTTTTAAACAATGTGTGCGCATGTCTATAATTGCAGCCTTGCTGTGACGCCGTCTGCTTCAGGAAGAATTCTGGGACAGTGTATGTCTGTTTCGAACTATCTTGGGATTCTTTTACTTTTCGGAAAGCAGCTTCATTTCATGGGACTCACTCCCATACAACAGTGTAGCATATTCATTCATTCGGCACACCTGTGTTCAGTGTGCCATTGTGTGCCAGGCTGTGTGCTTGGTGAGGTCACTATATATAGTTCATTAAGACAGTTCCCTCCCCGTCTACAGCCACATCACCCTGAACGCGCCCAATCTCGTCTGATCTCGGAAGACAGTTCCCTCCCTGTCTGTGGAGGATTCATATCCTCAAAGGAGGGGCTGGTGGATAAGCAGGTGACTTGTATGTAATAGGATAGAGGTAAGCTTAAAGTGCTATGGGAGCCCAGAGGAAGACCCCAAAGGGATGGCTGTGGGGGCAGGGACAGCTTCCTGGAGCCATGGCACCTGAGCATGGCTTGTAGGATAAGGAGATGTTAAGCCTAACAAAGAATGGAGGAAGAGGCATTCTATTCTAGGCAGAGGGAACACCGTGAGTAAAAGCAGGGAACTTTGAAAGCACAGCATATGGGAGGTTCCAGGCCCTTGGCAATGATTGAGACTTCTGGTTTGCAGGGCTAGGGTCAAGAGGTGTGGCTGGAGGGGCCTTGGGGAGCTGGCATGCCAAGCAAAGAAGAGCCTTGAAGCCTTTCACAAGGGCAGTGCAATGCTTCTGCAGGGCTGGGGTGATCATATGTCCAGAGTGGTGCCTTGGGGCGGTCTCTCGGGAGTGATGAGATGCAGGATTGGGTGGAGAGAGTCTGGAAGCAGGGACCCTGGGAGGAGGCAGTTGCCACTGTCCAGGCAGAAGTTGGGGAGGCCTGGGAACCCTCACAGTGTCAGATGGAGGGCTCAGGGCATAAGAACATTTAGAAGGTAAACTAGCCCCTGGGCAGAGGGTCTCTTATTTTGTATCTCCCAAAACAACCTTGTTCCTGAGTACTTCAGACCATGAGCTCCTACTTGGGCGTGGGAGGTCTGCCCTGACACGAGGGAGTATGTTGCTAGTTAAAATGAATTCAGCTGACATTTGCGTTCCCCATTCATCATGACTAAATGAAAGCTCTTTTCTGAGTTTCTTGGAATGGTCTTATGACAGTCCCCTGGCCAGAACCGCAAATCACCCTGCAGTTAGCGTCTAAAGGAAGCAAGAAGCAAGAGGCTCCCAGTGTATAATACTGCCTGAGCAAGAGGGAGATTCGTTCGATCCTTGTAGAGAGGTTTTGGCAAAAGGCATTTGGGGTCTTGCAGGGGCAGACAGGCCAAGTGGGCAGAGAGCAAAAGGCATGGTACTATCTAGTCAAAACTCTGGCATCCAGGTGCTCTCTTAGGGCCACTTCTCTTTTCTTTTCACTCAACTAACCAGTCCCTACATGTTTCACTAGCCCTGGGACAGAGGAGAGCAGAGGGCTGGGCAAACAGCCTGTCACTTGAGGCCTCACAGGTCAAATGGGCTGAAAACTACAGGGATTCCAGGCCATCTTTCAGGGCTGTGTGCAGGTTAAATGCTGTAGTGATTGGGAAGCCACCTGAAAAGCTGAAAGGTTTCCCAAGTGAAAAGAATTTCAACAGCAGCCAGCCATTTGCCAGTGTTCTCAGTCTCATTCTGCCAAGAAGCAGGGCTGAAAAGCATGGCTATAATGGAGCTCAGGAGTGATCCTGGGATGTCACTTTTCCTTGTAGCTCCTCT